>NW_016107772.1:859525-882606 GCF_001604975.1 Cebus imitator
TGGGTGGCTGGGTGTGTGGGTGGCTGGGTGGCTGGATAGCTGGATGGCTGGGTGGCTGGGTGTATGGGTGGCTAGGTGGTGGATGGCTGTGTGTGTGGGTGGCTGTGTGTGGGGGTGGCTGGGTGTATGGGTGGCTAGGTGGTAGATGGCTGGTTGAGTGGCTGGCTGGCTCGGTGTGTGGGTGGCTGGGTGGCTGGATAGCTGGATGGCTATGTGCATGGGAAGATGGGTGGCTATCTGCTGGCATAGATGTGTGCATATGTATGCAGCCCTTTATTCTGGAGGATACTTCAGGCTTTTTTGTTCTATACTCTTTCTGGAAAGACCCAGGAAACTCCACACCCCAGAAACTGCAGAGCCCCATGGGTGAACGGAGAGGCTCTGGGGGTTGGATCATCCTGGAGGCTTTGAGTAACAGAGGAACACAGGGTCACAGCCCTGCCTAGGGTTGTTCCATGCCAGGGGGGCCTGGGGGCTGGGACCCTGGAAGAGGGAAGCTGCCCTAACTGGCTGGAGCAGCTTGGAACTCAGAGGGCCCCACAAATGATGCCTTCACTCAGGCAGTAAGCCCCTACTTGGAGCTAGATCTGAGCCTCCAGAGACCACATGGTCCACCACCAGGAAGGGTGTACCTGGGTTGGGATGGCAGGGAAGGAACCCAGTGAGCACCTGTCCTCACTGGCTTGAATGACTGGGCAGGAAGGTTGCCTGGAGGTCTGACAGGAGGTCTGAGCGGAGATCTCCCTGGCACCTCTGGGGAGGACGTGATCTCCCTGGCCCTTCCACAGTTGCATAGCCCACACAGCCCACCACCTGCCCACCCCATTGGCCACCAATCTGCATGTGAGCCTGCTCACGGGCCTGTCTGCCTACCATGCCTTCCACTGGCTCACCAGCCAGACTGCCTTTTCATCTGTCTCTGCCCAGCCGTTATCAACACTGCCAGGAGGCCAGCACACACACACACAGCTCCTTCTCCATTCTAAGCTCCTCAAGTAACCCTGTGCGAGGGGACCATCATTACTTCCTTTTTACAGATGAGATGAGGACTCTGGGGCACAGCCAGTCTATGTGACTCCCCCAAGGACACATGCCTGGGGAGTGGCTGTGCTGGGGTTTGAACCCAGGCTGTCTCACCTGACAGGCTGAGCCCTTCTCCACTGTGGGATCTGCCCCTTGACCCGTCTGTCTGTCCATCCACCCATCTACTCTGGGGCTGCCCACTGTTCAGCCCCTTCACTTGCCTGCCACTCTGTCCATCCAGCCGCCCGTCCATCCATCCATCGCTGTCACCCATCCATCCTGGAGCTAATGCAGTTAGAGGACTAGGGGCCCTGAGGGGAGAGAAGGCCCCAAACTGCCCATCTGGCCAGGCCAGGGTGGCCGGGGGTGGAGTGCGCTGCCCGGGTCGGGCAGGCTGCAGGGGGCTGGAGGGAATTAGCTGAGTGACTGCCAGGATCATCTAATTAGGAACTCTAGTGATAAGCAGATAGGATCGGGGGTGATTAGAATCCTTTTAAAAAGCCACTCCATTAATTACAGAGACAGAGAGGGGCCTCTGGCTGCTCCGAATACCAATTGGCTGCTTAATCGGCTCCATCAGCGCCCCGGGGAGACCTTCCTGGCACTGCTGTGTGACCTTGGGTGTGCCCTGCCCTCTCTGGGCCTCTCCTGGTCACCGAAGGTCCTCCTTCTCTCCCTGGCCATGGCTCAGGGTTGACTTTAGGGTGGGCCCGAGGCCAGGTACATAGGGCATCAGAGGCCAAGAAAGCTAGGCTGGCTCCCCAGAGAGGGTGAAGCCCTGAAAGCACCCACCGGTGAATGGCGACAGAGAGACCTGAAGAGGGAAGGTGACCTCACAGCAGTGAGGATGGAGTGTGTGGGGCCTAAGTGCACGCTCACGCCTGTGTGTCCCTGTCCCTCCAGCAGGCCCTGTGGGGGCCTCAGAGCCGCTGCTGCTCTCTTCAGCTCCCAAACACCAGTGTGGAAGATTAGCCTGAACCCTTAGCAGAAGGGAAACTCTTCTGCCCGACTGCCCGGCTCCATGGTCCCCCGCTCCCTTTATGGGGAGCTCCCCACAGGGGCCTCCATCTCAAGGTGCCATTGATGGTGAGGTATGGGATCTGCTCCCTGGTGACACTCCTGTTCCCATAAGTCCTACTGGGTGGTCTGTTTCTTGTGCTCTAAGACAGCCCTGAATAGGCGGCAGTGAGGGGGTCTCCAGCCCTGTCTCCATCCTGGCTGACTCCCACAGACACACCCCAGGAACAGGGGTCAGAACAGGGCAGTGGTTGGAAGAAAGTTCCCCTGGGAGTATAGCATAGACCAGCGCCAGCATCTCCAGCAAGGCAGGGAGGGCCGGGACAGAGGCAGCTACAGGAGCCTCGGATGCCTTGTCATGCTGGGTCCCTTGTCTCTTAACATTGTTGTCACCACTCCTCCCCCCACCACTGTCCTGATTCCATTGTCATGGAAACCTCAGGCTTCACCTTTACAATGTCAGGCCACCAACACCCTTAATGGTGTCACCATCACCATCAGTATCCCAGCGCCCCGTCCCCATCTCCTCCACTGACACTGTCACTATCATCTCTGTCACTGTGAACATGGTGCTCTCCACCACTGTCACCACACCTCCTCCACCTCCGTCTCCACCCACCATCCCACCGGTGACATCACCTGATCAGGACTGCCACCTCTGCTGCCACCAGTGTCACCACTCCCACTGCCTTTGCCATCACCACCGTCATTGCCTCCTCTGTCACCACCACCATCACCACCATTGTCTACCTCGGCCAGACCCACAAGCCTCTAACTAGGCTGCCACCGCCACCACTGCCCCTCCAGTGTCTCCCTGGCATCACTGTCTGCTTCCTCACTGCTGTCCTCACACCCACCTCCATCACAACCACCACCTTCATCCAAGCCGCCATCACCCTCACAGTACACAGCCCTTGAATGTGTACAAAGGAGGGCATTTACTGCAGGCTGCACCCTGAAGGGTCTCTGAGCAGCAGTCAGGGAACAAGGAATTGAGATGCTCACCCACAGCTCTGAGGTGGGCGGCTCTCTAGAGCTTGCCTGGAAGCTGCCAGGGAGCTCATGGTATTCCTGGAAGCCCCCATCGGTGCCTCAGCCCGTGGCTCGGAAGCAAGGGCTTTGAAGAAGATTGCCCCGAACTGTTGCAAAGCTTTCCATTGTCACCTGCCTGCAACGGCCTCTCTTTTCCACTCTCCAGATCTCATGCATTGGCAGGCTCTAACCTGGAACTACACCAGTGATGGGATTCTGGAGAATCCCTCAGATTTCTCTAGGATGCAAGGAAACCATAGAAGAGGTTGGTGTAATGTCAAGTTAGCAACGGAAAATACAGAGCCCCACACATCAGCACCATCACCATCGCCGTCCCCATCGGCACTCACACCACCATTTCCACCACCGTGTCCTTCCTACCACCCAGTAGCACCCCCACACCACTGCGTCTTCCACAACCACCCTCACCACCGCTGTCCATTAATAGCACAATTCCTGCCTCCTACCCTATCACCACCACTAGTGTCCCGGCACCAGCAGCACCCACACTGCTCCCAGCAGGGCCATCATTACCACCCCCTGCCTCCCCACCCCGACCCCTGCTGTCAGACCCACCATTAGCATCTGGCTTATGTTGGAGAACTGCTCACTCCCTCTTCTCTATGAGAATTTCATGCCTTTCTCGCTGTTGCCCTGAGACTCGCAGAACCTTCCTGAAGGAGTCATTCTCCACCCCACAGACACTGGCTTTGACCATGGGTTGCAGCAGGAGTGCTGCGCATCATGGCCCGGCAGAAGCTTGCAGACGCAGCGCAGGCTCCTGCTGGGTCTGAGTGGCACCCTCATGAGAGTGGGGTGTGCAGGTCAGAGCTGCTCCTTCAGCCTGGGGCCCACAGTGAAAAGCTATGGGAGGCAGGGCCCTGGCAGCTGCCTGTAGGCACTGGCTGGTGAAGTGGGGGGAACTAGACGTTTGTCATAAGCCACTGAGATCTGGAAGCTGTCACTGTGGCAGAGCCAAACAAGAAGCAACCTCTGCTACCTCCACCATCTTCACCTTCATCATCACTGTTACTGTCACCACTGCCAACCACACCCATGGCTCCACTAGGAGCCATTCCCATCACCTCCTCATCATAGCTGCACCATCACTGCCACCCACAACACAGGTTCAGCATTACCATCTCCTCTGGCAGGACCATCCCCCCCACCACCACCACAATTACTCTCCAGCACAAACCTTGCTGCTGTCACCACCAGCAGCACCATCACCGTGATCAACTCCACCTTAACCCACAATTACTGGCCCCCTCAGCCCCACCGTGACCACTACCTCCACACCAACACTGCTACCATGGTCACCTCTACTATTTAATGACACCTTATCATCCCCATGGACACCCACCGTGCCTCTCCCCACTGGCACCACTCCCACTGCCACCGCCACCATGAAGAGCTGTGCAGGGCAAGCACCTTTCCCCCACCTCAATGGACAAGCCTGCCAGGGACAGCCAGTGCTAACTGGTAACAGAGACATAGTGACAAAAATCCAGCCACAGAGATACAGAACCAGGTTTATCTGTAGCTACACCCAGTGGAGAAGTTCTGCTCTTCAACTCCTCTGCTGAGCCACATGTATCAGCAGGTGTGGGTGGTGGATGCCCGGCATGGGGGAGGGGCGTCGTGCTCTTGATAAGCTGCATGGGGAGACAGCGATGGTCACTGGAGGCTGGGTTTGCAAAGTGTCTTTACAGTCTCCATCCCTCCTGGAATTCAGGATTGGTTGGAACATACTGTCTAACCAATTTCAAGCTAGGAGCCTGAAACCTAGCAGCCGTGATCATTGAAAGAAAAGAGAAAGAGAGAAGGAGGACAATAGAAAGGGATAAAGACTAGAAGAAGGAAGAGGAGAAAGAAGGGAGGAATGAAGGAAGAAAGAAGGAAGGAAAAAAACCAAGAGTGAAGAAGGGAGGGAAGGGAGAAAGGGAAAGGGAGGGAGGAATAGAGGGAGAGAGGGAGGAAGGAAGGGAGGGAGGGAGGAAGGAAGGGAGGAAGGAAGGGATGAAGGAAGAAGGGAGAGAGGAAGGAAGGGAGGAAGGAAGGGATGAAGGAAGAAGGGAGGGAGGAAGGAAGGGGAGGAAGGCAGGCCATCTTTAGTTGTCTTTAGGATCTTCATTGGTGTGATGAGTATGTAGTTTAGCATGGTTTTGATCTTAACAGGAGCTGGGTGAGGTGAAGGTAGAAATAGATATTAATCAGTATTGTGAATTGCTGTTTCTATATATGATCCAACACAAGAACAAGAACTAAAGGAATATCAGCGCCTAAGAACATTTGGTTACCCCACTCACCTGATTCATTTTCCAGGGCTGTTACAAATTACTACAAACTGGGTAGCTTAATACAAAAGAAATCTCTTCCCCTCAGTTCTGGAGGCTGGAGGTCTGAAATCGAGGCGCCAGTGGGGCTGCACTCCTTCTAGGGGCTGTAGGGAGGGTCCTCCTGGCCCCCAGCATCTGGCTGCATCCCTGCAGCTGCAGCACCCCTTCAGTGTCCACCTCCTTTGAGGACACATGTCACTGGATTTACGGCCCACTCAGATAATCCAGGATGATCTCATCTCGACATCCTTAATTTAATTACATCCCAAAAGATCCCTTTTCCAAATAAGCTCACCTTCAGAGGTTCCGAGGATTAGGATGGGAACGCATCTTTTTGGGGGCCACTATCCAACCCACCGTACTCAGTAATCAATATTTGTCATCAATCCCTATTTTTCTTACCAGAATTGAGTGGAACGCTTCTTTGGATGTGCTGTCCACTGCAGCCTTGGCCCTGCTTTCACACCTCCTCTGACTGACTCGCTGTGTGACCTTGAGCACCGCGTGTCTCTGAGCCTCGTTCATCTGACAAGTGTTTACCCATGGCCCTTGTGTGCCAGCCACTGTCCTAGACAGGACAGACTTTCCTGCCTCTGTGGAGCTTACCGCGGAGGACCTGGCCAGATAATGGGCACGAGAAGAGCAGACTCCTGTCCCCACCCCAGCCTGCCTGACTCCCGTCTCGGCCTCCTCTCATCTTAGCTGCCACCCAGCCATCGGCCGAGTGGACACACCCAGGAGGCCCTCGCTCGTCTCCCCCACCACGGCCACAGACCTTTGTCACCCACCAAGGCTGGGATCCCATGACCGATTCTGCCTCTGCCCTTTGGCTCCTGGGGCTCAGCCCATACCGCCTGGGTCACAGGGCTTCCGGTTCCGGCCCACCATGGTGGCTGCCTCCCCGGCAGGGGCAAGCCCAGCTTTGCCTGGTGCAGAGCTGGGGGCAGGGGTTTGCCACACCCCGGGAGCTGATGTCATAAAGGGAGTTCTGAAGGGCAGCCCAGCCAGGCCTGGCCCCACAGCTGCAGTGTCCCTCCCCTCCCCCACCCCTCTCAGTGGGGGCCTCTCCAGTCCCTGAGAACTGGTACTATGAAAAGGTGAACTCCTGGGCAGAATCTCGCCCGGAGCCTGCAGAGTCCAGCCAGGACCCTGCTGAAGGGCCCCAGACCAGCGGCCACCTCTCCCCTGTCCATCTGACCAGCTGGGTCCCTGCGCCCTCCTGGCCTCCGCGTCCCCTCTCCTTTCACCCACATCCCCGACCATGGCTAACTACTACGAAGTGCTGGGCGTGCAGGCCAGCGCCTCCCAGGAGGACATCAAGAAGGCCTACCGCAAGCTGGCGCTTCGCTGGCACCCCGACAAGAATCCCGACAACAAGGAGGAGGCGGAGAAGAAGTTCAAGCAGGTGTCTGAGGCCTACGAGGTCCTGTCCGACTCCAAGAAGCGCTCCCTGTACGACCGTTCGGGCTGCGACAGCTGGCGGGCCGCCGGTGGGGCCAGCACGCCCTACAGCAGCCCCTTCGGCACTGGCTACACCTTCCGTAACCCTGAGGACATCTTCCGGGAGTTTTTTGGTGGCCTGGACCCCTTCTCCTTTGACTTCTGGGACAGCCCATTCAACAGTGACCGCGGTGGCCGGGGCCATGGCCTGCGGGGGGCCTTCTCCACAGGCTTTGGAGAGTTCCCGGCCTTCATGGAGGCCTTCTCATCCTTCAACACGCTGGGCCGCAGCGGGGGCAGCCACACCACCTTCTCATCCACCTCCTTCGGGGGCTCTGGCCCTGGCAGCTCGGGGTTCAAGTCGGTGATGTCGTCTACCGAGATGATCAATGGCCACAAGATCACGACCAAGCGCATCGTGGAGAATGGGCAGGAGCGCGTGGAGGTGGAGGAGAATGGGCAGCTCAAGTCAGTGACCGTGAACGGCAAGGAGCAGCTCAAACGGGTGGATGGCAAGTAGGTGCCAGGCACCAGGCCCTGCCTTCCCACCACTGCCACCGAGCACAGGGCAGCAGACACATGGGGCCACAGATATAGGCCTATGGTTAATAAATGTGCCAACTGAGTTCATGGAACAGCTTGCTCAGCTTTGTGGGGGTGTGGGGCTGGCTCTAGCCTAGTGGACATGAAGGAGGGTATGGGTGCTGCCTCCAGGGCCTGAGCTGTTTCCACCAGGAAGCCAGGGGTGGTTCTGCAGGGGGGCCTGTCATCTTTTCCGTGCCCACAACCTGGGTTGATAAATAACGTGGCTGTCCTGTCCTGATGACCTCAAACCCAATCCTGACCCCATCCACTCTCTATTGCGGGCCCCTGCCATCTGCATAGGCCTTGCTGTTTCAGCTCTCAGCCTTCCCCCTTCTACCGCCCTGCATGGGTTCTTCTGGGACAGCTGTGCCAAACCCATGTTCAATTGCGTTGCCTGGTGACTTTAAACCTTCCACGGCTCTCCCTGCTCTAAGCATGAGGGGTACATGCCTTATTCTCACCACGAGGTCCTGGTGGCCTGGGCCTGCCCACCTGCCCCCCTGGCCCTCCCTCTCTGACCTCCCACCATGTGGGCCTCCTGGGTTCTTCCACTGCACCACACAACCTGCAGCCCCAGGGCCTTTGGACAGGCCGTGCTCCCAGGCGAGTGCCCACTCATCTTCAGGCCTGGCACCCACCGGTGGGGGCAGACTGCCAGGGAGCAAGTCCCAGCCAGGTGGAACCAGAGCTTTCCCCAGGTCAGAGCCAGGCTGACCGCTTGCAGCATGAGTGACTCCCCATCATGGGAGGGCGCTGGTGTTAAAAAGAAAAAAAGAAGGGGGGCTCTGTTCTGATGACGTGAGTCCTACCGAGGGCCAACCTTTAAAAAGTATGCATTTTAAAATATTTTACCTTGAGGCTGAGCACGGTGGCTCATGCCTGTAATCCCAGCACTTTGGGAGGCCGAGGTAGGTGGATCATGAGGTCAGGAGTTCAAGACCAGCCTGGCCAACATGGTGTAACCCTGTTTGCACTAAAAAAAATAAAAAAATAAAATATATATATATATATATATATATATATATAAAATTAGTCAGGCATGGTGGTGAGCACCTGTAATCACAGCTGCTACTCTGGAGGCTGAGGCAGAAGAATTGTTTAAATCCAGAGGGTGGAGGTTGTGGTGAGTTTCCAGACAGAGCAAGACTCCATCTGGAAAAAAAAAGTAACATTTTTACTTTGAAACAATCTCAAACTCACAGGTGTGTCAGGCGCTGTTAATTGTATGCAATTCAAGAAATATTGATTGAGCATCTGTTAGACACTGGGGATACAGCAAGACATAGAACAGGCAGACCTTACCCTCATGCGGTTAGGATTCTGGTAGAGGGAGACACATGAAAACAGGTGTGCAGAACATGGTTCCCGCTAGTAAGGAATGCTGGAGAGGAAAGGGGCAGGCGAGCTGACAGACGGGGGCTCGGGGACTGGCCTTCACTTCTGAGGAGGTGACATCTGTTGGGAACTGGAATGAAGGTGAGGCGCTGGACCATGAAGCCATCTGGGGGAAAAGTGTTCTGTGCAGAGGGAACAGCAAGTGCAGAAGCCTGGGGCAGGAACAGGAACAGGTCTGCCCTGCATGGAGAACAGCAGGGAGGCCATGCGTGGTTCCACTGAATGCCCACAACTCTCCCAGACAGGGGTCACTGATCCCACATTACCCAAGACGAAACTGAGGTCTAGAGAGGAGAGAGTCACACAGCTGGCAAGTGGCTGTGCTCAAATATCACCCCAGGTGTTGACTCCAAATGACCTGCCTTTAACTTGGTGGTGATGATGGTGCTGATGCTGGCAGTGGCGGCCCAGGGAGATTCGCTGCAGTGCTGGAGTGCATCTGGTAACGGACCAGCAGGTGGCAATTCCTTGTTCCTTGGGGCTGCAGTAGAAGCCAAAAAAGGAGGTGATTCCAGGTTTGAGGGTTAAAGATGGTCAGTGACAGGGTCTCTGGCTCCCTGGCTGGGGCAGGGTGGTGTGGCATGACCACAGAAGGTGCTCAGAGCAGCCAGTGGACTAAGACCTGGTCAGATTTTGCTCACTTCTGCATCCCAACTCCCAGCCCAGCTCCTGGCATCTAGTAGGTGCCCAGTAAATGATATGAAATGAAACAACGGAGGAGCATTGTGCCAGGGGAGAGCAGGAACCAAGGAGCATACTCAGAGGACACCCTCTGGAGCTCAGGACAAAAGAAGACACTGGAAGGCCTTGAACCTAGGCCGGGGGGAAGGTGGGGCTTGCTCACATGAGGGGAACACCCAGTGAAGGATTCATCCCATTTCCAGATGCAGAGCTGGTCTGAGGGGCACTCAGGAGGGCCAGGGAGGCTGGGCCTGCTGCTTTTCTCCAAGGGGAACCTGCTGAAGGCGTCTTCCAGGAGGCCGAGGGGCATGACCCCAAGATCTTTAGGGCTTGAAAAGTCCCCTTGGCTTCTGCAAGTGTCCTGGCTTAGAGGACACAGTTGGCAACCTGGTGCTATGGCTGCAGCTGAGGCTCAGGCCGGGCTGTGGCTCCCCGGGTTCTGCCTCTGAGAGCCCCTGGGACAAGCCGGCAGCTGGAGGTCCCCTAACCATGTTACAGGCAGGGCAGGGGAGCCTCATGACATGCAGAAGGTCAAACCCCAGCTCCCAGTCCTTCCCTGGGACTAACTTCATCAAAGCCCCCACTATAGCATTAACCACCTGACCTCTGTCCCTGCCGACTTGCTAATTTCACCAATTACTGGCCAGTTGTGGCTGCGTCAAGTGGGCCTGCTTAGCACAGGCAGCTGCTGAGCAAATCCAATTACAGCCCGGGAGCCCAGGAGACCATGGTCCTGGTGCTGGCTGCACAGCAGAAACCTGGGTGCTTGCAAGGCACCGGTCCCCAAGTACCCCAGGACCACTGGCTGAGGCCACCCTCTCTGCTTCCTTCCTGTCACCCAGCCTCACACCTGGAGCTGGCGCCTGCTCTCTCCAACGCAGACCCGTCACAGCATCACCTGCTCAAATGCCTCTGGGGCCCCAGCCACTGACCCGCCCAGCCAAGCATGTGACACCTTGCGGAATCCCTGTGTCCACCCTTAGTCCCACTTTACAGATATAGAAACTGAAACCTGGCAGCTTAGTGGCTTCCTCAGGAGCACATCTAGGGTAGAGTCCAAACCCCACGTTTGGACAGCCCCAGGCTTGCCCACAGCACTGCCGGCTCCGGGCCCTTTCTGCAGTCGAATCACGCTGGTGTCCCTGCCTGGGCCACCCTTTGCGTCTCCTTCTCTTGTTAGGCATCCCTGGAGGCCCTCACTCTGTGTCACTTTCTTGGGGAGGCCTTGCCAAGCTGTGCTGCTGCAGCAGGCCATTCGGGCCTTTCCCGGAGCCTGTTTTCGGCTGGGCTGTGTGTTGGGAGGCCAAGTCTGAAGCAGTGAGAGTCCTGGGAGCCACTTTCAGAGCCAGGTGGTGCAGCAAGGGGTTCAGGAGCCATTTTCAGAGCCAGGTTGGGGCAGCGAGGGGTTCAGGAGCCACCTAGAGCCGGGCTGGGGCTGGCCACGCCCTGTCAGCGGCACACTGAGTGGAGTCTGCTGAGGCTGTTCTGCTGCCCAGGCCCTGTCCCAGCATGGATTCTCCAAGCAGGGCTCAGCAGAGGGCAGGGGACACTGCAGAGTGTAGCTCACGGAGAAGATGATGGCTGTGTCCCTGTCAGGTCATCATCACCCACTGGATCACACCAGCCTCCTCCCCAGCCTCCTCCCTTCCCTCTTCCAACCCATTTTCATCCCAGCAGCCAGAAGAATCCTGTGAAAGCTTGAGTTTTGCAGAACACTCAGGGGTGGGAGCCGCAGTCCCTATGGCGGCCCACAGCCCCTTCCCCAGCCAGATCAGCGACCCCCCTGGCTTCCCCATCGCTCTTCACTCCAGGCCCCTGGCCTCCTCCCCGTCCTGCTCACACTAGCGCGTTCCGGCACAGGGCCTCTGAGGTGGCTGTGCCCTCCACCGGGAGCCCTCCTCCAGATCTCACGTAGCCCTCCCTTGCCTCAGATCTGGGCGCCTCTCTGCTCTTGCCCGCTGTCTGTGCTCTGGACCCACCCTGCCTCCCACCTCCAGCTTTCCAACATGCTGACCCCATTGCCTCGGACCCCCAGCCCATCCAGTGAACCCCACCAGATGCTACTTCCTCGGGAGATCTCAAACCGTGGCAGGTCCCCACCTTCTCCGCCCTCCACTCCTGGGTCCACACATCCTGTGAGCGCCGTGGCCGTCTGAAGGGACCAAAATCCTGTCGGGGAGGGAGAGGGTGAGATGGCATCTAAGCAAGGATTCAAGGATGCTGGAGCATTTTACAAGTCAGGGTGTCAAGGCCCGGGGAGAGGCGCTGGGCTTGCGGAGCAAGTGGGGAGCCAGGCCTGTGGCCTCTCAGCCCTGAAGAGCTGGTTTGCTCAAATGCCCTTGGCCCCTGAGGCCTGGCCAGCCAGGGATTGCCCATTGGGGCGCAAGCTTCTGCATGGACTGGGTGAGCAGGTACAGAGTTCTTAGCCTACTGCACAACCGAGCAAGAGATATGGATGTTTACCCCCATTTTACAGATGCAGAAACTGAGGCTCAGGGGGCGAGAGAGGTGGTCAAGGTCACAGAGCCACGGTGGGAACCGGTTCTGCCCCCCTCTTCCTCTCCTTTTGCATGGGGCCTGGGGCTGGGTGGGTGGGGTGCAGGCAGCCTTCTGCCCGCCTTCCCTCCCTCTGGCCGGTCGATGTTATCGCAGCTGATTTAATTTCAAAGACGGATTGAACTGTGGAGGGAGGGAGAGTGGCTAATCGCAGCCGCCATCTGCCCCGTTGTCATGGGGATGGGCTCCCAGCAATTGTGCGGGGCAGACCCAGATAAGGGCACCGAGAGGGCTGGAGGGGACTGCAGTGGGCGGGACAGGGAGGGCAGGAGGACTGGGAGCAGGGAGACATGGTGAGAGAGACAGGGGAGAGACAGAAGGAAGGGGTGACTGGGATCCTGGGGACCCAGGGAACTGAGAGAGACAGGGACAGAGACACAGATGCCAAGGGGCCAAGGAGACAAGTCGAGCTGCCCAGGTGAGGGGTGGAGACAGAATCCCCGGAGGGGGCTGGGGGAGGGTATGAGAAGGCCGCCTTCCTGCCTCACTGCCCACCCAGCCCCAGGCAGCCTGCCTGCCCCATCTCCCCTGCAGCCTGCCACTGGGCGGGAGATTCTCCTCTTGTCTGCTGGGGAAGGGTCCTGGTAGGAAGTTCAGGCCTCCCCAGTCTGCCCACTCTGCCATGCCAGGGTCACAGGTCTCATGGTCCCTTCCTGGCCGGACAGGATCCCAAGCTCGGCTCAGAGCTGGGATGTCTGCTGCTTCCACAGACAACTCCCAGTGCCCTTGATGTGGCTTTTACAACAATCATGTCATCAAGCTTTGCCAATACTGACTTCATCTTGCGGGTTGAGGGGTGGCACTGAGCGCCTGCTTTGGGCTTTGTGCACCCACTGCCATCCGTCTTCCAGGCAGCCCTACCCAGCGGGTACCTTTATGCCCATTTCACAGGACAGAGTCACCTGACCCCTCCCAGAACAGGAGCTGGGAACAAGAGCCCCCATCTAACTTATCCCAGCAAGGATTTATCATCACCTCTGTGGGCTGGGACTCGGGAGTTTCCAGGAGATGGCAGCGAAGGAGGCGAGGCGTCTGGTCTCTGCTTTGCCAGCCACCACTGCTCAGAACCCTTCACCGGCTTCAGGCTGGCACACCTCAGCCCTGCCTTTTCACTTTTGCAGATGCTGTTTCTTCCTGGAGTGCCTCTCTGCCACCTGTACCCAACCCCACTGCTGCCCTGCCTTTGCCTCCCAGCACAGCCTGGTTCTGCCTGTGCCTTGCACCTACCAGAAGCTAGCTCGAGGCCCTGGGAGGTGGGTGCTGCTTATGGCTCTGTCCCCAGTGCTCAACTCACATTGTGGGCCTCAAGATACAGGCTATGAATCAGGGCTACACCTCTGCTGGCAACCTCAGCATCAGGCTGGGACTCAGAGTTCAAATCCACACAGCACTGTCCACTGGACGCCTCCCTGGCGGCCCCCAGGCTCTGTAGATGCTCGTTTCCAATGCAACCCATCCCCGCCCCAGCCTCCTCCCTGGGCCCTGGGCACCAGCTCCATTTCACCGTTTTTATGTGGACAACTGGGAGGCATGAAACTTACTCGTACTTTTCTGCTGCCCTCACCTCCATCTGCCTCAGGACTCTTTCCTCGTCCCAAATGGAAGCTGTCCTCACTCAGCTCTAACTGCACCCTCCAGCTCCTGGTGCCCCCCATTCCATACTCTATCTCTGTGAAGCTGACTACTCCAGGGACCTCAGGGGTCCAGGGGCTGGGACGAGGGTGGGGGCAGCCCCCCCACTTCCTGCTGCCTCCAAGGCCACGCTTGGGCTTTGTTCCGGTCACTCCTCACCCCAGCGTGTCCTCTCCTCTGCAGTTCTTCTTCATTGTCTTTTGGGTTTTTCAGAAAGGAGCCCGCAATCTCTTTCTATTGCTTCTGTAGAAAATTACTACAAACTTTGTGGTTCAAAGTAATCCAAATTTATTGTCCTACAGTTCTAGAAGCCAGAAGTCCCAAATGTGTCTCCCTGTGCTAAAAGCAAGGTGTCTTCCTCTGGAAGTCTCTAAGGGAAGCTCCATCTCCTGGCCAGTCCAGAGGCCACCGGCATTCCTTGGCTGGTGGTCCCTTCCCCCATGTTCAAAGTCAGCGGCACAGCATCCTCCAGTCTCCCTTTCTGACTGACTCCTTTTCTGACTCTGACCCTTCTGTTTCCTCTTGTAAGTGCCCTTGGGATTGCACCTAGGGCCCATCTGGACGATCCTGTATAGGTCTTCTTGTCTCAAGATTCTTTGCTCTGTCACATCTGCAAAGTCCCTTTTGCAATCTAAGGGAACACGCAGGTTCTGGGGATTAGGACAAAGACATATCTTTGTGGGGAGCCTGCAGAGAGAGAGGTGATCTCCCCACAGGGCTGGGCAGAGGGGCTGTTGAGAGACCGGCTCAAGGCCACCTACTCCTCAAATGGCCTCCTGCTTGGGAGGCCTATTTTCCAAGTCACTCAGAGAGGGAGGAGGTGGGGAGGATGTGGATTGTGTCTGGGATGCAGAGCAAAGGAGGAGAGATCAGGAGGGTAGGGCTGACAGGCAGGGCCAGAAGAAGGCCCGTGTGGCAGGAGGACCTGGGAGGTGGGATGTCAGGGCAGGGCTGGGGGGTCTTGAGCAGGGGAGCCAGCGCCTGCACGTGGCTGAGGCTGGGCGAGTGCAGGACCCACTCAGCCCCTCTGCCGGAAACCTTGGTTTTATCCCTGCCTCTCTCTGGGTCTGGCTTTGTCTATCTGTCAAAGCTCTCTCTCTTCCTGGCTCTGAGGACATTCCCAGAGGTTCCTCCCCAAGGCCGTGTCCCTTGTCCCAGAGCCCTGGCTGTAGCATCTCATCCATCTAGAGGCATTAGTCACCCTTCAGTTTAGCCCTGGAAATGGTCTGGGTCTGGGTCCCGAGGAGCACCCAGGATCAGAGCTCAGAGCAGAGGATGTAGAGGAGCAGCTGGCCCCTGGGGATCCAGGATGCACACAGAGATGGAGATGTCCCACAGGTGGTTTTGTTTTGTTTTAAGAAAAGATACCATCACAGCCTCCATCAGCATCTTAGAGGGGTCTGGGACTCACCAAAGGTCTGGTGTGACCTCAGTCGACATCACTGAGCATCCCTCCCCATTCCTGGGGCCATGTCCCTAGGCCTGGCACTCCCTGGCTTGGTGGGGTGTGGCCTGGGGACAGGCCTGCCCTCCACAGGGCCTGGGAGCATGGGTGCTGGGCAGCGCGGGGCTGGGGCCGCCTGCCCGCCAACCACACTGCGCTGTCACACCCCAAAGCAGGAACCTGGCACCGCCAGCCACTCAAGCCCCCAGGCGCCGTGGTTACGCCTGCGGTCACCCAAGCAGCCGGTCAGGAAACCCCTGGGGTCGTGGGGTTCTGGGGTGGTGGTGAGGGCACGAATCTCCTTCAGGTTCCTGGGCCGCTGCTGGCTTCGGCCACCTCCCACCACCTTGAGCCTCGTCACACCCGTGCAGCCATCCCCCAGCCACTTGGTTCCCACCCCCAGGAGCGTCCCTTCAACTCTTCCCCATCAAGGCCGGCTGGAGCTGGCTGTTTTCCATGGCCTGTGTGGTTCCCCTGTTTCTCCCTCCCTGGTATCCCAGGAACCAGTCCTTTTCCACCTGCAGGTTCTGAATATTTTCACCTGACATTCAAGTTGCCTGGGTCTGGGCCCAGCTCCTGAGGGCAGGGACAGTTTCCGATCTGCCTCCAGCTTGCCCCACACACAGTGGGGCCCGGATGAGAATGAAGGTGACTGGAGAAACTTAGCCCTGCGTGGCTAAAGGAGATCAGGCTAGTGGCCCAGGATCCCTGTGGCCATAGGGAGAGGGAGGAAACGGCCCAGTGTGGCCCCCCTGGCTCTCCCACGGCATGGCTGTGGCGTACCCCTCCACCCATGTGGCCCTAGAGCTGGGACCTCCACACATCCCTCTAGGAAAGGCAGGCAGGAGCCATAATTGCAAGAAGCTGATTCTTATACTTGCTGTACATTGATATTTGATTAAAAATGTGATGAGTAATTGGGCTTATTGATCCACTGTCAGCTGCCAGCTGGGCAGGGCTGACTGTGGAACTGTCCCCAGAAGAGTGGCCATGCTTCTTTCTGAACCAGGCCAGCGCTGCCAGCTCTGTTCACACCAGCCACTCAGCCAATGATTTTGTGGTCAACCATGGGCTGGATTCTCCAGCAGCTGGTGGATTCTAGTAGAGTGTCACTGCTGCTCACTGCAGGGGCTGCCCTGGGGGTGGTGGGGCTCAGCCCTGCCCCGGTGGCCCTTGTCAGCCGGGGCATTGCCTCCCAGCCTGGTATCTGCCTTGGGCTCCAGGAGACGGGTCTACTGGGCAGTGTCCTGCGTGCTCCACCCTGGATGGTCCTTGTCTCCCCATGCCTCACACGCACTTGGCATCTTCCTCTCCAAAGCCGATCCCATCTTGTGTCCCTTCCCAGGCACTGGGAGTCATCCTCAACACCCCCTCTCAGACACCACATCCAGTGGGGTCTCCCTCCAGGCCCTCTGCCCCTGTCCTGGTTGGAGCCTCCATTATTGCCCACCTGAAGGCGGTGAGAAAGCAGGCCCAGCTCAGGGTGGCATTCCCTGTGGGGAACATAGCCAGTGTGAAGGCCCTGGGGCAGGAACTCTCCTGAAAAGCAAAGCAGCCTCTGGTCCGAATGGGGTAAGGAGGCATAGAAGAGGCGGTAGAGGCTAGACCATGTCAGAAGACTCGTGGGCCCTTTGAAGGGCTGTGTTTCTTGTTGAGGAGTTGAGCAGCCATTGGAAGGTTGGGGGTGGAGGATGAGCTGGTCTCCATTCTTGCTCGACTGCTCTGGCCGCTGAGTGGAGACTGCTGGGGCCCAGGAGAAGGCTGCAGCGGATCCTGGGGAGTGAGAAGACAGTGGCTTGGGGAGGCACAGCAGTGCAGGTGGAGACTGGGAGGCTACAGCTTGAGGTTTGCTGGTGGATCGGATGTAGGGGTGAGGGACAGGAGTCAAGGATGGCCCCAAGTTTGCTGGTAGGACACATTGTGGTTGCTGCTTGCAGGGGCTGTGGAAGACTGTGCAGGGAGCAGACGCCGGGAGGAAAGTGTAGTGTATCATAGGGCTGGCTGAGTCTGAGGTGCGACAGGCCACCATGTAAGAAATGCCAGGTAAATAGCCAGACATGTGGGTCTGGCTTTGAGAGAAAAGTCAGGACCAGGAACAGATAGTCGAGATTTATCAACTTATAGGAGGATATTAAGGGCATGAGAGTGGGTGAGATCACCCAGAGAGTGAACAGAGACAAAGATCCCAGGACATTCAGAGGCCAGAGAGAGGAGGAGAGGCCAGAAGGAGGCGGGAAGGGATGGGCCCCATCTCAGCTCACCCCACTGCTCTTCGTCTCATCTGCGCCAATTAGTATTCTCTGGCTACAAGGGACAGACTTTAACCCCAGCCAACTTCAGTGAAAAGGGAGGAGGAACACTATTGAATGGGTACAAGGTGGGTCAAAGGAAGAAGTCACACGGTGTGGTGAGGTCAGGAGCCCAGGCAGTCCTGGATTGAAGGATGGTCTCCGGAGCTTGCTGCCATTGGAGCAGATGACCCCCCTGTTTCCCCTCCCTACATGAATCTGCTCAAGGGTCTGTTGGCCACACTGGTGTGGAGGAGGGTGGGCATTGTCGCCAGCATCACCACCATTGTCTCTGTCATCATCACCATCCTCCCTCAGCCACCACCCGTACCACTGTTCCACTGCCCTTGCATGTGGACACCACCACTGTCACCTTCACCTCCACCAACACAGCCTCATGGTTCATCATCGTGCCAACACTACCCCTGCCATGCCATCGCCATCACTACTGTCACCAACACTCCAGACACCATCACCGGGCAAGGTTTGAGTGTCCACTATGTGACTGGCAGAAGGCTGGATCTTGTTGGCACCATGATAAGCAAATATTGCTCTTACCTTCAAGTGGGTTACAGTCTAGTGAAGGAAACAGATTTGAATCAAATAGCCACAGCAAAAGTTGAAACTATGACTCAGATGTGCACCACAGGACGCAGAGGGGAAGATGAGCAGAACTGCTCTGAGAACAAGATCTGAAAGGGAGCAAGGGTGATCCCAGAGAGGAGCGTGTGGCAGACAGAGGGCCTGCACCCGCACAGTCCCTGTAGCAGGAGGGACAGGTGACGCCGGGGCTGGAGAAGGCCAGTGTGGCTGGCAGGCGGTGGCAGGCGCCGAGCTGTCAGGGACCACACGGTGCAGGGGCTGTAGGAGTGTTGTCACCTGGATGCTAAGAGCAATGGGAAATCACAGACGGGTTTGAAGCAAGGTGGCAACACTGGATTTGTACTGTGAAAAGATCATGCCAGCAGCCATGTGGAGAAAGGGTAACAAGGCCAGCATGGTAGCAGGGACCAGTTAGGAGGAGTCCCATTCATGCAGGAAGGTGGCTGTTGAGGAGACAGACAGAAAAGGATGGATTCAACAGTTTTTTGGGAAGTGAGATCCTAAATGTGATGGGTCAGAATCTGACTAAAGGGAAGGGACACTTGAGGCAGACCGCCAGGGTCTTTGCCCAAGCATCAGAATGAATAGTAGGGCCGTCCACTGAGACAGGGGAGGAGGAAAAGGACTATTTGGGGAAAGATCATGAGCTCGGGTTTGGACCTGCTAGGAATGAGGTGCCTTTGAGACCCCCACGGTGCTTCAATGGCAGTTGAAGTGTGGGTCTGGACTGAGAGAGAAGCTCAGGTTTGAGAACACATTTCAGGGTCATGTGCATATAAGGGTCAGTGAGAGCCACAGCAGACAAGGTCACTGAGGAGCAGGCAGACGACAGGGCCAGGAGCCCTGTTCTTGACGCCTGGCCAGGGAGAAGGGCCCTTCAGAGGAGACAGAGTGGGGTCTCTGGAGGGAGGGACCACCAGGAAGAAAACTGGCTTGGGGGGTACCTGAGAGCCAGGAGGGTAGGGTGTTTCAAGAAGAATGGAGTAGTCAATCACGCTGACCACTGTAAGGAGGGTCAAGAATGACAGATGAAGCCTCGGGAACTTTCGTTGGTTCTGGCAACACAGAGGACATTTTTGACCTTTGTGGAAGCTGCTTCTATGGAGTGAGGCAGCAGCGATCAGACTGGGGTGGGAGTGGGGGGCCGGGAGAATGGGACTACAAATGGACAGCCCTGTCCAAGTGCTGGGAGAGGGGGCCGAGAAGTGCGGACAGGCTGACCGGAAGTGGCTGCAGTGCCAGTTGGGCTGAGCTGAGCTGTCCTGTGGTGCGGGCCTCAGGCCACATGCTCCTCTGTGCCCTGCACTTTCTGTGGACACAGAAGCTCAGGCTTACTCAGGTGTGAGGCCTTGGCAAGAACCTGCATAGGTGGGTGTGCCTCCCATGGTGGCACTCAGGGACACCTCGCGTCTGCCTGCTCCCTTTTGGAGAGGTCAAGACTGACTAGTGATTAGGTCTCCCTAGCTTGGCCCATCTGTGATAAAATCCGCATCAGCTTCTCACCAATGACTTTGGTGCTCAATGGTGGTCATGCCCAGTTCATTAGGAGGGATTGTGATGTGGTAACATTACCCATCCTTTCTTTTTTATTCATGAGCTAGTGTTTTCCTACAGTGGGCTTCCTTCGTCAACTAGCTACTCTGAGAAATAGTTCACACAGGAGCTGAAGGATCGCTGGCCGTTCTTTCCTTTTGTTTCAACATTTCTGGAATGAGGAGGTGGTTTCCAGTATATCCAATGTTGACAAATGAGGTCTGAGCTCCACTGGGAACAGATGGGTTTTTAGCATCTTTGCTGTGTTTCCATCTATTGCAGTTGTCTGACATTCAAGGCGTCCGCTCTCTGGCCTGTGTGGGGGCTCCTGCAAGCCAGCTTCCACATTCTCTTTTTGTGGCTCGATGGTCTCTCATGGCTGCCTTTGCATCTGTAAGATGCTCCAGGCTCATGTTGAATATGCTCTGACTCAGAGCTGGTGTCTTTGAGTGGGACATGGTATTTAGAGACCATGAGAGTGGAGAACTGAGAGAGGCCTGGGAATGGAGAGGAGGAAAAAGATGTGAACACTGTTGTCTGTTGCAGGAGTCCAGGGAAAGCAGCCAAGGAATCACAAGGCTGAGGACACTGTGGATCCACTGGGAAGAACACAGTTGTGTGGAAGAGGAGGGCTATGTGTGGGAGAGAGAAGGGGCATTCATCAAGTAAGGTCCTCGGAAAGGAGAGGCGCTGGGGCCACACACAGGCGAGCTCAGTCTTGGGCGGAAGCTGCAGTGAATTCCTCTTGCAACAGCAGGGAGGAAAGAGAGAGAGATGTGTGCCTGTAGCTTGGTCACAGGAAGATGAAGGACCTCCTGAAGCTTCTATTTTTTCTGTAAAATTGGAGGTGAGTTCATTTTCTGAGAATAAAGTGATGGAGGAAAGCAGGGGAGAGGTTAGAGATTTGGGGAGGGAGAAGTTTCTTAGAGAGTGGGAGGTTAGGCTGGCCCCAGAAGCACAGGCTGCTGGCCCATGGGGAGAAACCGTGGGGCTGGTCCTCAAGAATTTACCTGAAACCAATCATCCCTTGTGGGTGGCTTTCTCTGTCTGGGCTCAGCTGCTCTGGTGCAGGCAGAAGAAGATAGTGGCCTCCTGCTGTCTTTCCCCTGTGGAGCCCCTGCCCCCACTGTTTGGGGAAGACACAGATAAACAACAGGATGCTTTGGAAATGACAGACTGTGACTTCTGAAGCTCAGTCATCAAAGACACTGTGGCTTTCACCCTCTGCTCACTTGGGTCACTCGCTCTGGGGGAAGGCAGCTGCCATGTCATGAGGACACTCGAATGGCTCCACAGAGATGTCCCTGTGGTGAGGAACCAAGTCTCCTGTCAACAGCCAGCATCAGCTTGCCAGCCCCATGTGTACACCATCTTGGAAGCAGGTCCCCATCCCCAGTCAAGCCTTCAGATCACGATAGTCAACATCTTGACTCAGTCAGAACCACCCACCCATGCTGCTCCGGGTTTCCCCACCCGCAGAAGTGGCATGAGGCCATAGTGTATGCTGTTGTTGAAACTGCCAGCTTTTGGGGTAATCTGTTACACAGCAATGGATAACCAACACTAATTGTGACCACAGAAAGACAGTGGAGCATGGAGTATAGGGTGCTAGCAAGCATGCTATTTCAACACAGGCCCCAGGCTCTGACTGGTGGGGTTGGGGTACTGAGGGAAGTGAGGAGGCTGATGGAGTGAGGGAAGCAGAGGGGTGCACTGCGGGAGGGAGCCAACGAGAGGGAGAGTCGCCAAACCAGGGATGGCTGAACAAAGCAAGTTGGGCAGAGACAGAGGTTAGCGTGCAGGGAGTAGGGTGTCTGAGAGCAGGAGAAGGCCACTGAGGATGAGGCAGTCAGGAAACCAAAAGGCCAGGCATTGGACACAAACTCCTCCAGGAAGATGGGAGAGCTGGGATCAATGGGGGAGCCTGCGAGTCTCTTCAAATTCTTCAATGAATGAGGAAGAGTGGCTGGGAGGTCAGGAGATGCAGCAGCAAGGGTGGGAGTAGGGGGATGACCTACTGGTGTGAGCTTCAAAGGGGAAGATTGGACTTAGGGAATTTGTTTTTGCATAAGGCGGAAGAGGACAAGTCAGAAAGAAAGTTAAAGAACAAGTAGACCAATCCAATTTCCTGACTCTGGGATAGGGGGGATGGAGAAATTAAAGCCATTGTCGGCACCATTGCCACAGCCACCACCATGCCCATTGCCATTACCGCTAACATTACTGTGTTAGGCCGTTCTTGTGCTGCTATAAAGAAATACCTGAGGCTGGGTAATTTATAAATAAAAGAGGTTTAATTGGGTCACGGTGTTGCAGGCTGTACAAGCATGGCACCAACATCTGCTCAGCTTCGGAGGGGCCTCAGGGAACTTACAATCATAACAGAAAGAAAAGGGGGAGCAGGCACATCACATGGTGACAGCAGGAATGAGAGAGTGTGGGGGAGGTGCCACACACTTTTTAAACAACTGCATCTTGTGGGAACTCTTTTACTATTGCAAGGACAGCACCAAGTGGATGGTGCTAAGCCATTCATGAGAAATCTGCTCCTACGAGCCAATCACCTCCCTTCAGGCCCCACCTCCAACATTGAGAATTACATTTCAACATGAGATTTGGAGGGACAAATATCCAAACCATGTCAGTTGCCATCACCATTACAGCCATGACACATTACATTGTTGTCAGCAAAATCTTTATCCTTACCATAAACATTAGCTTCACCACCAGCACAAACACTACCAGCAACACCACTACAACCACTATCACCGTCACCGTCATCACCATGACCACCACCATCATCACCTCGACCATCACCACCATTGCTATCACCATCACCACCACCTCCATCACCATAAGCACCACCATCCCCACTACCTCCAGCACCACCAGCACGACCATCATCATCATTACCACCACCACTATCATCACCATCCCCACCACCACCATTCTCACCATCACCACCATCATAACCATCACTAACACCATCACTATCAACATCACTACCACCATCACCATCACTACCACCATTGCTACTATCACCATCACCACCACTATCACCATCCCCACCACCACCACCCTCACCACTACCACTACCACTATTATCATACCACTACCACCACCACCATCACCATCCTTACCACCTCCAGCACCAGCACTACCATCATCACCATCACCACCATCATCACCATCACCACCATCATCACCATCCCCGCCACCTCCAGATCACTACTACCACCACCATCACCATCATCACTACCACCACCATCACCATCATCACCGTCCCCACCACCACCATCATCACCACCACCATCACCATCATCATCATTCCCACCACCGCCACCACCACCACCATCACCATCATCGCCAGCAACACCATCGGCATCACCACCGTCATCATCAGCACCGCCACCATCATCACCACCACCATCACCACCACCACCACCATCACCACCACCATCACCACCATCACCATCACCACCACCACCATCACCACCACCACCACCACCACCA
>NW_016107772.1:882993-891746 GCF_001604975.1 Cebus imitator
CACCACCACCATCACCATCACCACCACCACCATCACCATCATCACCATTATCACCATCACCACCACCGTCACTATTAGTATCATCACCACTACCACCACCAGCATCATCACCATCAACACAAATATCAGCCTCACCACTATCATCCCAAACTTTATTATCATCTTTAGTGTTAGCAATACCATCACCACTGCTACAGGCATCACTATCAATACTAACACAAACCCATCACCTCCACTGCTACTGTCACCTTCTGTTTCAGCAAGATCAATAATGTTGCCATACACATCAGTATCACCACCATCACCTCAAACATCACCATGACCATGACCATCACCATCAATGAGACACCACCATCACCTCTGCTACCACCACCACCACCACCACCTTCTCCTTCACCTCACATGTACCACATCACTTGGACCCCACCTTGCCAGCCATTGTTGCTCCCACCTTCAGGAAGCCACCATGGCCACCATAAACATCCTCATTGCCACCTCTAGTGCTAGCATTGCCACCTCACGTCCACCACCACCTATGACCTAACCTCCACCACCTCCAGCCCCATTGGCAGCATCACCACCACCAAGTCTGAATCACAATGGCAGACTGTCAACTGCACTGCAACCAAGTGGGGGAAAATTATGGCATATCCATGATTTTAAAAAATGTAAAAATATAAAAAAATGAAATCACACTGGTAGAGCCACTAGATGTCTGCTGTAATATCCATCCCCCTTTTCTTACTTAGAAACAGAATGCCAGAGTCTTCCATGGCACAAGGGTGCTGGGAATACAGATCACATTTATCAGGCTCCCTTGTAGTTAGTGTGGCCATGGGACCAAGTTCTAGATGAAAGGCTGTAAGTGGGAGTGTGAGGGACTTGCAGGAAATCTTAAGGAGGGCAGCCCCTTCCCTGCTGTGACCCAGCCAGCCACTCCCTCTTGGCCATGTTACTACAATCACCTCCTAGTGGGTCTTTCTGCTTCTTCCTTTGCCTCCCAACTCTATGCAGCAGCCTGTCTTCTGTGAAAATGTCAATCAGACCAGTTACTGCCCTCCTCAAAACCATCAAGCCAAGAATGAAATCCAAACTCCTTATCCTAGTCACAAGGTGCTGCCACCTTTTCATTCCCATCTCCCACCAGACTCCCTCTTGCTCGCTAAGCCCTATGCTGCACTCTTTTTGAAGCTCTTAATGAATGACTCTCCTGCTCACCACAGGGCCCTTGCACATGCTGTTCCCTCTGCCCAGGATGTTCTTCAACCCCTAACTTCTATGCATTCTTTCAGCTTCTGCTAAAATATTCTTTGTTCCGGGAGCCTGCCCTGACCCCCCAGCCAGGTGAGCATCTTGTATCTTCTTGCTTCAAGGCCTTGTCCTTGTTTGTGACAATAAATCTGTGTGTTTCCAAGTTGCATGTATCCTCGCTATCAGGCAGGGCTGCCCTGGGGGCAGGGTATGTTGGGGGGTGGTTAGTGCACTTCTGTTTTCTCGATACCAGAAACAGCACCAGCCACATGGAACTATTTGTTGAAAACAATGTATGCATGAGGGAATTAATGCTGACCCCATGTCTAGATCTAGACTCCTGCCTCAGTTTCCTTCAAGGAAGTATTAAAATTTTCCTTCCCTTAGTTGCGGCATCTGTAACATGGTAATAACTGTAGAGCCTACTGATTGCAGTTGTTCGGAAGATACAAATAAGTGTTTAGAGCACTGTACAGCTGAAGGGCCACATAAGTGCTTTGGATGCTATTTTTATTCTCTTGCCCACTCGATCTGTTTTAATTAGACTGGGGCCTCTCTTGTTTCCAACCTAGTGGAATAGACATTGTCCCTGTCCCATCTTGTCAGCCCCTTTCCTGGGGTCTGGACCTGCTTCTGACTTCTTAGCTTCTGAAAGGTCCAGACAGTCAACACCCTCCCTAGCATATCATGCCCCTTGATGTGAACCTGAGCCCAGAGCACAGCTAGGTTTGCCTCCAGCCCACCTCCAGGGAACTTCCAACCCACCTCCAGAGGAGTCTCCAACCCACCTCCAGGGGAGCCTCCAACCCACCTCCAGGGAGCCTCCAACCCTCCTCCATGGGAGCCTCCAACCCACCTCCAGGGAGCCTCCAGCCCACCTCCATGGGAGCCTCCAACCCACCTCCAGGGGAGCCTCCAACCCACCTCCAGGAGAGCCTCCAACCCACCTCCAGGGGAGCCCGGCTTCTCACTCCCACCCTGCCCTGTTAGGTCAGCCCTGGTTCCCATGTAAACTCACCTGACTCCAGCATTTTGGCTGAAATGATGCATTCAGCAATTTTCACTGAATGTTTAAATGTTACTTAATCACAACTAAATTTGCTCACTTTAAAACTTAAACAGCCAGCCGGGTGCGGTGGCTCAAGCCTGTAATCCCAGCATTTTGGGAGGCCGAGGCGGGTGGATCATGAGGTCAAGAGATCGAGACCATCCTGGTCAACACAGTGAAACCCCGACTCTACTAAAAATACAAAAAATTAGCTGGGCATGGTGGCACGTGCCTGTAATCCCAGCTACTCAGGAGGCTGAGGCAGGAGAATTGCCTGAACCCAGGAGGCGGAGGTTGGAGTGAGCCGAGATTGCGCCATTGCACTCCAGCCTGGGTAACAAGATCGAAACTCCGTCTCAAAACAAAACAAAACAAAACACAACACAAAACAAAAAACTTAAACAATACAGAGAAATTTAAAAGGAAAATTAAATAACCATTCCCAAACCCCACCACCCAAAATCGTCATCATGAACCTGAATGAGCGTCATTCCACATCCCCTGGACCCCTAGATGCCCAAGACCAAGACAGACCAAAAAATACGTAGCTGGAATCATTCGTGTAGCAATGCATCATAGCACATATGCAGTTTAGCAATGTGAAAAGATTCTATTTAATTGGAGTTAAAAACTCTTAATGTGACACAGGAGGAATGAATATGCCATGGAATGTTATGCTGGTCCACTCTGATGATGAGGTCATGCTAAGGAGGCCTGGGAAGCAGTATAGCATACACCCTGGTTATCTTGGTAGGACGCATGGAGCTTGCTGTATCTGTGGGGACCTGAGGGATCCCAAGCTCTGGGGCAGGCTGAGAAGCTGTTGCCCCTTGCACCTTTTACCATAAAGAAAGGGGCACAGCATTTAGTGGGCCTTCTTGGACTGGGATGCAGCAGCTATCAGCCTTGGGGATGCTGCTCTGCATTCATCAGGTGGCTTAAAGGCTGCACGATTTGAGTGGGGCCCAGAGCAAGACGGGCCCCTGCAGAAGGCTCTGACTGAGCTCAAACTGTCCTAAAGCAGGGTCTCTGGCCAGTCCCAGGAGGAAGGTGCTTAGAGTCCTGCAGCAAGGACATGCTGTCCTGGAAGGAGCTACTGGAATGCTGCTGGGCCCTGCAGAGCCCGGACATCAAGTGACCCTGTGACAGCATCTGGCTGTGGTCAGATCCACTGAGTCCTGAGGTGGTTGGGTGGCTGGCACAGTGGCCACACATTGTTTGACAGAAGGCAGGGGTGCTCAGGTCCAGACCTGAGCAGGTCTGTGGGCACAGGTCCATAAAGAGGAGGCCAGATTCCTGTCACTCATCTCTGCTGCGCTAAGTCTTATTCCTGGGCTCACCTATGGCTTCACGGGAGGGTCCCCTAAGGCTACCTGGTAGAGGAAAAAATGAAGGCCTGGCTTACAGAGGGGTCTGCAATGAAATATGGACCCCCATGCTGTTCTGCAGCCTCCAGAACTGCCCCTACAGAGGAGCGGTGCCCTTGATGGGTCCCGCTGGAGGGAGAGACACTGGCCTGAGGAGGGGGAGGCACGACCTTGTGCAGCCAGGCTGGCTGGCCATGGACCTGGAAGGAGCAAGCATGGGAGACCTGAGGCCAGGAGGTCTGGGGTTAAAGGACAGATTGGGCACAAAGTGTGTGCATCTATCAGAGACATATGTGACAACCAGGGGAGCCTGACCTGTCCAGTGGCCGCCAGTCAGCCCATGTCCTTGTCCACTCCAGTACTCGGAGTTTATGAACAGAGGCACTGAGAGGGCCACAGTGGAGCCACAGCCTCTGCTACTGTTGCTGGGAAATAAGCAACCACAGCAGCAGAAACAGGTGCTGAGTTGGCGATCGGGGACGTCACTTAAGTTGACTGACAGCTGCCCGATGGTAAGTTGGTTACTTTGGACCCTGTCCCCCCATGGAGGGGCAGCAGCTCACATGCACTCCCACCCTGGTTTGCCTTCTGGCTGCAGAACCTCCACTGACATCCCTATCCCAGGACTCATGGGGATTTGGTGGCAACATTTCTCCAACAGGACAGGAGGCTTCTGTTTCCCATCTGAAGCAAACACACAGAAAATGATTGGAGTGATGACTTTCTCAGTGTATCCCAGGATGATACAGAATTGGTACCATTGTAGATACCCAGGAGGGAAGTTAGTCCACCATCTACAATGCAGTCCTTAAGTTTAAGAGCTTATTTCTCAGGGAACCCTGGCGTTCTGCCTTGGACCAGGGGACTGAGCTGCTGTAAGGCGGTGACAACGGGAAGGTGAGCATGGGTGCCCTGATCTCACTCTGTTTCACATCACTCAGAAGTGGCTGGCCTAAGAGGAGTGGTCCATCGGAGGCTCAGCTCAGGCGCCTGCTTGACCAGCAGCCCAAGGGCTGGGGTCTTGTCCTGTGGGCGGCAGTGCCTGCAGTGAGCCCAGGCTGGCCCCAGAATCAGAACGCACACCCAGAGTGCAGGGAGGAGGCCCTCTCACCACCATTCCCTCTTGCAGAACACAGACCTCCTGCCCTACAGTGTTTGGCTCTGCCAAATTAGAGGTCCTGGCTTGGTGGTGGATGGGAGACATGACAAACGTGCCACCGAACCTGAAGCCACAACCACAGCCCAGCAGTGAGCCTGATGGTGAGGGCGACCAACTCGGCCACCGTGAGAAGACAACTGCTGCTGCACAGGCCAGAGAGGGGACATCTGGAACTCAAAGGAGAGAGGCTCTGGGGCTTCCCCTGGTCCTTCCGTTCCTGGGAATCATGACCAGTGGGCAGCTGCAGCAACCTTGGCTGGACAAGGGCAAGCCAACCGAGGTCTCAGGCCCCCCGGGAAGAGCCTGCCACCCCACCAGGCAAATGCCACAGAGCAGCTGACATGCAGGCTGCAGGTGGTGGCTTCCAGAAGAGGTGATTGGGGGCAGGGGCTGCTGAGCATGGGTTCTAGCGCTGAGACCAGGTGCAGCAGGAGGGACTGTGGCCCATCCACTACTTGTGTATTAACATTGAACAAAGATCCAGGCTGGCCACCACCTTCACTTAAGCTCTGGACACACAGGACTCAGTGATGTCACAATCAGGGTCGAGCTGGTCTGGGGTGGTAGGTGGCCTTCAGCAACCATATCCTTCAGTGTCTATATTCTGGGGCCTTTGACACCTGGGGCCTTGCTAAGCCTAGAGGGACTGCCTCTTTCAGGGTCGGCCAATCCATGGAGATAGGACATGACTCACCCTGAGCTCATGCAAATGCAAAACCACCCAACTCAGTGTCCACACCCCAGCCACCTTCTTTTTTGGAATCTCATACTCCAGACCACCATCCCTCTGCCCTATCCTGCCAGCGCCAGGACCAGACAACCAGGGGCAGCCCTGCACCCCAAAGCCCTGAAATTATTCAAACAAATTAGCCCTACACCTGCTCACCCACCCCATCTTTAATTACATGATGGAGGGTCCTGTCCTCTCTCTCTCTGCCTCCTGACCCAACCAGTGCTTCCTGGGCAGCCCCCTCCTCTAAGGAACTGTGAATAATAAACTGTCTTTTCAGCGACAGTCGCTGCTTGATCTGTCGGCCTTGCTATACTTCAGATTTTCTATTTCACATCCATTATTTTTAACTGTATCAGACACCTCTGTGCCCACTTCACGTCCTCTCCACCTCCTGCTTGTCCCAGCCACGATGCTGTCATGGCCTCTTCCATGCGGTCTTTGCACAGCTTTGTGCAGGAACCAGCTGACCACCCAACTCACTTCTTGCCAGAGCTGGCATGCTGTGAGGACCACCTGTGGGAACTGCCTGGCACTCACACAGTGCAACCCAGAAGCACAAGGTCACTGGGTGGCCTGATAGATGGATGGGAGCCTATGGCTGTGTTCCCCTCTCCCATCCCTGGGCCAGACAACGTTCAGCACCTCCCACAGGTTTCCATGGATGGCCCCTTGGGGTGGAGCTCAGAACCCCACAGAGGTGGCTGAGTTGGTGGTGCCTCCTGCTGCTTTTCCTCCTTCCCTGCCTGGTTCCCCTGTGGCTCACTTGCTCCTATCCCCTGGCATTGCTTCCCACAAAAACTTCTTGCACACAGACTCCTTTCTCCCAGGCACTCCTTTCAGGGGAGTTCTGGCTAAGATGAGCCGTGGGTTGCCTTTCCCAAGGTCTGTGCCGAGAATGAAGGAAGCTGGTGACCACGGGAGCTAAGGGCTCCTTCCACTGGCATCCCTAGCTGGGGGCAGAGGGGACTTCTCCCTTGGTGAAGGAGAGAAGCATCTATAGGAAGAGAATGGAAGGCAGGCCACTGTCTGCTGTCTTCTATCCCTGGCCCAATCTTGGAGCAGCCCTGGGGCAGGGGATCGAGAGCTCTTGTGTGGGTTGCAGACACCCACCGCTTTCCACTGGCCCTGCTGGAGATGTGACCTGAGGCTAAAGTGAGGAGGCAGGGCCAAGGGCAAGCCGCTGGCCTCCTCCTGCCCCATAGAGGCCTTATGCCCATTCTGGAGACACCTGCTACCCACTCTCCTGCAGTGCTCCAGGCACAGAGCTGCAGTCCTCCTAGCCTCTAGGGGGCTCTAGACTCCTGGCCACCCCTTCCCCATCATTTCCTTGGGCCCTGAGGCTGAGTGGCTTTCTTCAGGGCTGAACAGCAGATTTGGTTAGGAAGGGCCCAAGTTTCTGTCCAGAGCCACTACTCCAGAGCTCTGACCTGTGCCACAGTTTCCCCACCTAAAGGATGGAAATGACAAGGAGCAGTTCACAGGATGGGAAGGATCCTGCCATCAGTTCACAGGATGGCAGCAGAGAGGATGAGCTGGCTCCCAGGATGGGGCCTGGAGCCTGTCCCCTGGCCAGGGGTGTCTCCCTGCAGACAATAAAGAATGGACTGCCTTTCCTTGCATGGAAGTCAGCACTGGGGTCAGGCTGGGCTGCAGCTGGGGAAACCTGGATGACCCTGGGCACTGAGGGGGCACCTCAACTCTGAGCTGAGCCCAGGGCTGGGCCAGAGGCCTGCAGCAGGCCCCCTGGTGGCCTGAATGCCAGGCTTTTTGGGGAGGTCATTTGTGGTTCAGGTCTTGGGTCCCATAAAGGAGGGCCCCATGGAGAAGCGAGTTCTATCTGAGCCTCAGTTCCTTTTTCTTTTTTTATTTTATTTAACTTTTTTTTTTTATTTCAATAGGTTTTTGGGGAACAGGTGGTGTTTGGTTACATGAACCAGTGGTGATTTCTGAGATTTTGGTGCACCCATCACCTGAGCAGTATGCACTGTACCCAATGTGTAACCCTTTATCCCTCACCACCCACCACCCACCACCCACCCTTTCTCCTAAGTCCCCAAAGTCCAACGTATCATTCTTATGCCTTTGAGTCCTCATAGCTTAGCTCCCACACATGAGTGAGAACATATGATATTGCTTTTTCATTGCTGAATTGCTTCATTTAGAATAATAATCTCCAATTCCACCCATGTTGCTGTGAATGCCATTATTTTGTTCCTTTATTATGGCTGAGTAGTATTCTATGGTACATATCAGTATACACACACACACACACACACACATCACATTTTCTTTAGCCATTTGTTGATTGATGGGCATTTCGGTTGGCTCCATATTTTTGCAATTACAACTTGTGCTTCTATAAACAAGTGTGTGCAAATATCTTTTTATATGACTTCTTTTCCTCTGGGTAGATACCTAGCAGTGGGATTGCTGGATCAAATGCTAGATCTACTTTTAGTTCTTCAAGGAGTCTCCATACTGCTTTTCATAGTGGTTGTACTAGTTTACATTCACACCAAGAGTGTAAAAAAGTGTTCCCTTTTTACCACATCCATGCCAACATCTATTATTGTTTGATTATGGCCATTCTTTCAGGAGTGAGGTAGTATGGCATTGCGGTTTTTATTTGCATTTCCCTGACAATTAGTGATGTTGAGCATTTTTCCATATGTGTGTTGGCCATTTGTATATCTTATTTTGAGAATTGTCTATTCATGTCTTTAGCCCACTTTTTGATGGGATTGTTTGTTTTTTCTTGCGATTTGAGTTCTTTATAGATTCTGGTTGTTACTCCTTTGTCGGATACATAGATTGTGAAGATTCTCTCTCACTCTGTTATCTGTGGGTTATCTGTTAACTCTGCTGATTATTTCTTTTGCTGTACAGAAGCTTTTTAGTTTAATTAAGTCCCATGTATTTATCTTTGTTTTTGTTGCATTTGCTTTTGGGTTCTTGGTCATGAAGTCTTTGCCTAAGTCAATGTCTAGAAGAGTTTTTCTGATGTTATCTTCTAGAATCTTAACAATTTCAGGTCTTAGATTTAAGTCTTTATGCCATCTTGAGTTGATTTTTGTATAAGGTGAGAGATGAGGATCCAGTTTCATTCTACGTGTGACTTGCCAATTATCCCAGAACCATTTATTTAATAGGGTTCCCTTTCTCCACTTTATGTTTTTGTTTCTTTTTTTTTTTTTG
>NW_016107772.1:891821-1028948 GCF_001604975.1 Cebus imitator
CGCCTCCTGGGTTCAGGCAATTCTCCTGCCTCAACCTCCTGAGTAGCTGGGATTACAGGCACGCGCCACCAGGCCCAGCTGATTTTTTGTAGTTTTAGTAGAGATGGGGTTTCACCGTGTTGACCAGGATGGTCTCGATCTCTTGACCTTGTGATCCACCCGCCTCGGCCTCCCAAAGTGCTGGGATTACAGGCGTGAGCTACCACACCCGGCCATGTTTTTGTTTCTTTAGTCAAAGATCAGTTGGCTGTAAGTATTTGGCTCTATTCCTGGGTGCTCTATTCTGTCTCATTGGTCTATGTGACTATTTTCATGCCAGTACCATGCTGTTTTGGTGACTATGACCTTATAGTATAGTTTGAGGTTGGGTAATGTGATGCCTCCAGATTTGTTCTTTTTGATTCTGAGTCAGTTTCTTCATCCTTAAATGGGACGGCTGCAGCTGCCCTGTAGGGCTGTGAGAGTCCTGAGGTTTACTGGTCAGATCCTGGCAGGAGAGGTAGTCTGCATCTAGGGGAAAGGGCTTAATGAGCTGGCCACTTACTGGCACTGTGTAGGGGATGGTGACATTACAGAGAGCAGAAAGACACCATTCCTGCCTCTGGGGAGTGGGAGCAGGGCTGTTACTGGAGCTCTCCAGAACTGCAGCCTGGGATAGGGCCGCCCTCGGACTGTGGCTCTTAGTCAGGACATGGCCCGCCTCCACCCAGGAGGAGCTGGATGAGTAATTCTGACCACTCTCTCCTTCTACCCTTCCAGTCTTCAGCTGGTGTCCCCATTGGTGAACCAGAACAGAGGCGAGAGCAAGTGGACCATGGCGGCAGAGCACACAGGGCATGGAGAGAGAGGGCTGCGGTGGTGGAGGAGGAAACAGGCTGTTCGGTATAGAAAGTGATTTGCTGGGAGCCTGGGAGGCTGGCCTGTGCTCTGCCCTGGGTCCCTGGGGCTACAGCATCTGTGGGAGACTTGCTCTGTGAACCGCTGGCCTGAGGCTGAGACTGGCAGGAACCACCAGGCAGATGGCACCCCGCTGATGAGGGAGGGAGGTGGTACAGGTTTGAGGCTGTGCTGATGGCTGACACCATGGCTTTTGTGACTGGGTCCGTGAGAACCAAGCCCTTAATGGAAGCTGGCCCAGCCAGGCCCTGGAAGCTTCTGGAATGTCAGAGACAGAGAAACCAAGACAGTGCCCACCTGCAATGCAGAATCCTGAACAACCTCACACCCAGGCAGCCCAGGCCATGCCACCTCTGGGATTTAGAGCCTCGTCGGGGCTGGTATACACTCTTCCTTGCACCCACTCACAGTGCAGAGCCACCTTGGACCTGTACCACCTCTCCCCAGGATCACCTCCTTCTGTGCCACCTCACTGCAGGCAGAGAAGGGAGGTTCCGAGAGGTTACCTGGGTGCCTGGCCCCCAGAAGCTGGTAACAGAGGCTGGGACAAGACAGGGGCATCTCCTCACCCCACCTGTGAATCAGGCTGGGCCACGGCTCTCCTGTCTTTATTCCGCTTGGGTCTCCTCTCCAGCCGGGCCAGTCTGCACAGACCTTATCTCAGCCATCCATCCAGGCCACCTGGACTAACCAGTCCTACCAGAAACTGGATCTGGCCACAAATGCCCCTCCCTGGGAGTGAGGGCAGTGAGACAAGCCCCCCACCTTCCACTGGCCTTTCCTGTTGGCTGAGCCAGAGAGGCAGGGCCCAGGGGTAGAAGAGTAGGACCTCTGGACTCCCCTCCCCTCCCCTCTCTAGCCCTCTCCTATGACAGGCAAGGCTCGGTCTAAGCTGAGACTGACACATGGCCCAACAGACAGACTGAGCCATGTCCCTCTTCTACCCAGCTGCTCAGCTGCCAGAGAGTCACAGGCAGGGCCGGGAAGGAGGGGTCGCTGCAGAAAGTTGAGAAGCCACCTAGTGAGCTCCCAAGACCAACTTTTCCTTTCAAAAGGGAAACAGGCCCAGAGAGGTTCTCCTTTATTTGTAAAGCCTGTTTAATAATCGATCATATGGGACCACCAACTTTTTCCTTTATATAAATTTATTGTCTATTGTGTGCCTAATGCGTACGCTTTCTACGCATTTGGTATTCTGCCCTCCTCAAACAGCCCGGGAGGGGATGGGTATTGCCATTGTTCCCACCTTACAGAGGAGGAAACTGAAGTTCAGAGAGATTAGGACAGTTGCCCAAAGTCACACAGCCGGGCTGAGATTGACACTCTCATCCACTTGAAAAGCTGTGCTCTTGGGGTGGCTTCCAGGATACCCCATGACATGACTGGGTCCTCTTTGTCCACTCATCTTATTCATGCCCTTTAAAGATAAATTCAGCTGGGGCAACATAGTGAGACCCCATCTTTCAAAAAAATTTTTAAAGTAGCTGGGCATGTTGGCACACGACTGTGGTCGCACTACTTGAGGGAGGCTGAGGCAGGAGGATCGCTTGAGCCTGGAGGTCGAGGCTGCAGTGAGCTGCAATCGTGCTACTGCACTCCAGCCTGGGTGACAGAGTGAGACTCTGTCTCAATAAATAAATAAATACATACATACATATGAAGATAATTATTCGAGGTAAGTCACTGGATCAGAGCTTCCTCAGAATTTTGAGTGTCGTATTGACAAATTGCACACTAGAAGCAGGGTCCATGGGAGCTCCACCCATCCCACAGCTGCCCAGCACTGCTTGTTGTCAGTAATCTTGCCTTTTACCCCAGAAAGGGTAATGATACCATGTGATTCCCTGCGCAGAACCTAGACTCGAGGCATCTCGTTCTGTACCTTCTGGCGTGAATCCCAGTCCTCCATTCTTTGCAGGAGAAGACAAGGGCTGGGAGGCTACAGGTTCCCACTGCTCTCTAGCCTCAGGCTGCTCACCTGCAGAATAGGGAGAGAGGGTGCTCCCAGCAGGGTACTAGCAGGTGACCCCAGCAGGGGAAGCCAGCCGCCAGCTCCTCCGGCCTGATTCCAGCTGCAGGAATCTTTCTCCTCCCAGGTCTTGCCCCAGGCCTGACTCCTGACACTAGGCAGTAAATAACTTTCCATTTGATCACCCCTGTTTTGGAGAATCTTTTGCTCTGGGGAAAGTGGGTGTGTGCCCCAGTCAAGCCCCACCCTGGCTACTATAGGTGGAGCCAGGACCTTGGGGTTGGGTCAGAATGGGTGGGAGAGGGTTAGGTCTGGGAGGGTGGGGATCCTGGCATCCCAAGAATGAGTGTCATTGCCCATGAGGGCCCTGAGCTGTGGGCATCCACATCCCTGGGCCACATCCCTGCGTGTGAGGCCAGAGTATCATTCCAAGGCCACCATGCTAGGCGCTGCGAGGCCTGGCGGACAAACCTGGTTCCTTCCTCCTCCTAAGCCCAGCAGTCCTCTCTGCCCTGGAGCAGCCTAGTAGAGATGGGGGGACTGACACAGGAACGGGCGGCGATTGGGTCCCAGCCACTCACAGTGGGCGCAGAGGTCTGGCTGGCCTGGGACCAATTGGGAGGGATGGGGCTGCCCCTCACAGGTGCCCCACACCCTAAGCAGCAATAAATCCCAGCCCCAGCCCCAGAGCTCCAGGTGTGTGGACAGCAGGTTCCTTTGCAGGGAGTGCTAGCCAGAACACAGGCCAGAGACTCCCAGCGACTTGAGTGGGTCATCTGGCGCCGGGGGGAGGGAGGAGCGGGTCTCAGGGCTAGGACGACGCGGTCTTCATGGGAGCCTCGGCCTGATGTGGGAGCGGAGAGTCCCCCACCCCCAGGTCAGCTGCCCGAGCGCCACCGAGCGAGGCCGGCCGCCAGCGGGCCATCTGCATGACAAAGGCGCGCCCCGGCGGTGCAAGCGGGAGAGGGGCGCCCCGAGCTCCGCCCGCCCGCAGGCCCGCAGCTGCCCCGCTAAGCCTCCGCCCCGCGGCCCGGAGATTTGGGGGGCGGGGGCGGCACGCGAGCCCGGGCGCTCAGCTGTGTTTGCTCGGAGGGCGCCACGCGGGGCGGCAGGGCTGGGGCGCGGGACAAAGGCCCGGATCTGACCGACCCCGCAGGTGGCGCGGGGGAGGGGGGCGGAAGCGCCGGGAGACAGCGATGGGGGAGGGGCGGCCGTCCAGCAGCCCAACCCGAGTGCCCAGAACCTGAGACCCCCTCGGGCCGCCGCAGTCCCCGAAGCCTGGCCTAGGGATCACCTGGGTCCTCCTCCAGGTAACCCGCCCTTTCCTGGAATTCCAAATGTTCAGCAAATGCGGCCACCGTCCGGGCGGCCTGCTAGATTCGTCCTCAGCTTCAACGACACTTTCTCCCTGTGCCTCCTCCAGTGCCAGCACGGATGTCCAGCGCCGTGTCCCCGGACCACCCTCTCCTCGGAGCCTCTCTCTTCTTTCCCGCATGTCCAGCGAGCCAGCTGGCCTTCCCAGCCCCACATTCACCGCAACCAGCCCCTTCGCCTTTCCCACTCCAGGGAACAGTCCTTCCACACTGCCGCTGCTCGGGCCAAACCCACCGGCACCGCCTCCACGCCTCTCTTTCTGTCTGCTGGCTCCACCTCGGACATCTTTCCAGAGACGTCTCCCACTCCCAGTTCCAGCCTCTGGCCCGGTAGCCATCTGCTGCAGTCCATTGTTAAAAAGTCGGAACTCCTCCCTCCTCTGCTCCGCACTCTCCAGTGGCTCCCACCTTACTCACAGGAAAAGCCACCCTCGAGTGGGCTCCAGGCCCCCCGAACGCCGGGCTGCCTGGATCTGCCCGGGCAGATCCTCAACTCCTCTTGCCTTGCTCTCTGCCCTAGTTCTTCTCCTCGTCACTTCTTGCTGTTGGCATTTCTGCAGGCGGTACTCATCATTCCCATTGCTCACGCTGTTTTTTTACCTCCCCCATGAACTGTAAGATGCTCCAGGCAGAGACTGTCTCCTGTGGGCTGTTGTGACCCCCAAACCTAGCATGGTCCCTGGAATACAATAGATGTCCAATAAATATGTGCTGGATAAATGAGTAAGTTGAATCCTTTACTCCACCACTGCACCCTGTAGGGTAGGCCTTCTGTAAGGTAGAATCCTCCTCCGCATTTTACAGACGACAGTGCTGAGGCACAGAGAGCAAGAAACCTGCCTGGGGTCTCATGGTTAGAAAGTGTGGGAGGCAGGATTGAACCCAGGACCTTACTTCCCAGTAAGGTCTCAAACTAGTGGCCCATACACTGGTTTTGGCTCTTGAAAAGGTTTTGTGTGGCTCAAACATTTTCAGAAAAAATTGAATCAACTGTGGCCATTTAAAAATCAGGAGGCCAGGCGTGGTGGCTCACACCTGCAATCCCAGCACTTTTTTTTTTTTTTTTTTTTTAAAAAAAAAAAATGGGATTTCACCATGATGGCCAGGCTGGCCTTGAACTCCTGACCTCAGGTGATCCACCCACCTCGGCCTCCCAAAGTGCTAGGATTACAGGCCTGAGCCACCACGCCCGGCCTAAGAAATTGGTATCGAAGCTTTTTTTATTGAGACAGTCTCTCTCTGTCACCCAGGCTGGAGTGCAGTGGCACGATCTCAGCTCACTGAAACCTCTGCCTCCTGGGTTCAAGCAATTCTCCTCTCAGCTTCCCAAGTAGCTGGGACTACAAGCATGTGCCACTGGCCTCAGCTAATTTTTGTATTTTAGTAGAGATGGGGTTTCACCATGTTGGCCAGGCTGGTCTCGAACTCCTGACCTCAGGTGATTCACCCGCCTCAGCTTCCCAAAGTGCTGAGATTACAGGCATGAGCCACCAAGCCAGGCCAATCCCAGCACTTTGAGAGACTGAGGCAGGAAGATTGCTTGAAGTCAGGAGTTTGAAACCAGCCTGGGCAACATAATGAGACCCCCCTCCGCCCCCGCCACCCAATCTCTACAAGAAGTAAATGTAAGCCTGGCATGGCATGATGATACATGTCTGTAGCCTCAGCTACTTGGGAGGCTGAGGTAGGAGGATTGCTTGAGCCCAGGAGTTTGAGGCTACACCGAGCTACGATTGCACCACTGAGCTCCAGCCTGGACAATAGAGTGAGACTTCATCGGTAAAACACAACCAAACAAAAAATCAGGATGCTTTGTGCAAAACTCCAGACTTCCAGCTTTTCTTGAAAAACTGGAACCTCTGGATGCATTGTGTCCCCAATCCCACAAGGCAGCCACTGGCAGGGGCTGAGTGGCACTGCCCCTCAGGACTGGCATGGACTGCCCGTGTGCCCAGTTTCCACCCCACTGCTCCCACCCCCGCCCCAGGCCTCTCTCCTGTGCCTGTGAGCATGAGTGTTCACTCCTCTGTGCCTCTGCCCTTACTGTTCCCTCTGCCTGGAATCCTCTCCCCACAGTTCTTAGCCTGATTGTCCCCTTCTTGTCACTCAGGGCTTAGCCCCTCAGGAAACCTTCCCTGCCCACTCTGGCTAAGGATTATAATCCGAAGACACTCGTGAATGTATTTGGTGCCTGCACACTGTCTCCCCGAGGAGGACAGCAGCTCCAGGCAGCAGGAGCCAGTTCAGCCCATCGCTCCTATCCACAGCAGCACCTGTGCCCACACCTGACTTGTTGAGTGACGGAATGAATGAGCAAATGAATGAATGAAGGATTCCCAGTGGCAGCCACTGTTCTGAGCACTTCTCATGCATGGTGCGCTGTCCTCTGTGCACATCAGGCCCCTGCATGAGCTGGGGCTGGGTCACGCATAGTTCCCTTGCTGGGGGTTCAAGCTGCAGTGGCTTGTCTTCCCAGCCAAGGTCTCAGGCTCTGTGACAACCTTCAGAGGCATGGGGAGCCCTGTCCCCCACTCCAGTGCCTAGCTCCCCAGCTCCCCGGGGGCTCACTGCAGACCTGGGGCTCTGAGTCTTCTGCAGCTGAGCTGGGCTGCATGAGGGTCAGCCTCCTAGTGTTGCAGGGGCAACCCTGCCCCCAACTTGCCCCAAACTTCCCCCAGGTTTCAGAAGGAGACAGCTCTGTGAACTGTGTGCAGGCTTAGACTCCAGGCCCAGCTCCTGTTTCTTGCCGTGTAACCTTGAGCAATTTAACTCGCCACTCTGAGCCAGTTTCTTCTTCTGTGCAGCGGGACCACTGCCCCTGCTTGAGACTTACTGTGAGAGCTCCTGGAGCCTGTGCACGGCCCCCAGCGCCAGTGCCCAGCAGGCACTCAGGACACAGGACGTGCATGGTCTGGCCTCCCCGCTGACTGCCTGGGTGGAAGGGCCCCTCCGAGGTCACTCCTGCAGAGGGGCACTGGCAGCCAAGGGCCTGGGTCTGAACCAGTCAGCTGGTGGTGGCCCTGTGTGCTCACTTGTGTGCGTGGTCTTGGGTGAGGATGTGACTGTGTGGATTGTGGATATATGTGTGGCTACTTGTGACTGTGTGTGAGTGTCCACACATAGGACCATGTGTGTGATGTGAGGCTGTAGTCGGGGATGACTGCTGCCCGGCATCGGCTCTCAGTCTTGGCTTGTCTGTGACTCCGTGTCCCAGTGTGTGACGGCGATGGTGTGGTTGTGTGTGGGACACTCATGGCGAGGTACCTGAGTGGCCCAGCCAGTCCTCGGCAGCAGGGTGGGCTGGATGGGAACAGGCTTGCCTGGCCCTCCAGGCAGCCCTCAGGTGGGGAGTGCACTGGGCCCCAGCTGACCCAGGCTGGCTGGGCAGTCTGAGCCAGAAGGGGCCGGTTGACAGGGTATGGGAGGCCACTGCACCCTGGGGCCATCCGTTCTCAGGACCTGCTCTGCTAGTCATGCTCTGGGTCCCAGGACCCGGGGTGGGGGCAGGAGGCTGCCTTGCTCACTGCAGCCCTGGGAGCCACTCCTCTGACCATGTGTCAGATGTGGCCTCCTGCATGTGGCCTCCGCACTCACCCTGCCTCCACTGCCTGCCCAGCCTCCTCCCAGTAACACCATGTTCTGCACCCATCTGGCTGTGAGGTGAGGGCAGGGACCCCTCACCACCCACACCACATGGCCACAGGGCCCACTATGTTCCTCCAGCACAGACCCAGGTCCCTAGGGCTTGTTGATGGAATGAGTCAGCTGGAAGTGGTGGCTGCTTCCACCCCGGGCTGGGTTGGCCTCGCTGCTGGCCGGTCTCTGGGGAAATAGACAGCTCCCTAACCCCAGCATTCCAAGGAGCTCAAGGGGACACAGAGCCCCTCCCAGGGACCTCCACTTTCCCCTGCCAAGACTCCAGGCTCTGTGGTGGGGTCTGGCTTGCACCCCCTCCTGCACAGTTCTCCAGGGCCTCAGGTCCCCCAAATGGAGAGACATCCGCTAACCTGGACTTGTTGGAGAAAACTAAGCCTCCATAGGGACTCAGTTTCCCCACTGGTTTGGCTGGGGCCGCCTGCATGAGGAAGCTTCCCTCGGTCTATCTCAGGTTCAGAAGAGGGCTTGGTTTGCCAGGGCAGGGACAAGGCAGAAGCCCCCAGGAGAAGGCTGTCTACCCCTGAGGACAGCCTGCTCCTGAGGACCAGGAGGAAACCTATGGCTGAAAGCGGAGGAAGCACACCCAGCCTTAGGAGGCTGCCTGCCTGGTGGTGCCTCTGGGTCCTGAGCCTGGGACAGAGGTGCAGAGACAGAGCCAATAGGTCAGCACAGGGAGAAAGAGAAGCGACAGACATATACACCATGCACTCTGGGGCAGGGACCATGTGCCGGGGCCAGGCAGCTCCTCGGGCTTCTCAGATCCTACTCAGAGTACCATCGTTGATGTGAAGCCCAGAATGGCTCCGGTTGTCAAGTCCCAAATGGTGTGACTGTGACTCTGTGTGTGTGCACATGTGTGCCTGAAGGTGAGTGAATCTCTGCATGGGCTCGTGGGTCTGCTGGGCATGTTTGCAGAGCCTGGCTGGTGTGTGTTATGGACAAGGGATGGAGATTGCGACTTATGTGGCACGGGAGCATGTGTCCATGTGCATGGGAGGCAGCCTGTCGGCCTCTGTGACCGTGTCCCAGTGTCCTTGGGCAAAAGTGTGTGATGTGTGGCCTCCCTCAGTGGCACTGCCAGAGCCAGGCTGGGGGCTTCAGTGGAGGACCTGCCCTCAGAGCCCCTAAGTACCCCCGACCCTGGCCCTGGCCTCAGACCTGGCCCTTGAGCAGGAGCCCTGGCTGGCCCACATGGGGGCTTTTGTCCATTTCTGAAGTGACAAGAGACACACAAAAGGGCTTTTAATTAAATCAAAGGAGGGGGAAACGGGCCAGCCGGGCCGCTATTATGTTACCAAATGCGAAAATGAAAACTTATTTTTGAAGCTCTGGTATTAATTTGAGATTATTCAGATAGTTAATTAAAAGTGCAGCATGTGTTAAATATTATTTCAACAAAGATTATCATCAGGCCTCCATGTAATGTGATCCTCGGGCTTGGGAGCTTTATGCAAATGTCTGCAGCCAGGAGGAAGGGCACTCAGTGGCCGGGTGGCATGCGGGTGGCAGGGAGGCCAGGGCTTCGGGCAGGCCCTCTCATTCCCCTCCCCTCGGGTTAGGCTCCCCCAGACACAGAAGGATTCTCAGCCAGGGCCCCCTTTCCAGTCCCTGGGTGAGTAGGGGGACTGTCTGGCCACACCACCTGCCTGGAAGACCAGCACACCTGTAGGTGTGTGTGCGTGGGTGTGAGCAGCGGGTCTGGGAACAGCAGTGTGGGTGTGTGTGCTCCTGACGCTGTGGCAAGACTGGGTATGCCCAGGTGACGCTTGTGCACTGCACGAGCTGGGAGGCTGGCAGCATGTTTGTGTTTAGGGTCTCTCTGTCTTACACATGGACTCTGGCACTGACAATTTGGGCACCTGCCTGTGTGATGAGTATTTGTGTGTGGCACACGTGGGCTGGGTGTGTGCCCATAACACCCTGAGCAAGTCATGTCACTGCTCAGTGCCTCAGTTTCCCCATCCGTAGAATGGGATGGGTAACAACAGTAAAGGCCTCAATGGGAGGGTTGGATGGGATTATATGGATAACACAGACAACCGACTTGGGCACTGTCCTGTAGAGACAGAACGCCAGCTGCAGGTGAGAGCCATCTATGTAATTTTAAATCTTAAATAGCCACAATTCTAAAAGAAAAAGTGAAATTAATTTTCATATTTTATTTAACCCAGTATATCCAAAATATTACTATTTCAGGGTGTGCTCAATACAAAAGGTGACAAGTGTGATTGTTCAGTCTCTCTGTCACAGGACGCCTTTGGAAGCCGCGGTGTACTTTGGAAGCCTGGGCACATCTCACCTTGGACGGCCACATTACATGTGCTCGGAGCCACGTAAGACGTGGCGGCCTTTGAGCCTAAGGCCCTGCCCACCGGGCTGGCTCTTCGCAAAATCCGGGCGAGCGCTCTCCTGGAGAGACTCCCGGGGCACCCCGCGGGGCAACGGGGTGAGGTAGCCCGGAGGCGGGTGGGCCCAGGACCCCGCGCTACCCACTCCCCGCCTCCACACACACCGTGCACTGGGTCTATGTCCCTGGGTCGTGCGTCCCAGACAGTCTGACAGGTGTTTGCCGCCGTCCTGAAACCACATTCGGGCTCCCGCCCCCGCTGCGCCCCGCCAGGGCAGCCCCTGGCCGCCCCGCTGTGAGCTCTCGGGCCGCTGGGCGCGGGCCGCTCCTGCCCTCTGTCGGCGCCTGGCGGCAGCGCAGCCCCGCGGCGGGCCGGGGAGAGGACCTGGCAGGCTGCAGCCCTGAGGGGCGGAATGGGCGGGTACTTACCGCCCGTGCCAGACCCCACCATGCCAGGACATATCCACACCTCATCCCACAGGATGCTTACGCCAGCGCCAGCTCCGTTATACAGAAGGGAAAGCGGAAGCTCAGAGAGGACCGGTGACCAGCTTGGGGCCACACAGCAGGACTGCAGGCAGGGATTCATCTGAGGTGGGAATCCAGATGTTCAGGGCACTCCGTGAGTCCCACTGGGTTCAAGTGCTGGCTCTGCCCTGCGTGGCCCGTGCAGCGAGACAGGTGACAACCTCTGAACCTGAGCGGCTGGGCTGTAAGCTGGGGCGATGTAGGCTGCTATGAGGAGTGAACAGGGAATGACTCTAAGGTTTCCAGCAGGTGCCTGGACCTCAGTAGTCATCCAAATAGTCACTGAGTCACAGCATCATAACCAGACTTGCCTACCTTGGGCCCCCCCGCCACCTGAAACCTTTCCCCAGCATCTTGGATGGGATGGCCCCTCTGCCTTAATCTCTGTTCAAACCCACGTCAGGAAGGCCTGCCCCAGTCACTCTCTTAGCGTCGCCCGACTTCATGCCAACAGCCAGTTTCTTACCTGCTGCCCACAGGACAGGCAGGCCCAGGAGGGCAGGGCTCACTCATCCTGGCCGCTTCTGTCACTGGGAGCGCCACACCTGGCCCGGGTGGGTGCCCAATGGGAATATGTTGAGTGAAAGAGAAAATGCCCAGTCAGGCTGGAGTGCAGCCAGCAGCCAGTGGGAAACCTCGTGGCGGTAAACAGCACAGACTTTCCACGAGAGGCGTTTACTCACTAGAGAGGACCATTAATGCTCACACAACACCCCACAGAGTGTCTGGAGCAGCTTTAGCCACAGCCACCCCAAACTGGAAGCAGCCCGAATGTCCTTCTGCAGGTGAATCTATGCGCCCGTCCACAGCCACATCTGCACAGTGACCGAAGGAGCCATGGGGCACACAGCCACCACCGTGAGTCCAAGGCAAGGAAGCCTTGCTGGAAAGGCCACACACAGTGTGATCCCACTCATGTGACATTCGAGAAAGGGCAAAACAATAGGGATGGAAAGAGATCAGTGAATGATAGGACCGGGCGTGGGGGGGCGGTGCTTATAGGGCACAGAGTGTGGGGATGCCCCTGCTCTCTCTTTTGACTCAGGTAGGGGTTACACAACTGAATGTGTTTTTCAAAACTCACAGAGCTACATGTTTAAAAGGCTGACTTTTACTGTATGTGACAAACAACAATTTTAAAAACCAGTCACAGAGTCACAGGCTCTCAGAATCATGGAGCGACCAGTCCTACCTGCTTGGTGAGAGGCCCTGACCACCCCACCACTGCCACCCCGAGAAGGGCCACTTCCAGGGTGGTCCCCACCTTAAAGTGAATGAGCTCTAGAGCCGGCCCAGAGGAATATGAGCGGGGTGGGGGAGGAGAACAGGGTGATGTGGGGAACACAGTCTTGAAGGTTTTTACTTCCATCCACGCTATTGCGTGTGGCAGTAGTTTGTTGAGGTGGGTATGGACACGTGAGGCGCACTGTATTATACTCCATGCACTTTTCGTATGTTTGAACTATTTCCGTAGTAAAAATGATAAATGGCTGGGTTCAGTGGCTCATGCCTGTAATCCCAGCACTTTAAGAGGCCAAGGCAGGAAGATCACTTGAGGACAGGAGTTCATGAGCACCCTGGGCAACAAAGTGAGACCATGTCTCTACCAAGAAAGAAAAAAATAGCCAGTATGGTGGTGCATGCCTGCAGCCTTAGCCACTCAGGAGGCTGAGGCAGGAGGATCATGAGAGCCTAGCAGTTCAAGGCTGCAGTGAGCCATGATCACGCCACTGCACTTCAGCCTGGGTGACAGAGTGAGACTGCCTGAACAAACAAACAAAAACAAACCAAAACCCAACCCCACCCCAAACCAGGTAAGTAATGCGATAATTTAAAAACAACAATAAAGTGACTTCCACCATAGAATCCCACCAGCCTCTTCCGCAGCCCTGGAAAGCAGGTTACTTTCTGCCCATTGAAGAGAAGAGCAGACTGAGGCTTTGAGAGGCAACCAGCCTGCAGGCGTAGGGAGCAGCCAGCAGCAGAAGCCAGGAGGTGCAGCCTGCCAGATGTGACTCTTGGTGCCAGGTGTCTTTGGGAATGGCTGCATTTTCCCCTCCCCCCAGGAACTGTTCATGTGTGCACGTGCATGCCTGAGTGTGTGTGTGTGTGTGTGTGTGTGTGTGTGTTTTCAGTGTTTCTGGGTGTCATTTCTGTGTCTCCTGCAGCTCCAGGTCACACTCTCCCCAACATCCCCCAGGCAAGGGGTCTGTGCTCCCCACTCGCCAAGGCTGGGGTGCAGAATCACCTGCTGCAAGGGTTGCTCCCAGGCATTGGCTGCAGGGCAGAGAGAATGGCCATAGAGCCTTGACCAATTTTTAAAATGATTTTATTGAGCTATAACTTGCATGCTATAAAGCTCCCCCACTTAAAGTGTGCAATTCTAAACTTCTGTATATTTACAGAGTTGTACAACCATCAGTACAATTTAAGTTTAGAATACTCTGTCCTCTGAAAAGAAACTGTCTCCACTGGCAGTCACTCACCACTTCCCACTCCCCCGGGCCCTGGTGAATCGACTGGCTGCTTCTTTAGGTTTGCCTCTTCTGGACACTTCCTGTAAATGGAATCACACATTATATGGCCTTTCGTGATTGGTTTCTTTCGCTTAGCGCAATGCCTTCACGGTCCGCCCATGCTGTGGGGCATAGCAGTGCTTCATTCTTCTTATTTATTCATTTATTGAGACAGGGTCTTGCTCTGTCACCCAGGCTGGAGTGTGGTGTTGCAATCACAGCTCATTGGGGCCTCTAGCTCCTGGCCTCAGGCGATCCTCCTACCTCAGCCTCCCATAGTGCCAGGATTACAGATGTGAGCCATTGCACCCGGACTTCATTCCTTTTTGATTTTTATTAGATTATCCCATTGCACGGGTAGATGGGTATTTTGTGTATCCATTCATCAACTGATAAACAGAGTTGCTTCCACTTTTTGGCAGCAACTCTCCATAAACTTTTTAAGAAACACTCACAATGTTTTCCCAAGTGACCGCTGTGAAGCATTGAATGAGTACCTGCTGTGTGCCCCTTTCCCTCTGACCACTACCCAGTGAAGGAGGTCCTAATATTAATTTCATTTTGCTGAGGCACAGAGAGGGTGAGACCCTCGCTCCAAGCCTCACTGGACCGACCCTAGATCTGTTTGTGCTGCTGAAAGCAAAGCTGCCATGGTCGGTGTGGGCCTGGGAATCGTCCTCTTGGTCACATGACCTCTAGGGGACTGGTAGCCTGCAGGTGGGGGCAGCGTGACTCCCTCTTTATCCAGTGCCCCCAGCAGGTCAGGCAGGCACAGAAGGGGGACCTGCAGGAAGGCTCTGGTGTCTGTCCGGGGCCAGCCTGGGCCGGCTGCCCCTGGGCTGGGCAGGACGTCTGGGCCTCTGGTCTGAGTGGCAACTCTCCCACCCTCCTGGGCACCCCCTTGTCAGGGGACAGGATGTTTCAAGCTTCCTCCCGGTCCTGGCCTGGATCTGGCCCAAGCAAGCGTTCAGGAAACTTTGATCCAATGATTGGTCAAGGGGATCAGTAAACGAATGGGCCAGAGCCAGCCACCGAGAACAGCCGGTGGTGGGGGAGCTCAGGGCCTGAGGAGTGAGGGCGAGGTACTCGGGGTCTGGCCCCTGTGTCTGAGGCGTGGCCCTGTACACCTCCCTGCCTTCCTCTTGGGACCCCCACCCCCAGTACAAGGGCCCATCTAGCAGGCCCTCCCCAAGAAGGCCAGGACCTGTGGCATTTCTAGCCACTCTCGAGGCTTTCTGGACAGAAATGCTTCCCTCCACCCCTCTGACCCTGGGGAGCCACAGTCCCCCCGACAAAGCAGTATGGCTCTTCAGAGAAACTGAGGCTCCGTTTGCTGCTGAATGCAGGCAGGAGCCACTCCATGCCTGGCTACCCAAGGCCTGCGCCCAGCTTTCTGGAGGAGACAGTCCTCCCCTGCTGGCTCTGCCGGAATTCTAGGAAGCTGGAGCTGAGGCTGAGATGCCAGCCTTGGAGCACTGGCCCAGCTCTGCAGTTGCTCCAGGGCCATGGGGACAGGCAGATCTGCAGGTCTGGAGGCTGAACTAGGACCCCTCAGGGGGTGCAGCGATGGCTCTGGCTGAGCACTTCGTCTTCACGACTGCCCCAGAGCTGCTGGTTTTTTCCACAAACCATCTGCTTGAGAGAATTCTTGCACCCTCTGAAATGGAGTTATCAGCTGGCTGGGGGAGTGTGGAGGGAGCTCCCCATCCCTGGAGGTGCAAGCAGAGTCTGCACTGGAGACCGTGGCAGCCAAGGGGCCGGCCCAGCTTCAGGGTAACCCGGGCTGAGACCCCAATGCAGTCCCCTGGTCCTGGCCTCCTGGTGCCTGCAGGTGAGCCAGGCCAGAGGTGGGCCGAGGCTCAGGGGCCCTTCAGTCCTATGGTGATGGTGAGATAGGCCCAGGCCACCAGGCCGCCCAGAGGAATGCGCCGGCCCCCGACCTGCTCATGACCTGCTCTTCCTCCTCCCTGTGTGCGCCGGCAGGTCGTCCAGAGGTCACCCTCGGGAAAAGTCGGCACAAGAAGCTGAATGGGCAGCTCCAGGTGTTCACAACTGTGGGGCTCTGGCGCCGGCAGCTGACCTGGGCAGGCCACAGGTGCAGGGACAGGTCCAGAGGCGGGTCTCAAAGACTGCACAGCCCAGAGCCCAAATCCCTGTTTTTGGGACTTCTGGAGGCCCCACTTTGAGGTCGCACCGGCAAGATCCAAGGAGACTGTAGGCAGGATGTGCCTCTTCCTCCCGACCCCCCTGTTCACACTGGGACCCCAGGGCGAGTGCAGGTTCACCGTAGCGGGAGAGGCAGTGCCTCGGCTGCTATGGGCAGGTCCAGCTTGCTCAGAGGTTGTGTGGGCCCCAGGCCACTCAGCCCAGACTGGCAACCCTGCCCTGCCAGGGCCTCAGCAGAGTGTGGGCCTGCAGGGGTGGCTGATGAGGGGCCTTCGGCATACCTTGCCAGGGACAAGGCCTGAGGAAGCCATGCTGGCTCCTGGGGCCCAGGAGAGGGTGCGCTCATGGTCCTGCCTGGCCCTGCCCGGCCCCGTGATGCTCCTAGGCTGGGCAGGGCCTCTGTGAGGCCTGAGCGCCACCTGTCCCGGCAGGTGGTGGGTCCGGTTGCCAGGACCTGGGCAGGTGCCAGGGCTGCTGCTTCCAGAACCTGCATATGTTTCTGAGCCTGAGGCACCCCCAGAGGAGGGGGCACAGCAGGGCCAGGGCTGGAGGGGAGCACCCTGCCAGGCTTCGGTGTGTACTTCCCGGTTCAGGGAGCCCAGCCAGGGCAGCAGGAGCAGGGGTCCTGGAGGGAGGGAAGGGAAGCACTGGGGCCCCCACTTCTCCCCTCGGTACTATCCTGTCATCTTCTACTGGGGCTGTCTGCATATCAGACTGTGTCAGGAACTGGGGAGCCTCCCAGGAAAAGGGGCTGCGTGAGGCCTGCGGGGGAAGAAGGACATAGAGGGCTTGTTAAAGGTGGTGGAGGCCTGATGGGCGGGGCTCTCACAGTGCCCAGGGCTCTGCGGTCCCATCCACATGTCAGGACCCCGGGCTCAGAGGCCCATGTCTGAGCAGTGTGCCCACACATCTGTGCCAGCCAAGGAGGCAGGCAGTCCCAGGCCGTGCCATCTCCTGGGAGGCTGTGGGCTCCGGCCCTGAGGGCCCCCCACCCCCAGCCCACCTGCCAGGGTTGAGCTTTCTTCCCAGCAGGGGCTGTTCTCACATGTGCAGTGAGGAAGGAAATTGCAAATTAATCTTTATTTCCATCTTGGAAGAAAACCTTAATTCTCTGCATTGAAATGATCCTCGTCATCCGAGGGAATCAATTATGGGCTTTAATTGCAGTCAGTCCTGACCAATCCGAGCAGGCTGAGGAGCGTGTGTGTGTGCAACAGCCTCCCTCTCCAGCTCTGCTCAGGGCCTCTCTGACGCTCTGCGTCCGTTTTCTCTTTATCTCTCCTCCTCTACTTCGTTCTCTCTCGGTATCTCTTTGTGTCTGTCCCTTTCACTCTTTCTTCCCATCTCTGTCTCTGCCCCTCTCACTGACTCTGTCTCTCCCAGACTTTTTCTGTGTTTCTGTTTCTCTCCCTTTCTCTCCCTGTCTCTGGGTCTTGGCTGCTCCCTTACCAGCCAGCACAGGGCTCAGCAGTGAACTCCCAGACATGACAAGCACCACGGAGGTGTCTGGACCTCAGGCTTCCTCCTGCAATCTGTCTCTGGCCCGGAGTCACAGCTTTTGAGAGTGGGATCCAGGGCAGCCACAGAGACATGTCAGGGCCTCACTACACAGGGCTAGTCTTTTGTTAACTGACCAAAGACCTGATTTCCAGGAAACATGGGCTGGGTGGCTGTGAGCAAAGAGGCGCTGATGTGGTCCTTATTCCTGCGCAACTCTGGGCTGCACAGAACCTTTCCCTTGCTTACCTCTGGTTTGTGAATAAAGCACACAGTCTGAACAAAATGAAAACATAACAGATAAGGCCAGAGTGCCCTTTGCACACCACTGCCCTTGCTAACCCCCTTCGGTGGCAGCCCCTGGTGGTCAGTTTGGAGCACATCCTTGCATGCCTTTCTCCATGTGGTTAAATATCCATGCCTGTACTCACAGAGCACACAGTACCACTTCGTGGCATTTCTGTTCAATGTAAATGATATCATCTGAATGTATCCTTTTGCAAATTTTTCACCTGTTTTCAGGATTTATCCACAGGACACTCAGAATTCATTTCTTTCCCTCTTGTTGAATATGTCACTCTATGGCCACACAGCACCGTTCTGGTGTCCACACTGCTACTGATGTACATGTCATTTGTTTTCCCTGTTTCACGCAGGACTGCCACCAGCAGCCCTGTTCCTCTTCTTTGTGCAAACATGTGAGTGAGTGAGTGAGTGTGCTCATGGGGACTGTGCATTTTTAATTTAATAGACATGGCAGCTGGCCCTCCAAAGTGGCTGTGCAATGTCCACTCCTAATGGCATCAAATTCCCACTGCCCCTACTCTTCACCAACATTTGATATTATCAATCTTTAAAAATTTTACCAAGTTTGACCAATGCAAAATGGCACTTCCTTGTTGCTTTAATTTGTATGGGGATGAAGAGCATTACTGACTGGAATGCAGTGGGGGAGGGTCATGTGATGTCCCCTGGTCTTGAGGGGATGGCACAGAGGGGCCCAGAGAGCAGGGGCAGAGGCAGAGGTCCAGAGACAGGGTGAGGAATAGCAACTGATAGGTTGAGGGGTGACCATGGCTGCTGCCCAACCCCCACTCAGTCCCTGCATGAGCCTCATTCCAAATCCTGGCAGCAGTGCTACTCAGAGGTGTTAGGCAGAGTCAGGGCAAGGGCTGGCCACAGGGGTGCTGGGCAGTATCGGGGTGCTGAGCACAGTCAAGGGTGCTGGGCAGAGTCAGGGTGTGGGCAGAGTTGGGGCAGGGGCTGGCCATCACTGACAGGTCCCTGTGGCTGTGTGTGGACTATCTGTGGGGCATGGAGGGATGCTAGGGTGTGATCCTAGGGAGTAGCCTGGCCTGGGGTGGTGGCAGCAGAATGGGGGAAGGTCAGACTGGGTTATGTTGGAAGAAGGCATGGGCCTTGCTGGCTTGGGCATGAGCATGGGCAGTGGGGGCGGGAGAGGAGTCAGGCACAGCCGCCTGCTGTTGGGAGAACAGAGGCGGCACAGGTGGGTGTATGGAGTCCTGGGGAAGCAGCCAGGCTGGAAAGGTGGATTTGAGCCCTGGCAGAGACACTGCGTCTGGTCTGCAGATTTGGAGCAAGAGGTGAAAACTGCACTTCCTGAGGGGCCGTGAACTGGGTCGTGAGAGGGTGCAGACAGGTGAGGAGGGGGTGCAGAGGGTGCAAGACTGGATGAGGGCATAACATAGGCAGAGGGAGGCGCAGGCCTAGTCTGGACTAGGGGCCCCAGTGGTGGGCACACAGAGGTTTGGGAGGTTCTGGCCACATCCTGGAGTCCTGGAATGCTGAGCTAAGGATTTCAATTTCACCCTTTGGGGAGCAGAGGAGTGACACAATCAGAGGGGAGGGCCCCTGGGGCCACAGAGGGGGCTGGGGAGGCCGGGAAAGGTTGGGGAAGGCTGCGGGGGTGAGATGGGGGTGCTGGCTCTATTAGGTCATCGGGGAGCACCAGGCACAGAAGCTGGGGTGCAGCCTTTCACTTGAGTGCGTGTGAACCGGAGTGCACGTGTCCTGTCACTGTTGATAAAGGTCACCGTAGCTTGCAAGCCAGGACAGTGTGGCCAGAAACAGTGACAGCAATAATGGAACCAGCTCCGTTATGGGGACCCGCATGGATCAACTCACTGAGAACTCACTGACTCCTGAGTGCCCGTGTGTGTGGAGTGCCAGGCATGTGCTGGGTCCTCCGCCTGGTGCTGGGACACAGCGGTGAGCCAAGGGACAGAAACCCCTGTCCCTGGAGCCCCCTCCCCATAGGAACACTGACAGTAAATGAGGTTGACCGGCAGAATGTTGACAGTGGGAGAGGCCAGCTAGAAAGAAGGCTGAAGCAGAGGAAGGTGGGAGTGTGAATTTTTACTGGGGTGCTGGGGGCAGTGGTGCTGTTCAATGAAGAATGGGTGGGGAGCAAGCTGGGGGCAGTGGGAGCTGCATGCAGAGGCCCTGAGGCCGGAGGGAGTACCTGGGGCATCCAGGAGCAGGGGCTCCCTCTCCCAGGCTGGAGATGGGAGAGGAGGTCAGGGAGGTCATGCAGGGTCTGGGGGTCAACTCTGGCAATTGCCCTGAGGAAGGTGCGGGTGAGAGGGTTTGCAGCAGAGAAGAGGGGCCCTGACACGTCTCGAGAGGATTGTCTGGCTGCAGCGGGCAGAGCAGGAGGCCAGGATGAGGCGCTTGTGATGGTCCAGGCGGGAGGTGACTGGGTCTGGCTGGACTGGTGGCCGTAGGGTGGGGGCTGGCTGATTCGGGACAGGCTTTGAAGGTGAAGCAATGGGCTTGCTGCTGGTCAGGAAACTTGCTGGGTCAGTGAGAGGCACGGCCGGCTGCATCCACCACCATCCCTCTCTGAGTCACAAAGCAGGAACCCGAGGCACCAGGCTTCTGCAGCAGAGGGAATGTGTGGCCTCCCATGACATCAGGGTGGGCTCTAGGTATAGCTGGATCCAGGACTCAGATGGGGCCAGCAGGAACCCATCTCTTCATTTCTCCATTGGCCTTTCTTGGCATGGCTGTCGCCCCTTTCTGCTGTTGACCTCTTTCCCTTCTTGGGGACAGGACAGCTTCAAGTTCCTGCTGTCCAGCTCTGCAACCCTGGCCAGAAGAGACAGCCTAGATGTCTCCAGCAAAAGAACTCCATGACATGCTGGGCCCCTTCCACAGGGACACGTGCACCTGTCCTGTGTGTCCCCTGCCACCCCACTCCCGCTGTCACAGCCCCAACTTCCCAGGACCCTCTCTCCTCGCCAGCAGTTCATTCTTTCAGGGACAAGCTGCTGTGCCTGGAAGGAGGGGCGGGAGATGGGCATGGCGTGGTGGTGCTCCAGGCAGGAGCATGACTGAGCAGAGGTGGTGAGGGACAGGGCATGGTGTGTGAGGGAACCCTGAAGAGCCTGCGTTTGGAGCTGAGCAGGGCTGAGGTGAGCAGGGTGGCTGCGGGGAGGTCCTGCAGGGTGGGCCACACCGGGGCCCTGCTGCACTGTGTCGGCAGCTGCCCAGATGCCTTGGGGAGGGCTGCTGTGCCCCTGAGGGCAGGGTGGGCCCTGCCCTTAACCAGCAGCCTCCACGTTCCCACCCGAGATGTGGATGCTCCCTGGGTGGGCTCCTCCCTCACCTTCCGGCCACCGGGAGATGCTTGTCTGTCTTATCAGTGGGGCTTGGTGACTCTGCAACCGTCTCTCCTTATCGGCAGCCCACCCAGTGCATGGTGGGAGGCAGGGGTGGGCCCCGACCTGGTCAGTGTGTCCACACAGACACCCAGACCCTGCTTCCCAAGGCCTGCTCTGTGCCCGCACCTGACCAGGCTCATGCTCTGTAAGTGGCGGGCTTGGGCTGGTCCTTCCCACAGACATCAGCTGGCAGCAGGCACATCCTCCGACAGGTTCCCTATGCTGGGCAGAGGACCAACCCCTCCCTTGCCTCAGTTTCTCTTCTGTGAGGAACTCCAGGAAGTAGGGGTCCCAGAGCCATTTCTCTCCTTCTCGCCCACCCGTGAGGCCTGCTGGGAGACCTCCCGTGGAGCAGCAGTCCTTTGGGTGGCACAGGGCCTGGAACCTGCTTCTCTTCCTCCCACTCTGGCCATTAAGAGCCATCTGTGCGAGAGCCCCGAGGTTCAAAGGGAGGAGCAGGCTTGAGTGGAGTGTGGGCCCTGGTGGGGAGGGCAGCATCGCCAGCCAAGGCCTGGAGACAGAGCCGGTCAAGGTGGTAGGGAGACCCCGGGGAGGCCTGGCCAGTGGGAGGGTGGACCCCCCCCCCACGGTGAGCACTGGGGACCAGGGAGGCGCTGCTGACTGTTGGCTATCATCCACCCCATCGTCCGCTCTGCATCTGATTAGGAAGCAGGTTGCTTCATCTCACGCCACACCCATTACACAACAGTTCCACCTGGTGCCTACGCACGCCCACCAGCCACCCAGAGGTGCCCTGCCCACTTCTGTGGGAAACCTGTCTGAGGCTCCACCCCACCACCCTCTTCCCTGGGCCTGGCATCCATGGCCCATGGGCATCTCAAGCAATGCCCACGTTCCCCAGCCCTCTGTGTCCCCTTGTGCCCCGACACTGTAGAAGATTCCCTGGGCCCTTCTCTTCTCTAGCTCTATCCCTGCCTGTGGCCTCAAGATCCCGTGCCTATGTGCCAATGACCCATCTCTGTGTCCACCCAGACCCGAGACACAGCTGTCCAGGGAGAGGCTTTCCAAGCCAAATTCCCCAAAGGCATCCGAGTTTTAGACTCAGGAATTCTGCAGTGAAGCTCGCCAAGGTGCCTTGCCTACCCGCAGTGGGAGCACTGCGGGGTTCCCACCTTTTGTGCCCAGCAACCCTGGGCAGCGGCTGGCCAGGGACCCTGGATCCCCTAAGTCTGGCCTCCCCTTGCTCGTCCAGCCCCTGCTAAGGCCAGCTGATGTAGCTTCAGGATCATCCTCAAATCTGCCTCCTCCTCTTCCTTACTGACGCCAGCCGTGGCCCCACTGGCACCCCATTCCCTCTTGCCTGAGCCTGGGCATGGGGTCTCCCTCCTGGCCAACGGCGTCACACTCCTCCCTGTGGCCTCTAGACAGGTATTCCCTAAACCAATCTGAGCATGTCACTGGTGATACTGATGGTGACGGTGGTGAAGTTAGTTACATCATGAGGTGATGATGGCACTGACGTTCGGGAAGCGGTGAGGTTCAACGGTGGAGTGCTGGTGAGGTGAGTGACGGTGGTGCTGCTGATGACAGTCTGGGGACGGTGTGGGTAACGGGCTTGGGGGAGTCTTGCTTGGTAATGAACTTGGCCTCTGTAGCCTGGTCTGAGCCCCAGCTCTGGAGTCTTTGGGAAATTTCTAGGGCCTCTCCCTGGGGCTCTGAGGAAGGCCTGGCTCTGGCACCCACCTGCCTTTCTCTACCTCCAGCCTGGGCTCCTCTGGGTTCCTGGGTCCTCAGGTCCCCTAGAGGGAGCTGAAGAGCTGGGAGCGGGGAGGGCCCAGCAGAGTGGCTGCCACAGGGGCAGACCCAGGGTGGAAGCTTGGGAGGGAGGCTGGGGGAGGAGAAAGCGGAAGAGACCCCCGGAGTCCCTTTGCAGGTAACCACACCCCCCAGACCCTACCCTCCAGCCTGCCTCTACCTTGGCAGGTTGCCTGGGGTCCCTGCTGGACATCATTCAAGGGCTGGGGCCCCAGGCCTCAGGGTGGGCATGGCCAGGGAAGAGGTGAACTAGACCTTGGCAGGAGGTAGGGTTGTCCATGAAAGACCAGCGAGAGTCAAGGGAAGTGATGGGAGATGGCAGTGAAGACACAGGCAGGGCGGAGCTCAAGGGCCAAGCGACTGCCTGGGGCCTCTGCCTTGGGCCCAGTGACCACTCAGCGGCCCCTCTGCTGGGACACACTGTGCTGGCCGCCACTCCGCTGCCTCCATGCCTCTTCAGGTGGCTCCACAGGACTGGCCCTGCCAATGGGGTCTCGTCCCACAGGTGATGCTGGGCTGTGCAAGCCTGGCAGGGGAGAAGGATGCTGGGGCCCGCCAGGTGGTGGCTGTGTGGGATGCTGGAGGCTTGAGGCTGAGTCTATGGAGAGACCTTGAGGGGCGAGGCCTGGCTGCGCCTGGCACCGTGCCCCAGGTCCAGGTCAGCCTGGGCTCCCGGCCAGGACTTGACCTGGAGGCCAGCTGTGGCCATGGGATGCGGCCGTTTCTCTGCTGCACTGTTTCCCTCATCAGGCCCAGTGATAATGAGGGCGGAGCACATGGGGACTGAGCAACACCTCAGTCAGGGCTCCAGGGGTGTGGCCACGTGACCTCCGACCTGCTGGCCCAGGTGGCCCAGGGGTGCAGGGCTGGCCCAACAGCCTCCTTTGCAGATGGGGGTGGGCCACACTTCGAGGTGGGAGGTAGTGATCTGGGTCCCAGGCTGTCGTTCCCACTGCCCTCTGAGGTCCCTGTTCTGGCCCTGCCCCAGGGAGCACAGGGCTGGGATGCGGGCGGGGTCTCTGTCTCCTGGACTGGTGTCCCAGCACGGGGGCACGGCCTGTACACAGGAGCCCTCATAAATATCCAAGGACTGAACTTGGGGCCTCTTTCCAAAGGTACCCCTCCTCTCAAGTTTCACCTCCCTGTTTTCAATCCCCGAGCTTCCCAAATGTTTTCTTCCTCCCATGCATCAGCTTGGACTGTCCCCTGCCTCGCTGCCACATCCAGTCACCAACCACTGGTCCCAGGTCCTCTCCAACCCACATGGCCTCTGCCCCCTCTTTGGGGAGGGGGTCCCTGCCTCCAGGCACTGCCATTGGCTCCCTCAGGAGGCCAGAGGGGTCTCATGAAACCCCAACCAGATACCACGCCCTACCCCTTGACTATGCCCTTGCCAAGGCCTCCCCACACCCAGCAGGCAGGCTTCTAGGCCTCCCTGGCTGCCTGAGGTCTGGCCACATTGTTCATAGCATCTCCATCACCTCCCCCACCATCACCAGTGCTCAGCAAGGGGAATGGAGCCCCTCTAGAGCCTTGGGAGCCCCATTCCCAGCACTCCCTGCTGCCTCCGCCCCAACTCCCAGCAGCCAAGCCTGAGCAGGCTAATTAATGGCTCAACCCCGTTATCAGGCAAATGCTAATTACTCTTTTTAATCTGGGCTGCCTGTGTGGAAGCTCCTGGAGTTGCAGCAGGGCTGGGGGGTCCGGAACCATGACCTCATCCCTCCTTGGCAAGTAGGCACGCAGGCCCCAGTGAGCGCTCCCTCGCCACAGCCCTCACTTTGCTGTTCCCTCTGGTGGGTGCCACCCTTCCTCACCCTGGCAAACTCCTACTCTCCCTTCAAGACCTTGCCCAGGCGGCCCCTTGGCAGGAGGCCTCCCCAGTCTCAGCCTCAGAGGACACACAAGGCTGAACTAGGAGCCCCGAGGCTGTCAGCAGTGGCCTTGGTCTCTGGAAGGGAATCTGGAAATGCTAACCCCCACGTGGAGGCTGCCTGGCAGTGGAGGCTAGGGCTGGGACCAACTCCAGAGTGAGCTCAGACTGACAGGCTCCTAGGCTCCTCAGACAGAGGTCTGGCCCTGGTGTGCTTCCTGTAGAATGGGGTGTAAACCTCCCTCGAATCCTACCCAGTCCTGGAGAAGAGACCCCACCAACCTGTATCCCCTTTGCCACTGGACACACATGTGCCACCACCCTGTGCACACTGGACCTGATCCTCCTTTACCCCACTCCCACATCCAAAGAGACACACACACTGACAGATGCACCAACCCTCTTAAAACACAGAGCGCATGCAGACACGCCCAAGACATCGTGGATCTGTGTGCACAGAGATGCACACCCGGACGTCAGCACAGGCTGGGAAATGCCTGGTGCACCGATGCCCATGTGCACACATGCACATGCATGGCCAGGGCAGGAGGCCTGGGAGCACGGAAGCTGCCCCTTTTCCTGCCCCAGGCCCCCAGGGCTTCCCGTTTACGAGACGTTATCTATCAAAAATATATTAACCCAGAAGCCTGTTTCCATCAGAGTCTCGATTCCAGGGACATTTCCAGATAAGCCTTATCTCCTCGCTTGTGCATTAGCCCCGCTGTCGGGGGCCTGCCAATCATGGCTGCCCCTCCTGCCACAGCCCATGGCAGGATGCCGGTCCATGACCTCACTCCATGTGGGCAGGCAGGTGAGGGGACCCGGGCACTGCTGCCCCATGCCCCATCCCACTCCTCAGCCCACAGAGGACCCCCAGAGGGCACCTCTTTTCCAAGGACATGCCTGAAGCACTGGTGGGCAAGGGACTCTGGAAGCACCTGGAGCCTCAACACAAACTCCAGCTCTATCTGGGGCAGCTGCAGGCGGCCAAGCCCTGCCCTGCCTGCACCCCTGTGAAATAGGCATGCTGTTGCCATACCACCCCTGTGGGTAGATGAGCAGATTCAGTGAGTTTACCTGTGTATTGGTGGCTGCAGTGAGCTTGGCCCCTGGAACCCTCTCCTCCATAAAACATGGGGGCCTGGGGCAGCCCAAGTCACCCTGAGTGGCGGAGGGTCAGAGAAGGGGACGTGCACGCCCACACCTTGGCCCCAGCCAGAACTGGGTGCTGGCTCTGGCTCCTGCCCACCATCCCGGCCAGGCTGCACCTTCAAAGGCTTCGGGCCCTGGCCCAACCCCACTAATGGACGCTCGGGTTTCCACTGATGCCGGGCCTGATAGAGGACTCTCCCGGGGCAGTCGGCTGGGAGTTCTCAGGCCACACAGAGCAGGCCTGCCTCACTGCACAGTCCAGGGGCTCAGAGGCTCCTGGGAGTCGCCGTGGGCAGCCCCTCCTCCCTTCTGTCCCTCAGTTAATCCACCCAAGCCCCCTCCTTCCCAGGGCTTTGAGGAGCACTGTCTTTAGATCAGTGGGGAGGGGAGAGGTGGAGTGGAGGTGGACACCCTCACAGAGGTCCTGGAAAAATGAATGATTTGGGGCCGGTGTCACTTCCTGAGGGGTTTTGGGCCCTTTGCCTCTCAGTGGGAGACGTATGGGGCCCACCCTAGAGCCACAGGTAACACGGGATCAGCACTGTGCCCTGCAAGTCTCCCATCCCCAGGGCAGCCCTCTGGCATGGCTGCTTTTCTTCTTCCATTTTATACATGGTGATGCTGAGGCATGAGGTTAGGGGACTTGCCCTAGCTCACACCGCAGGTAGGAGAGGCCTGAATCTATGCCTTGGTGGCGGCAGCCATGTGTGCTCATCCTTCCTCCACACTGGATCTGGCCCCAGAGCCAGCTTCCATGGACTAAGTGCCCCCGACGCCCAGCACAGGTTCCACTGGGTCACATGGTTCCTCATTTGAGACCGAGACACACCCAAGGTCACCCTGCAGGTGCAGGCCAGGATCTGGGGCTGAGATCAGCTCAATATGCAGGGACCCTAAAGGGGCTGGGGAGGGAGGGGTCAGCCTCAGGCCCCTTGGTCAGGGAAGGTGTGGCCTGGCTCCCAGCTCAGCCCCACACGGAGGAGGAGGGAGGTTTCCTTGCCTAAGAGGCAAGTCCTGGGAGCTGGGTTCAAATCCGGTGCTGGCCCTCACCAGCAGCTCCCAGATCTGTGCTGGGAGGTAGCCAGCTCGGACAGCACGGGTGGGTGCTCTGGGGACTGACAGGTGGGGGGCTATGAGCCCAGCTCGGTGCTGACTGAAGTGCTCTTGGAGGCCTGCTCCCTTCTTAGGCTGCCCTCCCCTGGGGGCCCAGCAGCCTAGCGAGGTGGAGCAGGGAGCCTGGTGTGGGCTTGAGGCCACTGCCAGTTTCCTGGGCGGAGTGGCTTCAGCAAAGTGGCACTGCCTTCCTGGTGAAACAATCTGCAGGACTGGGCAGAGTGAGGAGGCTGTGGGGCATGGCACCAAGCACACAGTGGGATAAGGCCCAGGAGGCGTCTGCTCAGGCAGCGGCAGTGGAGGGGGAGCTGGCTCCCAGGCAGAGGGCTGTCCTGATTCACAGTGCAGACAAGCCGCCTCGGCATCTGCAGCCTGCAGCAGCAGCAGTGGACACCATGCTCACTGGGGACACACTATTCCTCATGTTCCTCCAGGGCCAGTCCCTTCATGGGACTGAACTGGACCCACGGCTGGGAAGTGGGGGTCTGGGTCTTGAAGGTCTTGCCCATAGCTCTCAGTTGTTGCCCTTGACTGCTGCTCCAGCCCTGCTGTCTCGGTCCAAGTCAAGGTTGACCAAGGGTGGCCGGGCCAGTCACCATCACTGGCATCCTTGCAGCATGGGGGCTTTGCTTTGCTCCTGGTGTATTTAATTAGCTGCCTGCTCCCCAGCTACCACGTGCACGCACACACACACACGCACTCGTGCGGCTCTGGGGCTTAACAGCCCCAAGTCATTTGATCGAAACCTGCCCATTAATATTTTTAATGCCATTTGCAAATTAAAGCATAATGCACCGATTACCGGGATAAAAGGGAGGCCTCTGCATCCGTCTGGAGACCAAATAAAGGAACGTTTGAACATCTGTTCATCCTACAAATATCTCTAAAAGCTTTGATTTCCCCTCAGTCAGTTGACTCCACCATCTCACCCTTTCCTGAGTATCCCACAGCCTGGGGCTGCAGGGCAGGGTGGTCTGTGGGTGCAGGGGATGGCAGATGGCTCTGCACAGGGCCCCTCACTATGCTAGCCTCCACCTTCTGGAAAGTGTGTGGTCTTCAAATTCGAGGGCAGGGGCTGAGGGACTCCTGGTGTTGGGAAGGAGGAGCAAACTTCCACCTGCTCTGTCTGATGCCCTGGCCAGGCACCCTGCTGTTTCCCAAGTCCCCTGTGGGTGCCCTCCATGGCGAGGCTGCCTAGAGAATCCCCATTCTCCCTCAAGGCCCAGAGCACTCCAGGAGCCAACTAGTGGGGTTGAGGAGGCCAGATGCTCTGCAGACCCCCACAGCCTATGGACTCTGAGTTTGGTTCCCTCCCCTGGCCCCACCTGGGCAGGAGCTCTTGGGATTCCTCTGACATTCCCCTCTGAATAGAGCTGGGGAGGGCGGGGTCCCTAGTGAAGTCACAGAGAGAGAGACACCAGTAGAGTGGTCTGGGGCCACGGGACATTTATTTGTAGCCGCCAAGTGCCTGTCCACCTGGGGGAGGGGTGAGACTGGCCTGCAGGTGGCCAACAGCTAGGGAACTGGAAGATGCTGGCTACCAGCCCTCTGCCCAGGGCCCTTTCCTAGTTGGGCCTGGTGGCTGTCCTGGGTGGGAGTGTGCAGGGGCTGGAGGACAGACCCTCCTAGCCCGGCAACCCATCCCACCTCAGGTCCTCACTGGGGCTGAGCACCAAGCCTGGAGGTGGGGGCTGCTGCTGCAGGATTGCAGGGAGACACTGGGAGAGACTGAGGCACCTCTGGTTGGCATTTGGCACAGCAGCCTGGACTCAGCTGGGCAATGAGGCCCTGGGGGAAGTCACTGGACACTCAGGGAGACTGGACCATGCGCTTGTGGGTGTCGAAGACATAGCGCTTGAAAGACAGGCTGAGCGCCACGTGCTGAGCAGGCTCGGTCCGCTCAGTGCTCTCCTCCTGCCTGGTGGCCTCCCCACGGCCAGCCCGGCCCCGCTTCTTGAGGGTGGGAGTCAGGATCTTCTTGGACTCAGGGCTGAGGCCACCTACAAGGCACAGAAGACAGACTGTCACTCTGCCATACCCCAAGCACCAATGGGTTTCCTGCCCACCCACCTGCTGCCTAGACTCAACCCTCTTCTGCCTCCCTTTCCAGCCAAGCAGCTGTGAGGCCTGAGGTCCATTCTTGACATTTCGGCCCCTCTGGCGCCCATCTGATAGGTGTAAGAAGCGTGTCGTGCTTCTCTATGCCCCGTTTCACTACCCCCTGTGCTCAGGCCCTGCCCTGTGCCCAGTGGCCCATTGCTTTCCAGCACACTTATGCCACGTCCACATCTGGAAACTCAGCATCTGAGGCTCCCTGGGTAAGGTGCTCCTTGATTGCTCCTGGAGACCCATTCTTCACCCTCGTGTGCCTGGGAGACTGACCCCTGCAGACAGCATGACCAGGTTTAGCAGTGGGAGTCCCAGCAGTCCAGAGTATGAGAAGAGAGCGAAGTCAGGGTGTGTATCCCTGGCTCCCTTTGGCAGGCAGGGCCTGGGCTGCCTTCACCCCCACCTGCCCTCAGTGGGATATGCAGGCTGCATACCCAGCCACCCCAGTAGCAGTCCCAGGAGCTACTGCCCACTGGGGCTCCCTGTCCCATGCCATTCTCATGGTGCTCCCTCGGCTCAGTTTGCCACAGCCCTGTGAACTTGCTCCCATCAGGAACCCCCTGGCGGGGCCATGGGGCTCACAGAGTGAATGGCTTGACCTGGATCCTCTGCCAGGGGTAGATGCTGCCCCCACCCCCAGGTGTTGGTGGGTGCAGCTCCCACCACTTTCCAGCCACTTCTATGAGCTCCTTTAGCCATCCCATGCCTCACTAAAGACCTTCTGTTCAACTCCCTCCAGCTGAACGTCTGAGTGGAAATCTCTTTCCTGCTGATGCTCCAACTCACGTCCACTCCAGCTCCTTCCACCCTCACCACGCTCTGCCTGTGTGCTGTCCCTGCAGCCCTGCTGACCATGGTCCATTCCTGGGCTCCTCATTGCACATGCAAGTCTCTCACATGCTGTTCTGTCTGCCTGGGACACTCTTCCTGTCCTAGGCAATAGAAGTCCCGCTCATCCTTAAACATGCTGCTGCAGCCGCCCTTTCTCTGGGGCTTGTCTTTTTTATTTTTTAATGGACAAATTATAAACTGTGTATATTTATAGTGTACGATATGATTTTTTTTGTGTGTATGTGACAGGGTCTCACTCTGTTGCCTAGGCTGGAGTGCAGTGGTGCAATCTTGGCTCACTGCAACCTCCACCTCCTGGGCTCAAGAGATCCTCCCACCTCAGCCTACTGAGTAGCTGGGACCACAGGCTCATGCCACCACGCCTGGCTAATTTTTTGGATTTTTTGTAGAGATGGGGTTTTGCCATCTTGCCCAGTCTAACATGAGGTTTTAATATATGTATACATCGTGGAATGATTAAATCAAGCTAATTAACATATCCATCACCTCACATACTTATTTTGGCGATGAGAACATTTAAAATCTTTTCTCTTAGCAAATTTCATAGAATACTCTACATTGTTATTAATTATAGTTACCATGCTGTACAGCAGATCTCCTGAATTGATTCCTCTGGTCTAACTGAAACTGTAAACCCTCTGACCAAGATCTCCCCATTCCCTGCCAAGCCACCACCTCCAGGCCCCTGCAGCCACCCTTCTACTCTCTGCTTCTATGAGTTTGGTTTTTGAGGTACCACATATAAGTGAGATCATCAACGTATGTCTTTCTATGCTGTGGGGCTTGTATTCATGAGGAATCGTCTGGTGGCGGCACAGTGCGGACTCGGTGTGGGCTACTGGCCAGGGTGAGACCACTCGGCAGGCTCCTCGGCATCTGTGAGAGTGGGCAGGCCCAGGGCTCAGAGCAGTTCCATGCCTGGCAAAGCACCCCTATGTAAGCAGTTACTCTGTGAGCCCCATGGACCCATTGGGGGGTCCTGGTGGGAGCAAGATCATGGGGCACTGTGAGAATGGCATGGGGAAGGGAGGCCCAGTGGGTGGTGGCTCCTGGGGCTGCTATTGGGGCAGTTGGGTATGCAGTCTGCATATCCTATTGAGGGCAGGTGGGGGTGAAAGCAGCCTAAACCCTGCCTGCCAAGGAGGCATCCCAGCAGGATCCCCTCCCAATGTGTGCAAAGGGCCCGTATAGGCTGGGGGCCTAGAGGTCCAGAGTCAGGGAGAAGCTGGGCAGAGGCACAGGCAGAGGGCCCAGCTTCCTACATACCACGAGCACCTATGCCACCACATCTCCTGGCACTGCCTTTTCCCAGTTCTGCCCAGTACTAGCTTCCTCCCTGAGAAGATAAGCCAGCCACAAGGCTTGGGCATCAAGCTTCAGTCTGGAGGGTCCTGGCCTGTCATCTCAGACAGGGAGCACTGGCTGGCAGGGATGTGTGGGTTATTTCTGGCTCAGTTTGCTGAAGACGTTGGCACCCCTTCTTTATACAGATGAGAAAATCAAGGTCTGAGAGGGCAGTGACTAACTGGAAGCCCCACAGTGAGCTCAGAAGAGCCAGGATTTGAGCTCAAGGTGCTTACCCAATGGCAAAGCCAGCTTTTGCTCTCCACCTAGAGTGATGGGTGGGGGTCCCACCTTTCAGTGGGCTTCTGACAATGGTTCTTAAGGCTGTGAGAGCGTTGTGCACTGGCCCTGCAGCTCTAGATGTTTAAAAAGGTAACAAGGGTGCTGGATGAAGGGGACATCTGTAGAGTCAGCCAGGGACAGCCTGCCCCACTGCACAAAGGGTCCGGTCTCCTTCTGGCAGGCGGAAGTGAGATTATTGGCCATCTAAAGCCTGGGTCCCCTGGGAAGGCCAGGGATATGCAGCTGATATGAACGGGGTTCCAGGAGCCAGGCTGGCCCTTGCATGCCTGCCAGAGGGACATGTGACACTGTGGCCTTGGGGACCTGTACTAGGAAGGTGACCCTGTGAGCAGCACACCTCACGTGGAGACTGAGCAGCAGTGTCTCCTGTGCAGGTTCCACACGTAGGTGGTCTGCCCCCTCTTGGGATGGGGCACACACAGAGTGTGGGCATGTGGAGGACCCTGACCAGCCCCCTCAAGTGAGCACCAGGCCTGCAGGTATCTGAATCCCTGAATCAGGGCCTTCTGCAAACAGAGCAGGTAGCTGGCAGCAGACCCCGACAAATGGCATGGGCAGCCCGTCTCCCTCTGGTGCCAGGAGGTCTGGAGGCTGAGGAGGCGTGGGGCTCCCCGGCGTCTGTGCCGGGCTGGGGAGACAGGCGTGGCCCAATCGGCCGTCCATCTCGCCTGCGATGGCTCTCGTTACACACAATGCATACCTTGCACTGCCCGGAGCAGGCAGAGCCGGAAAGTCTATCTGGCACTGGCGAAGATGTGGCCATTTAATTGCTCTTCTGAGATGGTCAGGCTTGTTTACCTCTGCTCCATTATGGACTGGCCAGGAAGCTACACCTGGAAAGCCTGACCAACAGGAGACTGGCCATGGGGCTGCATGGATTCATGGCAAATGTCACCAGGAGCTGCTTTGTTTTCCCAGTGGTCTTTTTTCTTTCTTAGCCATGTGGCAAACAGAGGGAAGTGAAGAGCACCCCAGGGTGTCACGTGGTGAGAGAGCTGCTGCCCACCTGGCCAGACTTGGGGGGTCCTGCCCTGTGCTTCTCCCAACCTGCCTCTGTGTCTTTTCACTTAAAAACATTCAGGGAACACGCCAGGACAGGGAGACAAATGGTGGTGAATGCACAGACCAGGGCCCAGCTCCCACGAAGTTTACTGGTCTAAGAAGGCACAGCCAGTGAATAAGGCAGCCAGATCTCCAGACAGCAGAAGGGTGACCAAGGAAACAGTGCCGCTGTCACTGGGTGGGGACACGGTGGCTTCAGCATGTTCCAAGGGCAGGCTTCAGGAGGAGGAATGCCGGACCAAAGGCCAGATGACAGGGACCAGCCATAGAGATTGCTGGCACGGATCCACAGGAAAAGGGAATTTGAGTGGCAATTCCCGGGGTGGGGTATGCGAGAGGAGATGAGGGCAGATGAAGTCACGTGCCATGTGCAGTGCAGTACAAGGGCCTGGCTCCAGGATGACCACAGCTCACCATGTCCACAAGGTGCCTGTGTGCCAGGCTCCCTGCACTGTGCACTGACTTGGGGTCAGGTGGGCGGGAGGGCAGTGACAAGGTGACGTGCCAAGTGCCCATCTGCCTGGTGTCTACTTCCTGCAGGCCCTGGGGTCTCCAAGGCAGGCAGGACAGGTCCTGCTCTGCCACCTGCTCTGCTGGGACCTATGCTGTCAGGGACGTGCAGTCCTGCCCCATCTTCCTCCCTTCACTGAGGCTGCTCTGGGCCTCTGCCCTCTGCTTGTTCGTGGCTCACAGCCCCGCCCCTGTGTCAGCCTCCTTGCTGCTCTCCTGCACACCTGATCCATCTCTGCCTCAGACCTCTGTCTTTACCAATTCCTCTGCCTGGAATACCCCCTCAGGAGCTCTGGTGGCTGCAAGATCACTGTACAACTGTCACCTCTTGGTGGGGCCTTTGTGACGACCTTGTTTAAAACCACAACCCCTTTGAGACCAGCCTGACCAACATGGAGAAACCCCGTGTCTACTAAAAATACAACATTAGCAGAGCATGGTGGCACACACCTGTAGTCCCAGCTACTCGGGAGACTGAGGCAGGAGAATCATTTGAACCCAGGAGGCGGAAGTGGGGTGAGTTGAGATCATGCCATTGCACTCTAGCCAGCCTGGGCACCAAAAAACTCTGTCTCAAAAAAAGCAAAACAAAACCCAAAAACCAAAAACCAAACAAAAAAACCCCCACAACTCCCTCATGTTCCCCTGACCCCTTCTCACCCCACTATTTTTCCTATAGCTCTAATTACCTTCTAACATCCTCTATAACGTCTTTGTTTTGGTGTTTGCTGTCTGCTTCTACTAAAATGGCAAGCTCCACCCTGGCAGGGAGTTTTGTCTATTCACTGTTGTAACCCTAACACCTAGAGCAATCGCTGCTGAATGGCGGGCACTCAGAGAACACTCAACGATTAAGTATTGGAGGAGACACTGCTGGGGCCTAGGGTAAACTGCTCTGGTTTTCCAAGAACCTGAAGGGCATCTGTTTAAGCACTGGCTGGTGACAGCCTGGAAGGGACAAGGTCCTCAGATGGTCACAGTGTGAACTAAGAAAGGCACTTCTGGCTGGGCGTGGTGGCTCACGCCTGTAATCCTAGCATTTTGGGAGGCCGAGGTGGGTGGATCACCTGAGGCCAGGAGTTCAAGACCAGCCTGGCCATCATGGTGAAACCCCATCTTTTTTTAAAAAAAAAAAAAAAAAAAAAAAAAGGCACTTCTAGGAATTCAGTCCAAACAAGCGGTCTGAAGATTTCTACACAAACATGTCATCACAGTAGGGAGGTACTTAACCCTCGTAACACCGTGTTGAGGAAACTAAGGCACAGAAGAGCGAGTAGCTTGCCCAAGTCACACAGCTATTTAGAGGCAGAGCAGGAACACCAGGCTATCTGATTCCAAAGCCTGTGTGCTTACCCACTAAGGGAGCCACACGGTTTTGAGAGCTACAAAGGGCCTCTAAGACCAAGGGAGGCCCATCCAGACCCATCCAGTATCTATTTGCTGCAGCAAAATGTTCTGTGGGGCTAAAAGTGATACCTGAGAAGAGTTTCAAGGTACTCAAAGACTTCTGTTATAATGTTGATTCAAAAAAAATGGAGCAATCAAAATTTTTGGAAGAGTTCTGCTGTGGCCCTGGGATGAAGGAAAAAGAGACCACAAGACTCTCCATTTGGCTGTCAGGGGTCCAGAGTGGGTTGCAAGCACTGTTCCTTCTTTCTTCTTTTATGTATTTCCCAAGGCTTCTACTGTGACCCTGGGTTACTCACAGGGGATGTCTATTACAGGCCCCCCTCACTGTGGTCTCTGGCATCCAGGTGGGAGCCCAGAGAAGGCACGGTGCCTACCGGTGCAATCTGGCTGGAACCTACTCAATCTATGTCACAAAGGGGCCAGGGAGTGGGGGGAGGCAGGAAGCTTACTGACACCTCTAGGCCCAAAGTGACGTCTCTGCCACATTCGGCTCTGCCCAGGAAGGACAGGGAGTGGTACAGGACAAGAGGTACAGTAGCGGTGGTGATGCTCATGGCTCCTTCATGGCTGCTGGAAGTTCAAGGTCCCCACACTGCTGCTGCTTACATCAAAAGCAGTGACTGGGAGGTGTGGGCGCAGGAGTCCACCCTCCTCCAGCTCTGTCTTGTAGCCTCCTCCCTTATCCGGCCTGGTTGTCCCAAGGATTGCTCTAGGGCCCGGGTCAGCCATCTAGACCTGGCTCCACCAACAGAAGCGTCCATTCTCTTTCTGGCCTCTTTCAGCCTCACCCCTCCTCCCTCTCTGACCCCATCATGTACCACACTTCAGCTGTGAGAAGCTGTGCAGGGCCTTGGAACATGAAGTTGCCGCTGCCTGCCGTGCTCTCACTCTGCCCCTTGGGAGGGCACCCCTCAGCTGCCTGGTCGAGTAAGCTTCTCCTGGGCGCCCTGCCCAGCACCACTGTGGCTATCATTGCCTTATGTGCCTGTCTTCCCCAGTGGCCTGTGAAAGGGTGCCTCTCTAGGGTTGCAGGCAGAGCCTAGCACAGGGGGCTCAGGGAGGTCTGCTGGATGAAAACAAAGGGAATGAGTATGGATTCATCCTCACAAGCACTCATGGCAGGGGTGCAGGACAGCAGAGGGAAGAAAAATGCCCCAGCAGAGCAGGGCCCCTGCCTCCAGGACCAGAAAATACCTGTCTGCACTTGAGTGACCCAAGGGAGTAAGAAGTCCAGGTTCAGGTCCCAGGCTGGCCTGGACCCCTGGCCCCTCTCCCATGTGCTGGAGTGTGGCTCTCTACCTGGCACAGCGGGCTAGGGTGTGTGTGCTACACATGTGTCCGTCATTCAACAGGGCCTCCCTTTTCCCAAACCTCAGGATTCTCAGAGCCTGCGGCCCTGCTCTACCCACTGATGAACTCAAACCCCAGGATGCAGTAGGGGCGGGTGGCCATGACCCTGAGGGCAACACTGCTCCTCTTGGCTTCCCATGGGGACACTCTCCCAGGGCCAGGCTGGCCCTTTCTCACCAAGCGCCAGCTCCACACAAAGGCACAATGGGCTGCAGGCTGCCGGGTCCTGGCTCAGGCTGGGGTAATCAGGGAAGAATGCGGGAAGCAAAACTGTTTCCCAAGCCCTGGCCACGGTGCCGCCCTGACACAGCCATCAAAGGCCGGCAAATTGCCTCCAATTGCTGGCGTCGCTTTCATGTTGGGGGCCAGACTGGAAGAGGGGTCTCCATGCTGGTGGGTGGCTTGCATGCTCCAGTGGGAACTGAACCCTTGCAAGCAGCTTGGGGTCACTGGCCCCCTTGGTGGCCCTCTGGGGCTGGGGCCACTCTAGTCACTCCAGCACTACCCATTGCTGTAACAAGCAGCTTTGGAGACAGTTGGAAGACAGCCCGAGCCAGGGGCAGGGACTCTCTCTGGGGTCAGCATCCTAGTGATCACTGACAGCTAGGAGTTCAGAGGGATGTGCCTGGATGGACTGTGATGGGGCTGACATATGGGATGGCCAGGCTGGACGGCCACAGAGACCCTTGGATTCAGCCAGGCCTGGGGCTGGACTGGATACTGGGCTCCAGGGACAGGAGGGGCTGCCTAGCAAGGCCAACCCCGTCAGCAGGGTCCACAGGGCAGCTGGGGCAGAGTTCTGCCCCTCAACAGGAAGCTGACCTGCACTGGCCACAGCTGGTCATGGAGGTGTGTGGGTGGCACAGTGCCCCATGAGACCTCTAAGTCAGGGCTGGGCTGGAGGCAGGCCTGGCCAAAAGGGAGCTGCCTCTGAGGCCAGGGGTGGGAAGGCAGAAAGAAGGGGAAACCTTGTAAGGGTGGAAGTGGCCCCAACATGAGGCCTGGTGGTCACATCTGAAACATATGGAGGCTATGGTCCACATCAACACCTCCATCTTGCTGGCAGCCAGCTGGGCTCATGGAGGTGCAATTACTTGCTCTGGCTTCCTGGCAGTTGTGGTGCAGCTGAGTCTGAATGCAGACCCCTCTGACTGCTGGCAGGCCAGGGCAGTCTGGGCCTGGAGGATGGACAGAGGAGATGAGGGCTTAGCTCTGACAGACCCGGCTGGGGACAGAGAGGTCCAGGAGGACAGGCCTGGCAAGGCTAGGGAGGGCCAGGTGGGCAGAGAGAGCCAGTGTGAGTGCTCCCTGAGAGGGGACAGTCCTGACACCAGTCTCCTCTGTGAGCAGTGACAGTGACTCTGGAATCCTCCACCTCTTTGTCAGGCTGGGCTCTTCTGTTTTTCTAGGGATATAAAGCCTTGAACGTCGCTGGCTGGGGCAGGCCTGCTCCTTGGTTTTCTCTCCTTCCCTCCCTGCTATGGATCCCGTATGTAAACAAAGATGCAATTTGCTTTAAAAAGATAAGGTGATTAAGTTTTTATCAGACCTGTACTCTGCTGTCCCTGCAACAAAAGGAATTAGGGGGAGGCAGGCGGCGGAGCGGGCCCTTCGCTGGAGGCTCGCTCTTTCTGAGGCTCTCGAGCGCACACTCAACGGGCTCGTGCGCCCCTTTGATTGGGCGGAAGCGGAGGCAACCAGCGCCCCGCACCCCCATTTTGATGTCTTAATGTTGCCTAATTCCTCCTTTAATTTATATTAAGCTTCTTAGCAGCAATGATGAATTCTTCAAAAACAAAAAAGGGCCCTTTGCAGAAATCTTTCCCATACCATGTAAATTGAAATTATAATGCAGTCAAAGCTGTGGAGATTGGGGTGTGTGGGGAGAGAACACCGGTGCATTATGTGGAAGGAAGGTTTTTTTTTTTAAAGGCAAAAAACAAATCCATTCTAAAATAGGCAGAAAATAACTTGGCCCTGAGGCTCAGTTATATAGGGAGTGGCAACGTCTGGGGAGGAAAGTTTGTTGTCCTAAATTCTCAATCCCTCTGGGACGGGCTGCACTAGCTGCCTCCTGGAGGGGCTGCTGCTGCAGGGCTGGCCCTGTCCCTCACCAGAGCAGGAATCTCAGCCTGCCCTTCTGGAGCCCTGTGGAGTGGCTGTGAGGCCACTGTGAGGTGTGTTTGCAGAGCAGCCCAAGGGTTACCCTCCTTGCTGTGCAGGCTAGAAGCTCAGGCTGGGGCTCACACAGCTGTGAGCGGAGTGCCTGCCCGGCCTCTTGGGACAGCTCAACGGGTGGTTTGCTGCAGAATCCTTGGAGGCCCCTGCTCTAGGTGCCCCTCCAGGCCCAGCAGGAGAAGGTCCTTGCCCCAGGGAATGGGCATGGGGCTCCTGTGTGTGAGCAGCCAGGCCCCTCCCCCACCAGCCTGTCCTTAGTGCTGTTGCCAGAGATTCTTCTAGGGCAAAAACCCAACATTCCTCTCAGTTCGGGTGCTCACTGAAGACCACTTCAGCCCCTCACAACCATTCAGCCAGGGTCCAAATTCCCCCCAGGAGTCCCCCAGGAGCTGCCCCTACAGCCTGCATGTCCTTACCACACACTCCTCTCCTATCTCAGCACCGCCCCAGTCTCGGGACTAGTGCTCCCTCGGCCTGGGGAACCCATGACACTTGTCTACCTTGCCCGCCTCTGTCTCCCTTGGCTCCCTGAGCATGAGGCCCTGTAGCATCTTGGCTTAGCCTTCTCTGATGGCTGCCGAGCCTTCCCCTAGGGCCAAGGCCCTCCATACTCTGCCCTGAGTACAGACCTGATGTCCCCAGAGATAGTCAGGGTGTGCAGCAGCCTAGCAATGCCAGGAAGGGGCAGTATTGGTGACCTCAGCCCTCACGCACCCCACCTCATCTGCCAATGGGGTCAGAGCTCTCCCGCCCAACTTCTGGGCTCCTCATCACCCTCCTCCAGCCTGATAGTTCACAGAGGCTGGGGGGTAAGCAGGTCTGCCGACCACCTGCCAGCTAGGCCAGTGGCAGAGGTGAGAGAAGTGGATTGCACAGACTCTCCTGTTAACATTCCCGTAGGCAGCAAGCCTGCCTGCCCAGAATGGGGAGGAGGAATCAGTGGGGAGGCCTGGGCCTGGTCCCTTCCCCTGGGGCTCATGCCCCTCATGCATGGGCCAGGGCAGCTGGGCAGATGCCCAACTCCTCTGTCCAGAGAGAATAAGCCATGTACTTGATGAGTAGGGGTCAGCTGGGCAGCAGGTCTGCCCCTGGGCCAGAGCTGAGCAGCCTCAGTGCAGATGAGCCTGGGCAGCTGTGCTTCTGGGGACCCTTTTGGCTGGCCCTGGGTGGGGCTGAGGTTTGACAAGTGTCTAGATGGGAAGGATACTGGACTGCAGCCCTGGGCAAGCTGGGCTCTACAGGCCGGCAGCTAGGACACGGCTTGGCCAGAGGTCCCCTCTGCTGCTACCATTGCCACCCTCATAGCGACTGCCTATCTAGCAGCCTCCTCCACATACCTCAAAATTTTATTGCAGCCTCAGGATGTCCTATAAGTCACTTTATAGGCAGGCGTGGTGGCTGCCTGGGTTCACATAGCTGGTAAGCCAGGGAGCAGCGATTTGCATCCAGGCCCCGGCTTCACGAAGCTGTCCACCCTGCCACAGGCCTGGGAGTCTGGCTATAGGGAATACAGCAGCCTGGAGGGCAGTGCCACAGGTGGTGGGGGCATGGGGCTGCAGCCATCTCCTGTGGAAGGAGGAAGGATGGCAAGAGACAAGGGTGTGAGATCACCAGGGGACTCCTCTGACCAGGTTGATGTTTCTTACCACCTGACATCTCCCAGGCCTAAGGGAGTGGGGCTGGGCCAGGTAGGGCCTTGTCTCCAGACACTTCCAGGGTGGAGGCCCAGGGTGCCAGTGTTGTGTTTGCCAGTTGGGGGACTACTGGCAACCAGGACTGTGGGCTGTGAGAACTTTCCACTGTGGAGACTGGCACTGAAAGCAGCCCAGATGGCTGAGAGGGTGGCCTGACAGAGAAAAGATCATCTTGTGTGAGGGAGGCCTGGCCCAAAATGCCCAAAATGGGCATCAGCCAGTTCTCAATAATCACAGAAAGAAGCCCAGTAACAATCACAGCTAATGTTCACTGCACCTTTACAGAAATGGTTCACTGCACCATTCCACATGCTCCATAGACAACAGCACGCCTCAGTCCAAAATCAGGCTATTCACACACCAGGAAACTGCGGCACAGAGATATTCAGGAACTTGCCCAAGGTAACACAGCAAGAACGTGGTGGGCCTGAGCTCAAATCCCTCACAGCACCATAGCCCCATGCCCACTAGGCCATCCACCCTCAGGAAACAGTCCCAACTCTCAGCAGCTGTGCGCATGGATGGGGGCTTCGGGAGGGTAGAGGCTGGATCCCATTTGACAATGTGTCCCAGTGCGTGGTATAGGGCTTGGTGTAGGAAGGATCAGAAAAGCACTTTCTATGCCTCAATTCATGTGCGGAGGGTACATTATCCACTCCATCATTCAGAGGGGGAAGCAAAGGCCTGGGGATACAAATTGACGTGCCCAAGGCCACATAGACAGGCAGTGGCAGAGAAGTGATCATGCCCTTGTCGGTAGTTGGAGAAGCCCAGGTTCCTCTCCAGGTAGCTGGAGCTAGAGGAAGGGGCTGTCTCTCTTCTCCGCTGGCACTGCTGGCTGCCACTCTCTGCCTGTACTGTTGGTAAGCCAGGCCTGGTCCATGATGTGCACACACACAATGACCCACACATAGACACACATGTGCCCCTAGAATGAGGGACCCCCTAGGGGGCAGGGTCATTCTTTCAGCAGGTTCTGTTTGGCTGGAATGGTGACTGTCCAGGCTGTCTCGGGTCACTGTAGAGGACAGTGACTGTGCCTAGGGAAGGCAGGTCTGCCTTGACACCTGCAGGGCAGGCAGGGATGACAGTGGTGCTGTCGGAGCCTGAGCTCTGTGCCCATGGCTGAGGTTTGGACACCAGGCTTGGTGACACAGCAGCCTGACTGGCCTGCTCTGAGCTTTGGTTTCTTCTTCGGTTGGGGTGAGGGATGGTGGGAATAAGAAACATGGCCCAGCTGTCTCCAGGAAGCGCTTGTAAAGAGAGGCCACTGCCATTCTGATCATGGCCATGACAGATCACCCTCAAACCCTGGCTGAGGGTGCCATATCATTGTGTCTCCATCAGCTCGGAGCTAACTAAGCTTCACCCAAAGCTGAACCCTCCATAGGGCCTTGTTTCTGGCTGCTGACCAGTCTGGATATGCTGGGGTGTGCGCTGGACAGACGCCGCCTCATTGCATGGCCATGATCCCCTATGAGGGAGGATGGCAGGAGTTCCATTCAGCTGGGAGGAAGCTAGGCCCGATGAAGAAAGTAACCTTTGATCAAATGCAGAGCTAGTTTTCTCCTCTTTCTGTTCTCACAGGCATCTTGAGGGAGAGGGAAACTTGGACACAAACCACCCATGACAACAGTAAAAAGCCCTGGGAAGAAAGGGAGGGAGCCACAGACAGGTGCACCTGGGTGTTCAGAGGAGGGGGAGGAAGGAAGCTGGGATCAGGAAGACTGTGGTGGAAAAGGTGACATTTGCCTGGGCAGGTCTGAGTGGGGCAGCATGGCCTCACTGGAGCAGTGGGTCAGGCAGGACTGGACCACCGCTGGCAGGCCTGCTGAGGCCCCGACTGAGGGCCTGGGAGCCGGCCCACTCTCCATGGCTCCCGCTCCACCTTCTGGCCCCGAGGCCTCACATACATGCTGAAATCTCCTGTCTGCTTGTGACGCAGAGATAACAGGCGCCTGACCTCCTGATGCTGTGAGGATGCTGGGGACGCGTCTAATGAGGAGGACAGGACCTGCCCAGGGACATAGATGCTCTAGGGACATAAGGCCCCACGCTGCCAGCAGCACAGGGAAGACACTCCTCCTGCTCAGCGCTGTGACCAGCACTGCATGTGGAAGTCCTGGCACACAGGGTGCTCGGTCAGTGGACCTTTCCTTCTCTCCTTCCTTTGTGCCCCAAACCCAACGGCTGACTGAGGGGAAGGGCCTGCTTCAATCAAGGGTGCCGAGGCCGGGCCAGAAAGCCCTCCTGACCACACAGCCATGTGCCCTTGGGCTGCCCTCTGCTCCCCTGGGGGGCTAGGACCCACCCCCGCCTGCCTGTTCCAATGAAAGAAAAGCCTGTGGCCAGAGGCAAGGATGGGCCCCTCCTGTAGGCGGCTCTCCTCCTCGGACAGCCCCCCAAGGCTGGTCACAGGGGGTGGTGGGGAGGGGGGAGTATGGTTCCTGGTGGCCTCCCACAGAGCTCCGTCCCCACCAAGGGAGCTGAATTTTAATACTCCCAACACTCACTCCCTAAATGTGTATACTCTTTAACAGCAGTTAATCTTCAATTAAAATACCTAGAGCAGAAACTAAGATAACTGGTTTAAAAGGTAGAGCTTATTGACAATAAAAGTCTTCTTCATATTGCTTTTCTTTAAAAAAAAATCCACATATTAAAAATGTCATTTTTATGACTTGGGGAAAAAAAAACCCATCCAGAATAATGAAGGTGAACAAAGGCCTGGGGAGCAGTCATTTTCCAGAGCCCATATGTGGCACCCTGATTACTGGATCAGCCCCGTTCCCAGAGTGGAGTAGGAGGCTGGGGGCAGGCAGCGGTGCTGGTTGTCCTCTCGCTGACAGAGGAAGGGCAGGGGTGGCGTGGCATCACTAGTCCCCATCCACAATTCTGATTTGAAAGCTGCAGGCTCCAACAGTCCATCCCTCCCTGATCTGCAGAGGCTGAGGCCCAGGGTGAGCACAGGTACAGGGGCTGGGGCCTGGCAACCTGTGTCTGTGCTGATGGCCAAGTGCCCAAACACCGCCCCTGGGAGGCAGATCCCAGAGGTGGCCTGTGGCTGCAAGGCCCAGGGGAGGTGGGTATGCTCATGGGCTGACCCCCCACAACCCTGGAATGCCCATATGCTTTCCGATGCTAGCTGCACTCCTGCTGCACATATGCATCACCCCCTGGCCATGTGTCCACCTCAGCTCTCAGACCCATGTGACCAAATGGGTCCCCAATGTCCAGCACAGGGTCAGGCACAAAGCAGGTGCCCACAAGTGGCCACATCCTGGTCCCTGGCCCTGCACCTACCTCACAGCCCTCAGCACCTCCCACTGCAACTGCCTCTTGGCTAATCGTCCTCAGCCACAGCCTCGGGCTCTCTGCAGTAGTCCCTGGCCCAGTACTGTCCAACATTGCTGCTGAGGAGCTGGAGGGCCTTGTCTAGTGGCACTGTGCCTCCTTTCTTCCAAAACACATTCTGTGCCTCTGCTCTGGGCAGGTTGCATCTCTTAGTGGCCACAGGCTCAGATCCTGCATTGTGGCTGGGTGGGGGTTGTTTTAACTCTGGGAGATGCTGCCCCCAGGTCTTGAAGTGCATAGGTCTCAGCTTGGGGCACCTCCAGCCAGGTGTCCCTCCACCCTCAGAGGCCTGGGCTCCAAGGACTGGTGAGGATGGGGCCTGGGGGCAGGGCCAACACCAGTGAAACAGGGCTGGTGTTTGTGTTTCTGCAGCGGCATGAACACCGGGATTTCTGTCTGGGACATACCAGTATGTATACCAAAAGGACAGCTGTCATTATGGCCTCTTTCCCAGGTCCGGCCCTGCAGCAGCAGTACCATGTACCATGAGAAGGTGCTCGGTTCTGCAGGTGCCTGGGGGGTGGTACACTGAACTTCAGTCTCCTTGTTTATGAAATGGGTCCTGTTGTTATGGTGGGGAGGGGGGAAACCCTCAGAGAGGGCCTGGGACAGGGATGGCCCCACAGAGGGCCCTGGAAAGAAAGCCTTTTTGTTTTTTTAAATAATGTGTGTGGAAGCCTTAAAGGCCAGGTGCCTGGGCATCGGGAAAAGCTGCCACCTCCTGCTCATTCCCACGGATATACGGCTGCCACATGTGGGCCTCTGAGAGCAGGGCTGGGCTCAGAGGAAGCCCCCTATCCTCTGAAGACCCTGAAAGTCCAAAGGAAGCCAGGGCTACAGGAGACAGCAAACACCAGAGAAGGCTGAACCCACCACCCCCTTCCTTGCCCATGGTAGGGCACCAGCCCGAGGGCACATGGAGCCCACAGACAGCCAGCCCGGGTAGCACCTGAGCAGCCTGTGTGTGCCAGGCCTGGCCTCTGTCATCCCCCCACACCCTCTTGGGTGGGCACAGGTAGGCTCAGGGGTGAGGCGGGAGCCGATTGCACATGGTGGCCCAGACAGCATGCTGGGAAGGGAGCTTGGTGTGAGGGACAGCCTCCTATCACTTGCCTGGCTCTGCCTGGGGCTGGGGATGCTCTGGGTCAGGGCAGGGGCACTCAGCATGGCAGCTGGGCCCTGAGTGAGATGCTGCATGCCTCAACTCACGGAGGCAGACCCTGTCTAGAATACAGGTAGATAGTAGTTTCTGTCACAGGTGAGCTGAGGCATTCTAGGTCCCCTCGCCTACAACAAGATGATGATGACCCTGCCTCCCTGGGCAGGCCTTGTCCATGCAGGACTGCTTGCCTGGTGGGCAGGGCCCACACGTGGAACCCTGCTCCCTGGTGAGGAACAACCAGCTGACAGGGCCTGAGTGACTTGCATCAGTTCCCACAGCCAGGGCATGGGGGGCTGCCTTTGAATCTAGACAGCTGGCTCCAGAACCTGCACCCGCAACGTCTGCTGTCCTCACAGGGGCTGGTGCGGGTCTCTTTCTCCTAACTCCCATTCTGGGTCCTGCATGCCCTGGTCCTTCATGTTCTTTGTTAGTTATATTCCTAGGTATTTTATTCTCTTTGTAGCAATTGTGAATGGCAGCTCACTCATGATTTGGCTCTCTGTTTGTCTGTTATTGGTGTATAGGAATGCTTGTGATTTCCGCAGACTGATTTTGTATCCTGAGACTTTGCTGAAGTTGTTTATCATCTTTAGGAGATTTGGGGCTGAGACGATGGGGATCTTCTCATACAATCATGTTGTCTGCAAATAGAGACAATTTGACTTCCTCCTTTCCTAACGGAATACACTTTATTTCTTTTTCTTGCCTGATGGCTCTGGCTAGAACTTCCAATACTATGTTGAATAGGAGTGGTGAGAGAGGGCATCCTTGTCTAGTGCCAGATTTCAAAGAGAATGTTTCCAGTTTTTGCCCATTCAGTATGATATTGGCTGTGGGTTTGTCGTAAATAGTTTTCATTATTTTGAGATATGTTCCATCAATACCTAGTTTATTAAGAGTTTAAAGGGCTGTTGAATTTTGTAGAAGGTCTTCTCTGCATCAATTGAGATAATCATGTCGTTTTTGTCTTTGGCTCTGTTTATGTGATGGATTACGTTTATAAATTTGCCTATGTTGAACCAGCCTTGCATCCCAGGGATGAAGCCTACTTGATTGTGATGGATAAGCTTTTTGATGTGCTGTTGCATTTGGTTTGCCAGTATTGTACTGAAGATTTTCGCATCAATGTTCATCATGGATGTTGGCCTGAAATTTTCTTTTTTAGTTGTATCTCTGCCAGGTTTTGGTATCAGGATGATGTTGGTCTTATAAAATGAGTTAGGGAGGATTCCCTCTTTTTGTATTGTTTGGAATAATTTCAGAAGGAATGGTACCAGCTCCTCTTTGTACGTCTGATAGAATTTGGCTGTGAACCTGTCTGGACCTGGACTTTTTTGTTTGGTAGGCTATTAATTGCTGCCTCTACTTCAGACCTTGTTATTGGCCTATTCAGGGATTCAATTTCTTCCTGGTTTAGTCTCGGGAAGGTGTAAGTCTCCAGGAATTTATCCATTTCTTCTAGATTTACTGGTTTATGTGCATAGAACTGTTTGTAGTAATCTCTGATAGTAGTTTGTATTTCCGTGGAATCAGTGGTGATATCCCCTTTATCATTTTTTATTGCATCTATTCGATTCTTCTCTCTTTCCTTTTTTATTAGTCTGGCTAGCAGTCAATCTATTTTGTTGATCTTTTCAAAAAACTAGCTCCTGGATTTATTATTTTTTTTTGGAGGGTTTTTAATGTCTCTGTCTCCTTCAATTCTTGCCTGATCTTAGTTATTTCTTGTCTTCTGCTAGCTTTTGAATTTGTTTGATCTTGCTCCTCCAGCTCTTTTAATTTTGACAATAGGGTGTCAATTTTAGATCTTTCCTCGCTTCTCATGTGGGCATTTAGTGCTGTAAATTTCCCTCTAGATACCGCTTTAAATGTGTCCTAGAGATTCTGGTACATTGTATCTTTGTTCTCGCTGGGTTCGAAGAACATCTTTATTTCTGCCTTCATTTCATTATTTATCCATTAGTCATTCAGGAGCATGTTGTTCAGTTTCCATGTAGTTGTGTGGTTTTGAGTGAGTTTCTTAAACCTGAATTCTAATTTGATTGCACTGTGGTCTGAGAGACTGGTTATGATTTCTGTTCTTTTGCATTTGTTGAGGAATGATTTACTTCCAATTATGGGGTCAATTTTAAAGTAAGTGTGATGTGGTGCTGAGAAGAATGCATATTCTGTGGATTTAGGGTGGAGAGTTCTGTAGATGTCTATTAGGTCTGCTTGGTCCAGATCTGAGTTCAAGTCCTGCATATCCTTGTTAATTTTCTGTCTCATTGATCTGTCTAATATTGACAGTGAAGTGTTAAAGTCTCCCACTATTATTGCATGGGAGTCTAAATTTCTTTGTAGGTTGTTAAGAACTTGCTTTATGTATCCGGGTGCTTCTGTACTGGGTGCATATATATATATACATATATATATATATATATATGTATATATATATACATATATGTATATATATATACACACACACATATATGTATATATATGATAGTCAGCTCTTCCTGTTGCATTGATCCTTTTACCATTATGTAAGGCCCTTGTCTCTTTTGATCTTTGTTGGTTTAAAGTCTATTTTATCAGAGACTAGGATTGCAACCCTTGCTTTTTTTTTTTTTTTTTTTTTGCTTGGTAAATCTTCCTCCATCCCTTTATTTTGAGTCTATGTGTGTCTGCATGTGAGATGGGTCTCCTGAATACAACACACCAATGGGTCTTGACTTTTTATCCAATTTGCCAGTCTGTGTCTTTTGATTGGGGCATTTAGCCTGTTAATATTTAAGGTTAATATTGTTATGTGTGAATGTGATCCTGCCATTTTGATACTAGCTGGTTGTTTTGCCCATTAGTTGATGCAGTTTCTTCATTGTGTCGATGGTCTTTACCATTTGGTAAGTTTTTGCAGTGTCTGGTACTGGTTGTTCCTTGCCATGTTAATGCTTCCTTCAGGAGCTCTTGCAAGGCAGGCCTGGTGGTGACAAAATCTCTCAGCAATTGCTTGCCCACAAAGGATTTTATTTCTCCTTCACTTATGAAGCTTAGTTCCGCTGGATATGAAATTCTGGGTTGAAAGTTCTTTTCTTTAAGGATGTTGAATATTGGCCCCCACTCTCTTCTGGCTTGTAGGGTTTCTGCCAAGAGATCTGCTGTGAATCTGATGGGCTTCCCTTTGTGGGTAACTTGACCTTTTTCTCTGGCTGCCCTTAGCATTTTTTCCTTCATTGCAACCCTGGTGAATCTGATGATTATGTGCCTTGGGGTTGCTGTTCTTGAGGAATATCTTTGTGGTGTTCTCTGTATTTCCTGGATTTGATTGTTGGCCTGCCTTGCTAGGTTAGGGATGTTCTCCTGGATAATATCCTGAAGAGTGTTTTCCAGCTTAGATTTATTCTCCCCATCACATTCAGGTACACTAATCAAACATAGATTAGGTCTTTTCCCATAATCCCATATTTCTTGTAGGCTTTGTTCATTTCTTTTTACTCTTTTTTCCTGAATTTTGCCTTCTCGTTTTATTTCATTGAGTTGGTCTTTAATCGCTGTTATCCTTTCTTCTGATTGATCAATTTGGCTCTGAAACTTATGTATGCTTCGCAGAGTTCTTGTGCTGTGTTTTTCGGCTCCATCAAGTCATTTATGCTCCTCTTTAAGCTGGTTATTCTATCAGTATTTCACCTAACCCTTTTTCAAGGTTCTTAGTTTCTTTGCATTGGGTTAGAACATGTTCCTTTAGCTCAGAGAAGTTTGTTATTACCCACCTTCTGTCAATTTGTCCAACTCATTCTCCATCCAGTTTTCTTCCCTTGCTGTGAGGAGTTGTGATCCTTTGGAGGAGGAGAGGTGTTCTGGTTTTTGGTAATTTCATCCTTTTTTTGCTTGTTTCTTCCCAACTTTGTGGATTTATCTGCCTTTGGTCTTTGAAGTTGGTGACTTTCGGATGGGGTCTCTGAGTTGGCATCCTTTCTGTGGATGTTGAAGCTATTTCTTTCTGTTTTTAAGTTTTCCTTCGAACAGTTGGCCTCTCTGCTGCAGGACTGCTGGAGGTCCACTCCAGACCCTGCTTGCCTAGGAATCACCCATGGGGGCTGCAGATCAGTAAGGGTTGCTGCCTGTTCCTTCTTCTGGTATCTTCATCCCAGAAGGGTACCTGCCAGATGTCAGCCAGAGCTCTCCTTTATGAGGTGCCTCTTTGGATATACAGGGGTCAGGGAGCCACTTGAGGAGGCAGTCTTTCCCTTATCAGAGCTCAAGTGCTGTGCTGGGAACTCTGTTGCTCAGTTCAGAGCTTGTGGGCAGGGACATTTAAGTCTGCTGCAACGGAACTCACAAGCACCTCTTTTCCCAGGTGCTTTGTCCCAGGAAGGTGGGGCTTTATTTATATGTCCCTGATGTGCTGCTGCCTTTTTCCAGAGATGCCCTGCTGAGCTTCCACAGGCTCTGTCCAGCTGCTGTGTAAAGGTCCTTGCAGTTTTGTTTACAAAAGTAAGGTTAGAACTGCCTCAGTAATGGCAGACTGCCTCAGTAATGGTGGACTGCCTTGGTAACGGTGGATGCCCTTCCCTGGACAGAGCTCAATCATCCCGGGTCGAGCTTAAACTGCTGTGCTGGCTGCAAAACTCTCAAGCCAGTGCATTTCAGATTGCGGGTCTTTGTGGGGGCGGGACCTGCTGAGCCAGATCACCTGGGTCCCTGCTTTCAGTTCCCTTTTCTTCAGGGGAATGTGCGGCTCTGTCTTGCAGGCATTGCAGGCACCAGGTAAAATGGCCGCCCAGATTTGAGCAAGTTTTTGTGCTGGAAACCCAAGGCGCTTGTTGGCCAGTGGGAATCTCCTGGTCTGTGGGCCATAAAGACCACAGGAGAAGTGTAGTATCTGAACCAGAGTGCCAGAGTGGTCACAAAAGCCCCCAGTGGCCTCCACTGGGTAGGAGGGTGGGATCTTCTGGTCCGATGCACTTCCCGGGTGAGGCAGTGCCCCACCTTGACTTGGCTTGCCCTCCTTGGGCTATACCCGCTGTTCACCCAGTCCCATTGAGATGCACCTGGTACCTCAGTTGGAAATGTGGGGATCACTCGCCCTCTGCGTCACTCTTGCTGGGAACTGTGTTCCGGAGCTGTTCCTATTTGGCCATCTTTGATTTGAGTACACTTTCAGGGCATAGGTAGCCTGCAGCCTGCTAGGGTGACTCCAGCTTGTAGGTGATTCCTTCTCTTCCTGGGGTAGATTTCATGTACCCTTGGAAGGCCCACCTGAGCCCTATTTCATCCATCCAAACTCTTGAATCTTCCCCAGGACTTCCCAAATTTTTCTTAGCATCACTACTTCTGCCATACCCATCGCCACCACTTCTACTATTTACTAAAGATTTCTTTAAATCAACTCACCTAACTCAATTAGAGAACATCATATTGCTGCCAAAAGTGGAAATCCAGTCTCCCTTTGCTGCAAATAGAGTATCTGTTAAAATCAACATGTGGCTGTGAACATTCTTTGTGGGCTTGGTTGTAGACTACCTAGAGTCATCCTGCCTATGCCCAGGGTGGATGTGAGCAGCCCACTTGGGGGACCGCTGCCCATGTTCCACCTTGGGACATTTCCTCCCTTAGAACCCGGCCCCCTTGGAGTGTTCTGGGCTGACCTCCCTGTCAGTGTCATGCCCCAGGCCTCAGCCTCCTGCCTCTTGTTCTGCTGCCCAGCTTCAGGCCAGGGAGCTGAGGGTTGTGGGCAAAGGGCCAGCAGCATGAGCCAGATCATGAGTCTGGATGAGGCCCCCACACTCTCCAAGCTTAGCCAATGAGTGGTGAAATGGAACTCAGAAGCCAACAAGGCAGTTCATATAAAACAGTCAGCATGTGCTGGGCATGTGGTAAATGTTAGCGGCCACTGTTGTTCTCATGAGGGCTGGTGCATGGCATGGCTTACTGAGCTGTGTGGGAGGATGCCCTGCAAGCCACAGCCACACTCATAATCTGTTGCCTGTGGGTCAAAGTTGGCCCTTAGGTATATTTGGTTTGGTCTCTTCATGTGCTTTAAAAATTATGGACTAGTTGTCAACATTTTAAAACGTGGGCCTGCATTCCCAGTGCAGCTGGTGGCTTGAGGTGAGCACAGGCTGCCCCTTCAGACAGGACATGTGGTCCCCATACACCACACTTTCCATTCCCTGCTGCAGTCCCCCAGTTGGGCTGCTCTCCTGTGCTGTCTGCCTGGCCCCTGTGGCTAGCTCTGAAACCTACAGGGCTGGGTCTTGTCATAGGTCTGAGCTACAGCAGCTACTGGGACTGCTCTGGAGAGCCTGGGAGCATCTAGACTGTCTGCCACACCTTGGGGTGGTCCAGGGACTTTCTCTGGAGGAGGAGGGAGCTGGGCTAGCGCAAGGTGCCTGGCAGCTGTGCCTCTGCCACTCCTTGTCCAGGGCCAGGAAGCCTGACACCCAGTGTCCCCATTTCTCTGGTTTTTGAGCCTGTGGGGTTTGGTGAAATCACAACAGTAGGACAGCCTGCCTATATTGCTCTTCCCCACATTCAAATAAAACTCAGTATGGGCTTCCAGGGAGAAGGAAAGGGCAGCTGGGAGGTCTGGGACCTGTCCCACCACTGCTGCTTCTGTGAGGGCAACCTGGGGCCAGTCCTGCACCACTCTGGCCCTCAGTTATTTCCTCCGTAGAAGGGGGATAGATAATACCACCTTCCTCGGCAGACAGTGAAGAGGAGTCAGTGAGGAAACCCCGGTGTACCAGCCCAGTAAATGCTTGGGAAACAGTGGATGAATGAAGTTAAAGCTCTGAGAGACCTCTGATGTGGTCCTTCAATGAGTTATTGATCTTGGACACATTCCTCCTCTAGCCTCAGTTGCATTCCCCAGGGGCTCAGGGGTATAGCTGTCTCAGGCCTTGTACCTTTCACTCCGTCCCTAGCAACTGGCATGCCTGTGCATGTGTGGGCATGCTGGGGGAGATGGGTGCCTGTCTACAGGGCTCTGGTAAGGCCCCCATGAGCTAGCAATGCCACCTGTGCAGGCTGGGTCCTGAGCACCTCACCCCCATGCCCACTCTGCTCTAGTCTGCTCATCTCCATCCTGGGTCACCCCATTCTCCTAGAACCTGGACCCCACAAATCACCAATGAACCAGTCCACTCATAACATGGCCTATAAGGTCTTCTGGAGTCTCCATCAGGCTGCTGAAGGGGAAACCCCAACCTCTTCCAGCACTTAGGTATCTGGTTCCCTTGCACAGCCTCCCACAGCCCAGCCATTCTGGGCAGCAGTGGTACCTTCTCTCCTGGGCAGAGCCACGGACCCTTCTTCCTGGAACAGCTCTCCCCAGGCTGTCTCTTCACCCCGCTCCAAGATGGAACTCAGTACTGCCTCCTCTAAGAAGGCCTCCTCTTAGCTAGGCTCTGTGCCTGGTCTTCCTGGGGCTTACCACTTTCACCAGAGATCAAAAAGAACAATACTAGTTTGGGAGTAGAATCCAGCCTCCACAGCATTTTTGAAGTATTTGAACTACTAACTCACCTTTAAAATAGGTCATTTGACATGCAGTTCTGAACTTCTAGTTTGTCTTGAAAAGCTGGAAGACCTCTCTTTGGATTCCTACCCTGTAACAGTGGGTTGGCATGGGCCTGTGTTGCACCCTGGGCACACCAGCTACTCTCTGTCACTGCTCATGTGCTGCGTCTTTTACCTGAGACTGGCTCCCCTCATTTCTGTCACCTGCCTGTTCCTTGAAGGCATCTGTATCTGAGTCTGAGCCCCTCCTGTTGCAGGCCTTTGGCTCCAGCACCTCTGACTCAGGGCCTGGCCCAAGGCAAAAAAAGGGGTGGTGCCCACCAGATGCTGGCTGATGCCTGCCAGGCCAGGGCACAGCCACCTTGCTTTCCTCCTCCAGGAAACCCAGCATAACCCAGAGCCAGGAACTCAGGCTCTGCACTAGACTGCCAAGATCCCTTCCCTGGTCCAGGTGCAGCTCAGCTGTATGGCTTCACACAAGACATGTAACCTGTCTGCACCTTAGTCTCCTCATTTGAAACATGGGAACAGGTTTGGTGTAAGGGCCAAGGGACTTCATGTAACAGAAAGTGCTTAGAACAGCGGCCAGCACAAAGCAAGGTCTAAAGAATGTTCACTATTTTTATTCTTTACCCAAATCACTCCCACCCCATTCACTGGGCACACCTTCCCCATATTCACAGAGCACTTATTATGCCCTGGGCTCTGTTCCAGGGGTGGGAGTCCAGCATTGTGTGAGTTACCTCTGCAAGGGTGACAGGCTTGTAACCAATAGATGAATACAGGGGAAAGTTTTCGATAGTGCTAGGTGCTAGGAGGGCAGCATAGCAAAGAGACAGAGGGATGGTGCTAGGGTCAGGGGTGCACTTTTGGAAGGAGTGTTCAGAGAGGCCCGAGGAGGTAGTGTGGGAACTGGGGCCTCAAAGGCAACGAAGTCTGAGGAACAGGGGACAAGGCTCAACTCAGGTCCTCCAGGAGGCAGGAAGAGGCTGGGGGCATGGGGGCACCTCCAACCAAGGCAGCCTGCCATCTCAGGGAGGTGGCAGGTGACTGCCCAGCACAGACCCCTCTGCCTGCTCCCTTGTGTGGACAAATGAGCTGGCTCGAATTTCCCTCCAGGGTCGGGGGAGTTGAGGAACCTGGAGGGAGAAGAGTAGGGGTTGCTTTTTCTTCTCTCTCTTCCTTTCTTTTTTTAAGGCTCATCCTAGTATGGCTCTGAGACTACGGAGGGAGGAAGGGCAAGAGTTGAGAGTGGCAGGAATTTATAAGCTCAGAGTGCAGGCTGCCTTTGGCAGAGGTAGGGGGAGAGGCTCCTTTTGCCAAAATAATATTTAATTTTTTTTAAGGCAGCTACAAAGCCATGATTAAGCTTGGGGTCCTAAAACAAGCCCATAAAATCGAAAAATATTTATCTGGAAGGGTGGCAAGTCTAATAAATGTTTTATGAATGTTTTACAACTGCCCTGTCAGGAAGCTGGCCTCTCACTTACCTCCCCCCGTCAAAAACACACCACACACACAAATGCATGCACATGTACACACATCGCAGACATACACAGGCGCAGGCGCACCTGCATGGAGCCGAGCCCACACAGCTCCTGCTGGTGCTGCGTCCGCTAGGCACACACAGGCTGTTCTGAGACAAGGGCATGGGCTGCCTCTCCCTGCAGGCTCCCCAGTCTGCTAAATCCCGGCACGGCATGTCTGCCCTGGGCTGGCTGGCACCCAATTTCTCATGACATTTGCTTCAAGGCCCAGGAGTCTGAAGGAAGTCTGATTTGAGGCCTTGGATTTCTCTCTACAAGCAGCCCAGAGGGGCTTACAGACAGGTCTTGATGGCCCGGTCTTTCTTCTTCATAACAACCCCAGGAGCTGGGCACCACAGCCCCAATCTAGAGAGCAGGAGACTCAGAGAGGTGATGGCCTTGTCTGGGGCCACCTGGGAAGTGGCATCACAGAGCCACATTCAGGCCTGTCTTCAGTGCCTCCTCCCACCCCGAGGTAGTAGATGGTGTCCTCACCTGGCCCAGTGCAATTCCTTTCCACTGTTCTTCCCCTTGCTTCCTGCCACCCCAGCCCCAGGCCCTTCTGCTCTTTCTTCTCCCACTTCAGGGAAAGGAACACCTTTGTGCAGACCCCTCCCAAAATGTCCTCCTTGCCACCCTGTAGACTCTAAACCCCAGGCCAGGTCACTTGGATGCTGCTTCCTTGGAAGTGCCCTGAATTTCCTGTAGGCTCCACGAAGATGCCCTTTCTGTGTCAGACCTGCCCTCTTCCTCCAATGCCCACAGCTGCACGGAAGCTCAAGCTCCCAGGCCTGACCAACTACCCCTCCTGTGGAAGCTCCAGGAAGCAGGCCTCTCTTGCCACTGAGTCCTAGCCTGAGCTGACAGTTGGCATGCAGAGGCAACTGATGCATGAATGTGCAGACCTGGGGCTCCAAACCTGGTGCTACAGATAGCCGCCCTGCCATTGCTCAGGCCACATGGCACTCAGCCTGGCCTTGACCCAAAGCCAGTTCTTGCCTTGACCCAAAGCCAGTTCTTCCCTCCACCCAAAGCCTGTTCTTGCTTCATGAGACACCATCTCACTGCCTGGGGCAAGACCCAGCCCCAAAAACCAGCTTCCAAAACTTTGACCTTATCACTTAATTCAAGCAATCAGCAATCATCCCTTTCCAACAATAATAAAGATGATCACTCAGGGAGAGGGCCAGCTACACACCAGCCACCCAACCCATTCATCTCCACCTGCTTCCCAGTTCCTCTTCACAGGCTGCAGAGCTGTGAACCAACTGCTGGGGGGCACTCAGCCCATGGTCCATTCAAACTCAAGGGTGTCTGACTCCAAGTTATGGATATGAGGTGGTCTCTAGCAAGAAATCACATGGAACAAGGGAGGGACCTGGCTTTCCAACTTAATGCCCAGGTTTCCCTTCACTCCACAGCAAGAAACAATCAGAAATCCCAGCTCCACTCTGCTCAGGGGAGACCTGAAGGATTCCTGTCAAGGCCTGATATTTTGGGTTGATCCTAGGCCTCCAAGAAACCAGTCTGAGCACAAACTTCTGGGGAGAAAGTGGCTCTGATAATCAGATGGCTGCATCCATCAACCTGATGGGAACGTAAGTCAGGTAACATAGTGCTGGTTGGGGAGAGGCCAGCACCATGGCCTGGCAGGCCCCCCTCCACGTACAGGTGCCCATGTCTTAGCACCAGGCAACCCTACTTGCCTAGAGAAACCCTCATATTCTGCTCTGTACTGTGGAGACGTGGACACAGCCACCCGACAGGTCACAGGTGTACAAACTGGTTAATCTGGACTATGGGATAGCATATAGCAGTCAAATGGAGTCAACCAGAACTGCTGACTAGAGCAGCAAGTTCCACAAAGAAAACAGCAGTGCTCTAAGAACATCTGGGTCAGTGTGAAACCAAGTACATAAAATGTAAAGCACGCACGAACCCTCCAGGCTGCTCCGGAGGCCACCCCGTGCAGGGAAAGTATAAAAGCTGCACATGTGTGTGAGGTCACCAGTCGAGGAGAGCAGGGCAGGGGGTTTGAGCTGTACATTTCACTTCTCCCCAAAAAGAGAGGGGAAGGGTGTGAAGAGAGATTGAAGCATGTGACAAAAAGTTCATGTCTGTTTGATTTTGCTGGTTACAGGGCTGGCTGTCTACTGTACTCTGTATGGTGAAACTTTTTCATAGTTGAAAACAAATTTTTTTTTTTTTTTTGAAGAAAATCAAATAGTCATGAAAAGGGGACAGGAGATGGGGGAGGTAAGATGTAAAGGCCCCAGGTGTGTTCCTGGACAGTCTCTGTCTAAGTCAGAGCCCCAGCTCTTGTCCAGTGGGGATCGGGGTGCCTGCCTCAGGCAGTCATCACAAGAACTGGCACCAAGTACCTTGTGCCCAAAGCACCTGAAGTCCAGCCAGGGCTCTGTGGCCAGGCCTGCTGTAGACACCCACTAATGACATGAGGCCAATGATTGCACCTTGCTCCCTATACCTTACATGCTAGCCTCAGAAGCCATGGGTCAGTCACCCAACACACAGGGACCGAGTCCCTACTATGTGCCAACACAAGGTGGAGGAAGGCCTGCAGCATGGTCAGAGAGGCTGGCCACACGACTCATTCACAGGAGTCCCTGGGCATTCATTCACCTCTGCGATGGAAAAGCAGTGGGTGTATATGGACAGCTGACAGGACCCAACTTCATCTGGGGTGAGGGAGGGGCTCAAGAAGGAAGCTCTGTGACCCCAAGAAGATACTCCTTCCTGGAAAGCCCTCAGTTTCCCTTTTGTTTGTGTACTTCCTTCTCAATCATTCCCAGACCACAGGGCCTCCGATTGCTGCCAGGAAAGATAACCCTAGACAACCTTTTCCTAGGGGCCCCAGAGACATGACAGCCACAGTGAAGACCCTGGCACCGCCCTGTGTGACATGGGACCATGCCCAGGGAGAGGCCAGCCAGCAGATGGTTTCTGTCCACTGGGTTGTGTTTACATTAATTGCAGATATTTTTAACGTATTGTGTTACTCCATCCATCTTTGTGAACGGTCCGTCTTGTAAAATTCTTTTAATTGTGTTATTTTTTCTTGCCTATCTTCATCATCTACAATTATTTATAATATCATTGTCTTTGCTTCAAATGTTGGGTATAAACATTGTTGCAACAGTTCTTCGATGGGGTTCATATAATTTTTACAATTGCTTTGAAATGCTTCAATGGCCAAAGGGGGAGGAGGTTGGCTATTCGTTTGGGGAAAAAAGGACACCCTGAAGTGCTCTCTGCAGTAGGTAAAGGTGCTCCTCCGTCAGGATGGCTTCCAGGAGATCCTGGCTCTGCTGGGGCGGTCCTGTGCTGGGTGGGGGTTGGCAGCAGCTAGCTGGCTGCTGGATTAGGTTTCAGAGCTGCCGTCCCCACAGACACTGGGGCAAGATCCACAAAGGGCAGCAGCAGGCTAAGACGCTCAGGAGAAAGATGGATGGTTTGTTTTCATTTTTATAGGGATTTTCTGAAATCTCAACTTTCACCCCTCACCTCTCTTCAACTCTTTTCTCCCAACCAAGCTGTTTTACAGAGCCTTCCTGGTTGACTAGCCAGCCATGTGGGACAGAACCCAGTGGAATGCCCAGAATTGCCTATGGAGAGTCTGCCTTTACCTTAGGGGTCACAAGTACATCCACGCTGTCCTGACAAAGCTGGCTTCAGGCCCCACTGTGGGACGGGAGTAGGATGAGCTGTCTGGGAACAGCCAGCAACTTGGAGAAGTCGGCTGTCAGAGTCAGGCCGGCCTATAGCTAGGCCAGCAGTCAGCGTGGGGGTATGAGGCATAGGAGAGAGGGCTGCATGAGTCCTGTGCCAGCTTTCCCACACTGGCCATGAACTCTCAGGGGCTCCTATGGTCAGCTCACCAGGCCCTCAGACTACTAGTACCACCACTGTCCACAAACACTCCTCCATTCTAGTCTCCTCTGCCCAAACACCCTCGGTGGCTCCCTGCTGCCTGGAGGTAAGCTCACCTCCCTCCTTGGATGGTGTGCTAGGCCCTGAGGATGCAGTGGTGCACAGATCCAACATGATTCCTGACCTTGGTGGGAGGTCACAGGCTGTCCTCGGATCTATCAAAGAGTGACTCTTCTTTTAAGGCTCTGAGAAACCTCCCCTACTCCTCTGAATAGTGGCTCCCTCCTGCAGGGTCTCAGATGGAGGAGGACTGATGTGTGCCCACCCCTGATAGGCCTTGGGTCTTGGCTCTGGGTTTGGGACTCAGCACCGGGCCAGGCACAAAGGGCATCTGGATGAGAGATGCAGGTGCTATGGAGGACAAAGGCCATCTTGGTAGAGGTGCTTCTGGATTGCACAGGGTTGGGGTGACGAGTTTACACTATGGAGATCTGCAGGTCAGAATCCAAGAGGTACTCTAGTCCCCAGGGTAGGAGCCTGAAGTGGGAAATTTTGGCAGACAGTCATAAAGATGCCAGGCTGTGAACTGCACCCTTTTCTCCACTTATCTTCTTCTTCTGAATCTCTTTAAAGAAAATTGGATATGGCAAAATAGCTAACTTTACTAGTTATCAAAGAAATGCAAATAAAGATGCTGAGAGGTCATTTGCCATGTAGGAAGTTAGCAAGGATAAATAACACAGGGCAGCCTGTGCTGGTGAGGGGTAGAGAACAGACACCTTCACCTACTGCTGATGGAAGTATAAAATGGTACTGTACTTTTGGGAATCACTTTGCCAGGAACTCTTAAGAACCTTTTAAACGTCTGTAATGTTTTCATTTTAAAACTTAGAACAATTCAGCTTCTGAGACTCCATCTTAAGAAAATACCCTACATATTAAAACAGAGATTTATAGACAGAGATGTTCCCAGCAATGTTATTTATAAGAGGTGGAACATCCACAGATGGTGTGCTAGCCCATTAAGGCCTTGGCAAGGTTGGTCACTGTTACACTGCAACTGAAAACAATGGCCAAACGACAGTGGTGATGAGTGTTACACGCTGAGTGTTGCATGTGCTTTTACATTTTACTGGACATTTAGACCCTGGAGCATCCCCACCTAGGGCACATCTAGTATCTGTTTTACAGATGAGGAAACTAAGGCTCAGCGAGGTCTGGTTACCTGGGTTGTAGACCTGGTAAGTAATGATGCTGGGATTTAGACCAAGCTCTGTCTGAGCCCGGAACCCAGGCTCTTAATCACTACATGGTTCAACTTCCCTTGAAGACCGCAGAGTAAAACGGTAAAAGAAAAAAAAAATTTGTGTAATAAATATTAATTGAAAAAAATCAGACACAAAATTATATACATTATATAATCTCAATTACATAAAAAGAAGGCTTTGCAGAGAAAAGACAGAAGAAACTAAGTCAAAATATTAATAATGGGACTATGGGAGACTTATTTTTATTTTTCTCTAACATGCAAATCTCCTTGAATGAGTATTACTATTATACTTTTAGTTCTTAAAAAAACAGTTTGTGAGGTTTTTTTCAAACCAGTTTAGATGGAAACATGCCTTCAGCCAGGCCCTGACCTGTGTGGGAGATTGTGCTGCTGCTGGGGCAGGAAGAAGCCATGGGGCTTTCTGAGGCCAGAAGCCTTCTTCCCTCAGGTGGCAGAGGGAAATTAGCCTACAGGGTGAGGGTTCCTCAAACCCTTGGGTGCAGAACAATAACTTACTCCTGCCACAGGTTCTGACATTAGATCTTTCCCTTTTCGCAAGGATCATGAGATACTGCTGACTCTGCTGAGACTTCTGAGTCCCAGTTAGGCACTAGTGAATCCTGATATGCTCACTGCTTGGCCAGAGGGGTCATTTTTCCACCATACAAGTCAGTGTGCCAAGGGTGATAAGGATGAATGATGTATTTGCAACTAGTATGGTCACTGTTACTGGGGAGAGGAATAGTTTCCAGTGGCTGAAGGGGCAGGACCCTTCAAATCCCACCATGAATACATCTGACAAAACACAGCTTAACCTGGGACCTGATAGCTGATGGGAGGGACCCTGGAGACACTGGGAGACTCAGTCCGGCCCTCAGCCGAGAGAAGCTCACCTCTGGGGAAGAAGCCCCAGCAGTCCAGAGAGCTCTGGGCGAAGCTCGCCCAGGATGCTGAGGGGTCCTGGGGAGGGCTATGGCTGAGCAAGTTAGGGTGATGACGACGACAAGTCCATGGCAGCGCTGAGAACAGCCCGAGCACAGTGCCTAGGCATACCTGCTTGCAGCAAACACCTGCTGTTTCCACCTACTTTTTGTGACAGCCCCTGGTTTTCCTTGGCGATGCGGGGTTGCAAAAGGGTGCATCTGTGGTGCCAAGGGGAGCACATGATCTATGCTGGCCAGAGAACTGTGCATAGCCCAGGCTGCTATGCTGGTTTGGGGATGGTGTGGTGATCTAGCACATAGATGGGGTTACTGGGAAAGAGGCACCATACCACACTGGACATGTCCACCTATGGAGAAGCCTGACTGGGACAGCTGCCTGGAGGAGGGCAGGACTGAGTCCTGGGATCAAGCACCACCTCTGAACTTTTTCAGGCACACTGGCCCATTAAGGTAAGGTTCCGTCACCTGCATCTGAGACTTTGACTATCCCATTTCTCAGTCCCACCTGGCTTAAACAAAGGGTAGTGTTTATATAAAAGGTGTGTGGTGGAGATCACAGGGGTTTGCCCACTCACTCACTCTTCCAACAGTGAGCAGTGAGCATGTGCAGGCCATGGACTAACACAGCAAAGACCTTCCCCTGGAGTAGCTCCCAGCCCAGTCATGGGATGAGCATGGACCCATTTGGGATTCAGAGCTCTCTGTGCAGGGAATGGAGAGGCCGATGTGGCACTGGAAGAGGTGGGCACAGGAGGAGAATGGTGAGGACCTGCTCCATTTGAGAAGGGCAGGGAGCCTTCTTGGAGGTGGCATCTGAGCTGAGCCCAGAGCACCCAGCACAAGCGGCAGAATGAAGGAAAGTTGCTGTGGGCTGCTGCAGAGCTAGGACTAGAGGGTGGCCTATGGCCCAGAGGGACAGAGGGAGGGGAGGCAGAGAAGGATGGCAGGAGGCTGACTGTGAAGCGTGCCAAATGCCATGCTAAGAGGGCACTGTCGTGGAAGTTTCTGAGCATAGTGCCTGGCATGGATTTGTGCCCATGGCGAAGGTGGGCAGGAGGTAAGGGACTAGCAAGCAACAGCTGCATGAAGTGAAGTGCTCACCAGACAGACAGGTGCCAGAAGATGGCACGTGGAGAGGCAGTGCCTTTACCAATCTCCGGACAGACACAAATCCTCACCACCAGACCTCAGCCTACGCCTGACCCCCTAGGGACTGTCTGCAGCCCCCGTGAAGAGGAAGAGAAACACACTCAGGCTCATAGGACAGTCCTAAGTGTCCAGGCACTTGGTACACATTTTCTTACTCCACTATTACAACCATGAAGGCAGGGAGGGACCTCTCCTTTTTTATATAGGACAAGGAAACTGCAGTTTAGAGCTTTTCTTTAACCACCCCAAAGGCTGGGCCAAACCAAAATGTGAAATTTTGGAATTCATGTTGGCTCTTAGCTCAGGGACAGGTGGAACAGATGGACAAAAATGAGAACCATCAGAGTCAGAGAACACAGGGCTAAGAGCATGAGCCCCAATGCCAGATGGCCTGGGCTCAAATCTCAGCTCTGGGACCCAAGAGCTGTGTGACTTGGGGTACCTTCCTCTACCTCTCTGTGCTTCTGTTTCCTGATTTGCAAAATGGCAATTTCAATAACTGTAATTCCTTCAGGTTTGTTGTGAAGAGTAAATGATATTATCATATATAATAAGCTTAGAAAAGTACATGGCATATAGTGAGAACTATATTATTGTTTTTCATGCATTTTTTTAAAAACAATTTCAAACTCTGATCACTGAATGATAAACATAGAGGAAAATCACATCTTGGTGAAACTTCTGACATTCTCTTATTCAGTGTGCATTTACTGAGCCACGACTAGTGTCAGGAACTGGAATGAGATCCCCAATAGAAATCTCCCCTACTCATCCACTGATGCAAACTAAAGAAATCTATCTGAGAGTGAGTGTGTGCTGACTGAATGGTCCACACTCAAAGGCTGATGATGAGAAAAGCTCCCGGGTGACTCTGAATGTTGGCCATAATAATGAAAAACAGTGGGAAAAATTGTAGGTACCTGACCAGTGGGAGATGGTGAGGTAAGCACGGTCCGCTTATACAAGTTGACAAGCGCAGCCCTTGGAGGGGAGGGGTAAATGTGAACAGCAGCCTCTGACGAAACCCCAAGGAAAGCAGCAGTGTGACCCTGGGGTGTGGTGTGGTGTCATGCCCAAAAGAGCCCCACAGTGGAGGACAGCACTGGGCACTGATGGTGCATCTTCAGGTGCTGGACCCTGGGTAGGCATTTCATACTCATGGTTTCCAACTGCACCCTCCACAGCTAATGATAAATGCCAGCATGGCCCTCCCATTCTGCAGAGGGGAGTGCAGCTCAGGGAGGCACGGGGGGCCGATCTAAGTACTTTCTGGAGAGACAGTACTTAGCTAATCACAGGTCTCATGGCCAGTGAAGGACGTGGCAATGATAACTTTCATTCCCGATCCTGAGCTCTTCCCAGCCTCACTAAGTGACAAGTGAAAAGTGTTGGAAGGAAGTGGAACCAAAAGTCCCTTGAGATGCTACTCGGGTGAGGAGACTGTGGGTGACTTTTTCCCCAGATTTCTGAGCTTTCTCTATAATGGGACTATGAAATTTTGTGGGTGAGAATTGGCTTAAGATACGCACATGATACCTGGATCTTTCTGGTTAGTCCCCACCAGAGCTGACCTACCCCAAGGATGGGAGACTGGATGGATAGAGCCCTGCTGGGAAGGGCTGGGTATAGGCACTAGTCTGCATCTGTGAGGAGGTTGTGTGTGGATAGCAGAGCTCCCTGGACATGCACGTGGTGACTCCAACCTTTGAGCCCTAAATAAACACCAGGTCACAGGAGCCCCAGCTAGGGGTTGCTCACCAACCAGAGGCTTGCTGCAGCTATAGGTCCGTGCTCACTACCTAGCAGCAGTGAAACACACCGGCCTGTGTCCTGCGTGGGCCACAGAGGCTCCCTGGAGACAGGTTCCAGGAGTGGCCCTGGCTGCCTGAGCAATCCAATGGTCACCTGTAGCTCACCAAGTGCCATTCTAAACTCAGCTGGCTCTGTGGCCAGATGAGAGCCCAGGTGGAGGAGGCAGGCAAGAACAAGGTGGGCCCAGCACTCACACAATGTGTGCCAGGCTCTCTCACTCATCCCTGCCTGCCTGGCTCCACATTGAACGGAACTCCACACTCCACTGGCTCCCAGTTCTTTTTCAGGGTAAAGTGCTGAGGCTCTGCAGTCAGAAAAAATGGGGTAACATCCTGGCTCTTCCTCCCTTTCCCAGCTGTGCGACCTCATGCAAGTCATTCCTCTTCTCAGGGCCTCATCTCGACATTTGCACAGTGGAGATCAGTGAGATGTTGTTCAGGAAACAGCCTTGGGACTGCTCTGTACATGGTTCCTACAGGTACAATTACAGGTGTTGTTCTTATGACTCCCCCGCCTCCTCCTCAGGCTGGAAGGAAGCCAGGAACAGCTCAGAGGTTTCGTGGAGGTGACGTCTACAGCAGCAGAGGCTGGTGAGTGCCAACCCTCACTAGACGCAGCTCTAAGCATTGCCATGAATATCTTGTTTACTCATGGTCAGGGGCCCAGCACCCTTTGCCCTAACCTGTCTGTCCTGGGAAGGGCTACTGCGCTGTGGTCACCAAAGTCAGTGTGGTCTGTCTGTCAGACCTTAGGTGAGTGACGACCTACTAACAGTACCAACCTCAGACGGTGCTGAAAGAACAAAACAGTGGATTTCTAGAAAGCATCTCAGGTAGTCTGACACACAGCAGGAGCCAAATGAACATCAGCAGCAACAGTGACAGTAGAGGCAGAGTGTGCTGGAGCATCCCATCCTGCCCAAGGCCCTCTGCACTGCCAGTGCCTAGCCAGGAAGGGGGCTTCCTCCCCTTGCTAGTGACTGTGATGACCAAGGCTCTCTGAATACATGGTAATTGTTGTGGCGAATCCAAAACATGGGGGAATTTGAGGCAGGGAGTTTCCTGCTGCTGGCACACGACTCTGAAGGCGTCAGGGTTTTTAGGCCCCTTGACCAGCTGCCATGGCAGTCCAGGGCATGGCGTATCAGACACAAGATCCACAGAACTGCCCAAGCCAAAATCATCCATAATAGAACATGGGCCAGCCTCTGATTTCTGGAACTTTCTCTCAGGTATGTAAGATTGCTGGTTGTTTGCTAAATCAAGACTTTCTAGAGAGACAGTACTTAGCTAATCACAAGTTCCACTTTCCACTGCCTAAAATGTTAATTGTTTCATCAGTTTACTCTGATGACTTTATTTAGGTAGGATAACTATGTATGGAAAAATAAAAAATTACCCTAAAATTACAAACTGGCAATTTTAGAAAGGTTTCGAGACTCTTATGCTAAGAGAAAAAATTCTCAAAGAAAAGTTGCATTCACTGTGTAAGGGTCGGTAAAGATCCTGCACTCCTGGTCTGCACCAGGCTGGACAGAGCCTCCCTCCTTTCAAGGCTGCTGGGCCCAGAGCTCAGGGCCCCTCACCACTAAGCACCTAGAGGCCTCAGGATGGATGAGGCACTGCATCCCTCCCCTAGCCCCTGCAGGGCCACTCTGTCTTCTCTTTCCCCATGGCCCTGTAGCGCTCCCTACCATGGGGCTGGGACCTGGGGACATGACTGGGCCCTCCTTGCTGGCCAGAGGCTGCCCAGGAGGCCAGAGGTAGAATCTATTCTGGACATCACCCTCCTCATTCCACACCCCAACAGGTGCTGGGTGCATCCTGCCCATCTGTCCTCCTCCCCATGCACCCACTGCCTAGCCTCAGGCCTCAGCTTGCCCCCTCCAACCAGCTGCCATACAGAGCTTTCTGCTTTCCTCCCTGCACATCAACCACTAGTTCCTCCTGCTACCTGCTTAGGCCAGTGGTTCTCAAATGGGGGATATTTTGGTCCCCCAACTGAGACATTTGGGAATATCTAGAGAAGTTTTTCATTGCTGCAACTTGGGTGAGGCTGTACCTAGCGAGAAGTGGTGAAGGATACCCACAAACACCCTGCAGGGCACACGGCAGCCCCACAGCAGAGGATGGTCCAGCCCCAGAGTCAGCAGTGCTGATGCGAATCCTGTCTGGACAAAGGCCAGATACAAGCGTGGAGGCCAAGGCCTTTCAGGAGTAAGCTCCTCCTCCTCTCCTCCCTATCCATCCAAGGATGAGCCTCAGGGCTGGAATTGAGGTGAACAACAAGGAAGCTCCACGGGATCTCAATTGGATTTCATATAAGACTCTGGGTGAGAAAACGAAGAATTCCATTGCTTAAAAAAAAAAAAAAACTGCTTCAAAACCATCATTTTAAATACACCAAATGAGTTAGTAACATATACAAGGCTTATAACAAGCAATAAATATTAGTTTCTATTCCATAGTCCCAGAATATGTCATTCTTTCCATCTTCTGTGCCCTAGCACACTCTGTTCCTTCTGTCCTGAATACCCTTCCTCCCTTTTCTCCCTGGGGAAACCTTGCCTTCAAGACAAGCTCAAGCCTCAATGTATCAGTGAAACTTCCCACCTTCACTCTGGAAGGGAGCAGTCACTCCATTCTCTTTTCCCATGGCCCTGCAGGGCCCCTACTATAGTGCTTGCTCCTTTCTGTAATCATCTCCATCCAAATGGTGCCCCCTGAGATGGGCCTAGAGCCAGTCCTCTGTGCTCAGGTCTGATGCTGGTCATAGGAGAGGGCAACGGCTGGAACAGAGCTGGGCTGGGGAGAGACAGTGGGCAGTTGGGGGAGGGGAGAAAGAGAAGGCTATGGGGGAAGTAGCAGCTCCTCTTCTCCCTCCACAGGCCCTGACTTAGCCCCGTGGGGATAAGGGAGAGGAGTAGGATATTCCTGGATCCGGCCCCAGAGAGTTGGCTCTGCCTCACCGCTGCCAGACCAGGGCCTTAACTTTAACTTCCCAAGGGACCTGCTGGTGCTCCTCCTCCCAGGCCACAGAGGCATCCTGCATGGAACACAGCTGCTGAGCTGTGATAGAGGTAGTGAGTGTGGTCCACTGCCCTCCCTCCACACAGCAATCTCTGGCCCTGGGCTCTGTCTTCATCGCCTCATTGAACCTTCTAATAACCACCTTCACCAGTGGTCAAACCTAGCATTGCCTATGATGGGCAGACATCCAGATGGGACACCCTAAGGCCCTGAAATCACCTCTGTAGAATTCCTTCCAAATTTGCACAGCCTGAACCCAGTCACGAAGAAACATCAGACAGACCCAAAGAGTGCACTGGGAAACAACCGATGTGGGCTCTTCAAAAGCATCAGTGTCGTAAAACTATTGATAACAGCATGAGCGCAGGTGCTGCCTTTCACTGACTCCCCAACCATGGAAAAGTTCCTAAAAGACACTATTGGGACAGTTGGGGAAACTGAAAATGGACTGTATCCTAGACAACGTGGTATCAGTGTCACATTTCTCCAGTAATAACTGTGTTGTGGTTCTGTAGGAGAATATCCTTGTCCCTTGGGGCCACGTGCTGAGGGTGCAGCACCAGGAGGAACCCTCAGCCGGCTCGGCACACGCACACAAAGCAGACGAGACAACACGGAGCAATCTGAAGCCAAGAGAGCAACACTGCTCGATAAGCTTTCCAGTCTTCTGAGTGTTTGAAGTCATTTACAAAGCTGGGAGGGAAAGTCCTCAAAATAACCCCTCTTACTGATGAGGAAACCGGGATTTAGAAAGGGTAGCATTCTAGCCAGGATACCAACCCCAAGTCTGGCTGCCTCCAAAGCTCTTGTTCTTTGAAGGTACCCTGCTTCCCACATCCCACTGTGGGCTGAAAATGCCAAGTGTGCACAATACTAGCCCTGCCAATATCTCTCAGTAAAATTTAATTTGGTCCTGGCAGGGGCAACTCTCCAGGCAGCTGGCTGGTGATGCTGATGAAATTCCAAGGACATGTTATTGGGGTTGCCCTAGAATCTGCTCCAAACAGAGCCTCCAGTTGCAGCTGGGTGGTTAGAGAGAGCACATTTTAAATGAGAAGAAAACCAGTTTCATTTCAAACCCCAGAGGAACACACAGCCTCATAGCCCATTGTCTGAGGGCCTGTTATTTATGGGATCATAACAATACCCACAACCTCAGGGCTCATCATGTCCCATCCCTTTGGCACCAGGATGCATTTTCACTTTTGCTCTATGCTAGGTTTCCAGAAGCCTCCCAGATAAATGGAACCATAGGTGATATCCACTTCCATCAAGGACTCCAGGGTCTGGTGGGCCAGTCATCCTTTGGGGCTCACAGTGCCTTTGGGAGAAACAGGGAGATAGCCTCCTCTTGAAGGCTGCAGTAGGAGGAAGAGGCAGCACATTAAGGACCCGGTGCCAACACAGAGACCACACATTGTGGCCCAACTGGGAATCGGGAGATTTCATGTAAAAATACAGATATCCAGACTTTCTTGAAAAACTGGAAGTGCTGATGCCACCGTGGCTATGCTACAGTCCAGTAACATGGGCGTAGAGCTGGCCGGGCCCAGCCCCCTGGGTTTTCAGGCCTGGACTCCAGCGTGCGTCAGGCTTGCGTGGTGCAGGGAGATGAGGGGAGGGGCTGGCATCTCACTCTCAGCGCCTGCAACATGCTGGGCATCCTTGCACACTGGTTTACTTCTCACAGTCCCTCAAGACAGGATTGTTACCCCCCATTTTATCAGATGAAAACCGAGGGCTGACTTTGTATAAGAAGCTATACCCAGGATCTAGGCTGTGGTGGCACCATCCTGGCCCAGCCCAAGTGCATCAGGCCACACACAGACATATGGCTGGCTCCATGGAAGCCCTGAGGCCCAGCTCTCCCAGTGGGTAGTGGGAGGAAGAACCATTAGGCAAGTGATCGAAGGAGTCAGCTTTTCAGCAGAGCCCCAGCCTGAGCTGAAGTCAGCTCACGTCACCAGTGCAGGGCTGCCTGGCATTCCAGATGAAATAGGTGACAGGAAAAGGCGGTCTTACTGTAGAGCTGGTTTCTTCGGATGCCTAATGGAACCAGTGATATGGCGACGCAGGCAATGGGGCCAGAGCACCAACTGTGGTGCTTCACTCATCTCTGGGTCTGGTTTCAAGGCTATGTCCCTCCCTGTAAGGTGGGAAGGGGACATAAGTCGATAACTGGCGGCCTAAGGACGGGCGCAGTAATGTTACAGTCTCATAGCATTCCTGAGGCAGGCCCTGGGAAACAGGATGTGGCTCTTGCTTACAGGCACAGGAATCCACACAGTGGGTGGCTGGGTCGATGCAGAGGGGATACTCAGGGCCAGCAGGAGCAGCCTGAGCAGCACTGATGTGACACCCTCACCTCCAGGGGCACTGAGACTCCAACTCGTCCTCAGACCCCAGTGCAATGCCACTTCCGAGAGAAGCCTTCCCAAACCCAGACTTGGTCAGGGTCCTGCTGTAAGATCTTATGGCATTGTGTACCTTCCATGCACAGCATGCATGTGGCTGCCAATAAACAAATGCTCAGGAGAAAATCTGCCAGTGCCAGTGTCCTAACTGTTACAGGCTGAACTGCGTCCCTTCAAATTCATATGCTGGGGTCCTAACCCCCAGACCTTAGAATGAGACTGTATTTGGAGGCAGGGCCTTTAAAGAAATAATTAAGGTGAAATGAAGTCTTTAGGTTGGGTTCTAAATCAATCTGACTGATGTCCTTTTAAATACAGATTAGGACACAGACACGCACAGAGGGACAGCCATGTGAGGACACAGAGAGAAGGCAGATGTCTGCAAGTCAGGAGAGAGGCTGCAGGAGAAACCCGCCCTGCAGACACCTTGATCTTGGACTTCCAGGCTCCAGGACTGACAGGAAATGAAGGCCTATTGTTTAAACCGCCCCTATAGGATTCTGTTATGACAGCCCAAGTTGACTAGTACAGCAACCAAACTGTCAGTCCCGTGAGCACAGGGGTCATATGGGCTGTGGCTAACTGTGGTTCTTCTAGAACCCAATACAAAGATGATCCATAACGGGGCTCAAAAGCACATTGTTGAACAGAGAAGTGATCAGCTCTGAATTCCCAGGGTACCGGTACTATGTTTTATTTGAGCCACGTGCCCAGAACTGAACACTACGTCTGATACCAGAAAAACACTTGCCACACAGAAGACTTGGTGCTTGGTAAAGAAGAGCTAGCTAAAGGCAGGGTGACTGTATGAGTGCCAGAGCCCACCTATCTTTTTGCATTTGGTCAAAAGCAAGGATCATATCTTTCCCTCCTGATTGAAAACAGAAGCCAAATCATAGAGGCATCCCCCAGATGCCCTGCTTTTGCCTGAGCAGGTGGATAGCCAACGTCTCTCCTGGGACCAGTACAGGTCAGGGCAGTAAGTGCTTCGGCTCAGCACATAACAGCAGCTCAAAAGCACACCCTGAAAATCAGGACCCCAGATCCTGTTCCTCCTCCTCCTGTGTGCCCTCAGGCTGGCTGCCAGGGCATGGGGGTTGGTCTGATTTCCTCTTCTGCAGAACTGGGGTGATGACAGACTGGCTTCCCTGGGCTACTGGCAGGATTGAGTGGTCAGACTACACAAGGGCGTGCTGCCTGGCACAGGGCATGGGCTCAGGGGCAGCAGCTGGTTGTACTGCTGACACACTCTCAGCTTCAGGCCCTGCCTGCTACCCCCTGGATGGCTGTAGACCCTCATGCTACAAGTCACCCAGGCCAATTCCACTCCCTCTGGTCACCAGCCCATTCGGACCAATGTCCCTGACCATCTCTTAGAACCAGAGTTTCTATTCCTGGAGTCACTTGCCCGGGACCTCACCAACACACTGGTCCCCCAAAACAACTGAAGGGGTGTATCCCCAACTCCTGCAGGCCTGGCCCAGCCCATACTAAACAACCTATATTTCTAGCAAATAGAGCTTCTGTACACAGCTAACTACAGTCACCATGTCAAGTAAGAAAAAAAAAAAAAAAAAAAATAGAGCTTCTGGAACTTAGGCCCTTCTGGGCTGAACTGAAGCACTTACTGTCCTGACCTGTACTGGTCCCAGGAGAGATGTTGGCCATCCACCTGCTCAGGCAAAGCAGGGCATCTGGGGAATGCCTCTATGATTTGGCTTCTGTTTTTAATCAGAAGGGAAAGGTATAATCCTTGCTTTTGACCAAATGCAAAATGCCTTCCAGGGTCAATAAATTGAAGGGGTCCTGGTGACACAGCCAGTGCCTATTTGAAAGGTGGCTGGTTAATCTCCCGTGAGGCAGTCTGGCATGAATGTAACACCAGGGCTCCCACAGGCATTGTCTCCTAGTGCTCTGTGGTGGGGACAGGGCATGGGTGGGAGGAGGAAGCAGGGCCCTCAGCGGACATGTGAGCTACCCCACCAAGAGGAAGGGCTGCCAGATGAGGGGTAAAGAAGAGCTTGGGAGAGGGCTCTAGTTTCCTGGTCTTTAAAACCAGGGGCCAGGCACAAGGACTCACACAATACTGTGTTGCTGCACACAACACAGAATTCCAGCCACCACTTAGGGAGCCCCTGCCACTACAGGCACTATAGGCAGCCTTTTCCAGGGATTCTATGATTAAATCCTTAGCCTCCCTGGAAATCAGAATGATTAGCCCTGGGTTAGCACTGAAGAAGCTGAAGCACAGAGTGGAATGTGGCTGGTACCAATCAGAAGGGAGCCCGGGATGCCCCAGGAGACCCTCCAGCTAACTGGCCCAGTGGTCCCTGTACCCCTGGCCTGGTCTGGCCCACCCCCTCTCCTAAACGAGGGAGTAGTTTGAGGAGCGCTGTCCCACTGGGTATTAGCCCAGGGCCCTCTGTCCACTTGGGGAACCCCCTCCCTACCTAGGCCCTGTTTCACCTCTGACCCCCTCTAGTGCCTAGACAGGTCTGTACATGGAGGGCTCAAAAAACTGTGATGACGGACAGAGGAGGATGGGATGGAATACCACACTGAGCCCTGAAACACCTGATTCAGCACAGGGGCCACGGGTCGCCTGCCGGAACCCCAGAGTCCTGGGAGAGGGCTGCAGGGGAGAGCCAGATCAAGCTACTTCCCAGAGGAGTAGCCTTCTGAGCAGAGGGTGAGCAGGGAGCAGAAGGCTGTGTAGAGAGCTAGAATCAGATGTGTGATGTTCACTAGAACCCTATGGCCAGTGGTCTGTCCAGCCTCATGGCCATGGTCAGAAAAAGGCCAGGACAGTGGAAAGGCCATGGGATGGGTAGTTGGGAACCTGGCCTGGTACCTGCCCTGAGCTCCAGTCCTTTCACCTATACAGTGGGCATGTGAATTCTCAGGCTGCCTCTCTAGAGTCTCTTCTAGTCTCATTCCTCTCCTGCCAACTCTGCCAGTGCTCAAGCCCCTCCTCTGTGGAGTGCCCTAAGCCTCAACTAGGTTTGCTGAGTTAAATGGACTGGTAAACTCTTGATGGACTGATTAATTGATTTACATTTTTTATAGGGATGGGGTCTCACTTTGCTGCCCAGGCTGGTTTTAAACTCCTAGCTTCAAACAATTCTCTCACCTTGGCTTCCCAGAGTGCTATTACAGGGGTGAGTCCTTGTGCCTGGCCCCTGGTTTTAAAGACCAGGAAACTAGAGCCCTCTCCCAAGCTGTGTCCATGGCAGCAGCTTTTGAGGGAGTCTGATGAGGCTGGTGTTTGCCTGCATTACTAAGGTTTTGGGGAAGCCTGTGGCATACAAAGCACCAGGCTGCTTGGCCTCCACTGTGCAGCTGCAGAAAACAGAGCTGAGAGTGGCCCTTGTGAGCCTGGGTACATTCATTTCTTCATTCCAGTCCAGTCTATTCCACCAAACTCCTTCATTTATTCGTTCATGCAAGCAATACTTCCTATCCCATCCCCTTCTTCCTGGCACACTGATGGGCATAATTCAGAGTCACAGCCCCTGCAGCCCTGGGGGTGGGCACAGGGGCAGTGTTGGAGGCAAGATGGCCCAGGGGCCTTCCTCAGGACCCCTTTAGAGGTGAGTAGCAGTGGCTCTCCTGACTCCAGCCCCTCTCCCTGGGGCCACACGGCATTCATTTCAGGCTCTCTGTCCAAGGGCCCACTGAGCTGAATGACCAATCCCTCCCTTCCCTTCTCCTGTATACCCTGAGGAAGGGAGTTGCACTTCAGTGCCTCACCCCCAGCCCTGCCTATAAGGCACCATGGTGTGGGGAGTCTCGAGCAGAGTGGTTCAGAGTGAGGTGCTCTGGGTTCCAATCTCAGTGTGGGCGTTTGCTACCTTTGCCCAAGTGTCTGCTTTGCTCTGGCTTCTTGCACTGAATCTGCCTCTGTGGCTCCATGCCTTCCTGGGCACAGACTATCCTTGCCCTGGCACACAGCAGAGTGGTCTGAAAGGGTCTGCTTGTGCAGTGAAATGAGGTGCTTGTTGCAACGGGAACACCAGCAACTGCACTGCCCATCCTGCCAGCCCCGGTCTACTCAGCTGTAGAGTGGGGAGACCGACTGCCCTGTATACATATAGCCCACATTTTTGGAGCTGTTTCTCCTTCTCCTGAGTGCTGGCTCACCCCCTGATGATCAATAAATAGAAGCTCCTTCTGGGGTCTTAACCATAAGTACAGTTCTACAAATTTTTTCTTTTCTCATTTGGTGTCCATTAAGTTGTGATTAATAATAATCAAAAAGTTATTAAAGATCACCAAAAGTAGATCTCTATTTTAGGGTTTGAATGAGAATTCTGGCTACCCACAAGACCAAGTTCCTGAGATGTGAGCTCAGTTTTGAGCTCCTGGCACGTGGGCAGCACCCGCTGCTAGGATGAGGCCATGGCTGTGGCCTTCAGCAGGCTATGTTCTCAATCACGGCTCTCTGGCTGGTATGAGGTAAGCCTTGCAGCTCTGTTCATGGTCAGTGGTTGCCTGGTGAGGATCAGTGACACATGCGTACACGAGTGGTAATAGGGGTCTGGGGCTTTCCAGTAACAAGGCTTTAAGCTCCGAATGCCCGCCAGTGCTAAAGCAGACACACACATGAACTGCTCCAAATCAGCTGGTTCAGGAGCACCCTGTGGGAGAGGGACCACCTACCATGAATTTGGACCATTCAAAAAGCTTGCCACATCATGGCAGGTGCACAAAACAATGGCCCTGGGTGATTTTAGATTTACACAGCATTGTTTCAGGAGATAAGATCATGGGCACATGTGTGCCCTTTTCTGTCCTGGAGTAAATGCACAGTGACTCAGAGCTGTCATTAGGAACAAGTCTGTTCAGCTTCTGATTCTTCTCTAGTTGAGAGTCATCAAGGTGTTCTTTTCTCCTTGCTAAGTGGGAACAGGAGGGGCTGCAGAAGCTGTTGTCCCACCCACCATCCAGCCTGCCTCTGTGAGTGAGTGCAGATGCTGGCACACTGATGCAGAGGGGAGGGTGGCAGCGGTGGGACAGATGGCTTGCCAAGATGTGCCTTGGGAGCGCAGCCTCCCAGGCACAGTGTTTCTCCAAGCACCACATGGACCTCCCAGCTCCAAACTCTTGGAAGACATGACTGCTCTTTAGGGGCATGAACAGGGCTGATAGAGAGAGGCGGGGCAACACAGACAAATCGTGGGCAAAGCCCTCAGTCTCTCTGCTCCCTGGCTCCCACCTGTGAGATGAAGATAACAAGACCCATTCCACCCTACAACCCTCAGGAAGTATAAGCGATGCTACAACACAGACAGAAACCTCCACCTCTTCCATGTCCAGTGCCTTCCTCCAACTACTCTCTACCAGCAGAACTCCCCAGCAGGTTCCTACTGGCAGCTTGCTGGACTTCCTATCCTCTCAGGAAGTACAATTCTACAAATGGCAAGGTCTTTGAGGGGAGATGTTTGTAAATATGGGGCCTTCCAACCTTGAGATCCCCCAAGACTCTCTGGGAAGGCTCCTTGGGTCAGGAATGATGGGGCCATCCCACAGCCCTCTGATTTCCAATAGTACATTCTGAGGAGTCAACGGCCCTAGCATCAGGACCCTTGTCTCTGAGGCAAGAGTCTGTGGCTCCTTAAAATATACTGTTTGCATATTACGGTTCGGCTTCACCTCATGAACCTGAGGTCCAAGTGTCCTTTCTAAAATTCAAACAGGAGTTATGAGTTGCTAAGGGTCAAACCAGCCCAAAGTCATGCTTTGTTTAGTACAGACAGTTGTAGTTTTTAATCAGGAGATATTATGTAAAAACAAAACGATAAAAAATGAGACCCCCAGGCCTACATTCCCATATAGTGAGAGTTGGCAGGACCCACACAGCAGTCTCCAGGTCACCACATCCCCACCACTCCCCATCACCTGCCACCTGGCCTCTTCAACACCTGCTTGGCCCTGCTGGCATCTGACCTTGCAACCTGAGGTGAAGCCTCACAGGAGGAAAACCAGGGGACTCTTCATTCTGCCTTTCCAAGCCCAGATGCCCTGTAGAGCTGGCAGTAAGGCCCATGAGGTGCATCTGAACCCAGCCAGCCCTGTCAGAGCTGCAGGCTGGGAGCCTTACCTCACAAGGCACCAAAACCCAGACTTCCCCACCCTGCATATCCAGGCTGCAGCTAGCAATGAACTCTCTCTCTCCCTTCACCTGGCACTGGATGGCTCAGGCTGCCTAATTCTTTCACAATTAGGGCACTTCAAAAAGGTTAAAAGGGAGGAATCAGCAGGGAGTGGGTGTGGGAGGGATGGAAGGTGGTGGGTGGGATGGAGGAATCTGACCAGTAATATTTAATAAAAAGCTTAAAAGCCACAAACAGGAAGCAGGCAGACTAAAAAGTCAACAATGACCTGACAAAGGAATGTGAACTCCAGTGGACTGAGGCAGTGTCCCTACACCCCTCCTCCCTCCACTCCCACCTCAGCACCCCGAGAGGGGCCCTGAATAAGACTCCTCTTGCTTCTTGCCTGCCCTGGGAACACCCCAGCTCTGAGTTTGCCTTGGGCTATAGGAAGGGAGCTCAGGGGAGGTCAGCATGATCCTGGCAGTCCCCAAAGGAGGAAATCATGAGCTCTTCCCTCTGCCTGGCCCAGCAGGGCCCCAGAGCTGTTTAGAAGAAGGATGAGTACTCTGCAGTATGGCCCCCGACCCAGCTGAAGGGTCCTTCCCTCCCAGAAAGCTCACACTAGCCTGGATAGGTGTAGGCACGAGGCCCTTGGGGACTGAGGTCTGGATGCTGGCCTGCCTGGCTCATGTTCCCTGCATGCTCCCTGGAGCCCAGAGAGTAGCCCTGTGGGCTCTAGTCTCTGAGGACAACCCACAGCCAAACGGGGATGCACAAAGACTCCTGTTTGGCTGAGGTGATGACTCAGAGCCACTGAGGAGCAGGAGGGAGGACAGGACAGAATTTCAGAATTTTAGAGCTTCACTGCTGGAGGCCTCCCATGGCTCGGTACCTCGCCTCCCCGGCCCTAGCCCCAACTTGACAGAGTCCTTAGGAGCTGCAAACAGGGAGCAAAGTGCCCGGGAGAAGCACAGCCTCTGTGACCTGAGAAGGCAGGTGCCATCTCTGGGCAGTGGAAGGATTTGGGAAGGACAGGGTTCCCTGACAGGAGAGGGAAGGGTACTCATGCCACCTGTGAGCACCGAGGCAGCTGGGGTCTCTGTTTTCCAGCTGGAGCCAGGGCACCACCTTCTCCCGAGGAAATTTGACACAAGAAGCCATAAACTGACCTTGGTTGTTTCCCTGATCTAAACCTCCCCATGGCTTTCCATCCTTGCAGGATCACCCTTGAGTCCTGGAATTACGCAGAGGACAGTAACATGTCAATATGAAATCAGGTGTAGGCAAAGGTGTTTTCTGTAAAATTCTTCAACTTTGCCGTATGTTTGAAAATGTTCGCAATTTTTATTTTATTATGAAATACAACAGAATTGTACTGAATCAGTTGTATCTGGTACAATTGTGCAGGGGATAAAAGGGAGCTGGCGGAGGTGGCACACAACTGAGTCCCAGCTACTTAGGAGGTTGAAGCAGGAGGATGGTTTGAGCCTGGGAGGTCAAGGCTTTAGTGAGCTTTGATTGCATCACAGTATTCTCTTCCAGTGACAGAGTGAGACCCTGTTGCTAAAATAAAGGTAGTGGCTCATGGCCCATTCATATGAACACAGCCTTCAGTCCTCACAGCCCCTGGTGCACGGTATGAGCCCTGGCTCATGTCCTGCACATCTCTCTGCTCAGCACACTTCTGCCAAACAACTGGCTGCCAATGCACCTGGAGCTCATTGTCACCCCAGGGCCTTTGCATTCACTTCCCCCTTGCTGTGGCACGCTTGTTCTGACAACCCATGTGGCTCCCTCTCTCCCTCCATCCTTCCCTGATCACCCTATCCAAAGCAGCATGCTCGGCAATTCCATCCCGTCCCTGCTTTATCTTTCTACCTGGCGCCTATTGCCATCTGACAGGGATTTCTTTAGTATGTTTATTGTTTGCCCCTCCTACAACTGTAAGCTCCATATTCGCAGCAACAAGCACAATGCCTGTGATGCAGAAGAACACGATGCAGTGTAGGCTGAAAAAATAAGGATGAGTTCACTGACAAAATCCAAGGGCTCTCTTTCCAGCAGCAAACACACTCTTGGACCCAGCCCGTGGACAGGCCCCAGCACAAACCCAGTGTGAGGTGCTGAGCCTGAAGGTCTGTCCTGGGCAAAGGAGGGGTGGCAACTCACATCCCTGGAAACCCTACTAGTGCCAGGATGGTATGCCAGGCCCCCACTGGTCTCTCTCACCTGCTCTCCTCCAAACTGCTTGTAAGCTCAATCTTACTCCCACCTCCACAGAGAAACAAAGGGGCAGGCCTAAGGCCCCCTCAGATGGTAAATGATGTAGTGGGAACTCAGATGCCAATCTTAATCCTGCTCAGACCAGACCTTCACTGCACGTCCAGGCTCTTCTCAGAACCCATACTGGCTTCCCAGCCAGAGGCCACGCCACCATGAAGGCCAAGTCACCCTGTGTCTCGGCAAAGGCAGCATTAGGAACCTGAGCCAAGGAGCGCTGTCTCAGCACTACCTCTGCCATTTCTCTGTGCCCTGCACAGTGTCCCTAAATCAGGAGGAAGTGGCTGCACTTACCTGGGATGTGGATCTTGAACTTGCCGCTCTGGCCGAAGGCACTGTCGATGATGCCCAGTTCCCCAGTGGACAGGTGCACCTTGAGCCCCACAAAAAGCTGGATGTTGGTCTCCTTTTTGAACAGGGAGCGGCCGATCACACTGTAGTCATCCATTGCCTGTCCCCACACACCCAGCCAGAGAGAAAGGGTATTAGTGGTGCACACTGAAAGAGCTGTGACCGTGCCTAGCCCCAGCTCTCCCAGGCCCTAGGTATGGCTGGCTACTGCCCCTCTAGGAACCCTGTGGGTAGTAGGGCGATGAGCCCACCTAACAGGTAATGAAATATTTGGAAGCAGGGCAGAAACCTGAAACTGGCAACTGCCACATTAACAACGGGCCCCTCAAAACAGGCACACTGTGAGCACTTTCCACAGATAGCATCTCAGTCCCCACAGCAGCTCTGTGGTGTCACTTGACAAATGAGGAAATGGAGGCACAGCACAGTTCTGTCATCTCTCCAAGGTCACAGAGCACAGGGGTAGAAGTAGCTTTGAATTCAAGCCCCTGTTGTGGTGTCCTCCCCCACCCCCCGTGGGGCTGCCACATGGCCTAGCCTGTCCCCAGGGCACCTGCCTAGACAGCCAACAGTACTCTTCTTGAAGCTGTCACAGACACCCAGGCCACTCTTGAGCCTGCACCCAAGGCCTTCTAGAACAGACCTCCTTACTCCAATTTCCCCTCCCACAGGAGCCCCTGAGAGCCTGGCCTTTGTCTCCCACCTACTGCACACACCCTTATGCACTTCAGCCCGAGGCTTTACTCCTGCTTACCCTAGCAGTGCCTGGAAGCCCGTCTTGGCCTGGCCCACTTTTCCTCCATAGCCCTAGCTCCCTTCCTTGACAATGCCCTCCCTAGTCCAGGCAGAATTGCTAGTTTCCTCTGGCCCTGCTGGCCATGGCCAGGCCTTTACTGCAGAGCTTGTATCTCCTGCTGGCCACCTTGGCCACTGCTGTCCTTTTGTGGGTGCCCAGGCTGAGAGAAGGGACACACATGTCCTTGAAAAAGTCAGCTCAGTGGAGCCCTGATTTTACTATGAGCTATGTTCATCCTGAATCTTCTCCCCAGAGGCTTGATCAGGGACTGGAAGGGTCACTCCCTCCCTCTGAGCCTCTGGCAGCACCAGCCCAGGTACTGCCTGTGGGATGGCAGCATGGCCAGGTAGCCTTGCCTGCCCCACCCAGCTCCTCACCACCCCTGCTCTGTAGATCCTGCCTCCAATAGCAAACTTTCGTCCCATGATAAGAAGTGCAGTCTGGCTGCTGCTATGGAAATGACCAATGCACATACCATCTGGACCATCAATTTCACATCTAGGAATGCATCCCACTGATGTGCTTGCTGGAGAAGATGTCAGGAGGGGATGGGAAGCTGCCCAAGGTCACTCAGGGCAGCAGTGTTTATAGTAGCAAAAGCTGACAATGACTTAGAAGTCCAGCCTGAGTTCAACAAGTGGAGCATAGCCTCCAGAGATGACGATGTCACCACAGAGGAGAGTGGCAGCGTGTATGGACAGATACAGAAACTCCTAGGGTATTGTGTTTCATGTTAAAAAGCAGAGTGTGAGGCATAGGGCATGCCGCAGGCTGTGTATGGAAGGGGGCAAGGCAGGGCCGGATACACAGAAGCAATCAGGAGAAAGTGATGCCTCCAGGAAAGGGAGCAGGGTGCCTGAGGAGTTCTCACCATAACACCTTTTCACCTTTGGCTACTGAAATACATGAATGCATCACCTACTTACAAATAAATTAACAGAATTAAAAAATATGAAAACAAATCAAGAAGTGCCTTTCTTCTACCCACACACCAGGCGGACCTCCTATCCTCTCCTGACATCTTCTCCAAGGACAGAACATTTTCCTTTGATGGCTTCTGGTCCAGCAAGGGTGACATTTGCAAGCCCTCGTCCCACCCAGGCAGATTTCATCAGTTCTCATGCATCATGATCACCTCAGAGAGAGCTACTACTCAGGCCTCTGCACAGCTAGGCCCTGGGGATACATCTGACTGAGATATAAGACCTGCCCTCCAGCATTGCAGTGGCCAAAAACTGAAAAAGGCACAGAGTTTACTAAGAGCTTGCAACTTACTCACAGAAACACCTTGTAAGAGGCCCCACCAGGACCAAAGGGATAATACAAGCAGGTGTCCTTAGCAGAGCAGTAAGTTCTCAACAAGTTGATATTAATATTCTTTTATTCCTACAAGAGCCTACCATGAAACGGCATGTAGCTGTGAACAATCACATGGGCTAGAGGAAGATAACAGCATTCTCCCTCCACCCCACAGCCTACAGCCTTTGCACTACTCAGTGACAGATCCTATGAGCTCCCTGTCTCTGTGCAGCTCCTGATGCCCAGTAGGGCCCAGCCCAGGACAGGCTCAAATCAAGGCCTGGTGCCTATAGCGCCCCCTGCGGCCCATGGCTCTCTCTTCCTGTACTCCAGCCCCGACTCCTCTCCAATCTTCATCCTGCCCTGTCTCTCTTCAGAGCACAGATCGCCACCTGACATTATGCCAATGACCTTATCTGTTTACTTGTTTATTGCTTCCAACCAGGACACAGGCTCCAGGCAGAAACATGTCCCTCTCCTCCATAGCTACATTCTCTGCACATAAAATAGGCGCTTACTAGCTATTCCTCGAATGTGTGAGCAAATGTTGCGTGAATACATGGCTATAGTTGTTGGTACATTTCCAAGGCTCACTCATGCCTGGAGCCTTTTTTTTTTTAAAAACAGCTTTATTCAGCTATAACTGATATACAATAACATGCACATATTTAAAGTAAATAACTGGATAAGTCTAGATATGTGTGTGTGTGTGTGTGTATATATATATATATATATATATATATATATATATATATATATACATACACACAGGCCTGTGAAACCATCACCATGATCAAGCTAATGAACATATCTATCACCCCCAGGGTCCTCATGGCCCTGTTATGCATCCCCCCCCATCTGTGTGGTCCTCCTGTAATGCTCATCCCAGCTTGTCCACCAGGGACTCTACCCCCACCCAAGGCCCACCTTGGGCATTTCCTCCTTCAGACAGCTTCCCCGACACTGCAGGCACCTCCTCTCCCCTTGGCCCCCAGGATTGAGCCAAGACTCCTCTGTTCTGAGAGGCTGGCCACTCTACTCTGTCTTATCCCTGACAGCTGACTTGTCTGTTTCCCTCCCCAGACTGTGCGTTTTGCGAGGAAAGGGTTCTGTGTAACTCACGTGGCCCTGACCCACCACAGGCCTGGTGAATGAGCGCTCACTGAGTATGCGGAGGCCAACTGCACTAGTTCCACACATGGAGCCAAGGAGATGCTGGAGGTAGAAATATATTACTCAAGCAGATGTGTCCCAAGGACACGATTCATCTGAGAGTGAGCCAATAGCCCAGCCCAGGCTAGTTTCCTCCTGTCTACATGGGAGAACACACTGACAGGGCAGTCCACGTCCCCAGTGCTGGTTCCCTCATGCTAAACACAGCAGGCCCATCGCTCAGCCTCCCAGTGGGCCTGGAGGCCTGGCTCCAGGGTAATCAGAGCCTGGGATGGCAGGCATGCTACCTATTAGCCTTCCAGAGGACATTTACTGCATCTTCTCCCTTGCCCCCTCCTTTCTTTTGGCTATAAAATATTAACTTTAAAAAGCTAAATGCCACAGAGACAGCAGAGGATCCATCTTTCCCCAAGCCAGGGCCTTGCAATGAGGGCAGACTAATTTTATTAACTTCAGGGGAACTTCAAAAAGCTTCAGGGCTTTCATGCCAGACAGAGACGACCCCAAAGTTAGTTTAAGTGCTACATAAACAAAGGACTAGGGCCAGGGGAAGCTGAGGGCTCCCAGCGTTCCTTGTTTATGTTCTCATCTGACCTAGTGGGCCAGTGTGCAGGCTGGTTAGCCCCTGGAATCCTGCTGGTGTGTGGTGTGGCTCGGTTCACTGACCTACATTCCCATAATATTGTTTTAAGCATCTGGGATAAGGTGAGGATCGAGTGAGCTTTTTTTGACCTCCTGAGGAGGGACTCTGGGGCTGGAGTGGCAGTTTAGAAAAGATTTCAAGTTCAAAGGGAGTGTCTCTGTCACTCCTGCTCTCTTGTTTTATGGCTTGGCCAGAAGACACAATAGCGCTGAGTGGGTGAAGCCTCTTTCGAACTTCTTTGTCTGCAGTTCCATTTGTGGGGGAGGCACAGGAGGGCAGGAGCTAGACTCGGGAGTGCTGGTGTCTACTAGCCCCTCACTGTCATTTCACAGCAGCTGGGTGGATCTTTGCATTTGTGTCGGTTCCACAGAGGACACTGGCACTCTGGGTATGGCTGCCCCAGGGGAGGGGAGGCTGGGGCAGCAGAGAAAAGTCAGCAGGTAAACCCTATCTCCCTCTGACTTTCCGTTTCCTCCGCATTCTTCTCTCTCACCCCTTTCCCTGCAGCAGGTGAGCAGCGGTGTCCTCAGCCATGTCATGGGTCAGGCACCCCCTATCATTATTTAGTCTTTAGAAAGGCCCTGTTGGGAACAGGAGGCTCAGCAAAGTGAAATGATTTGCTCAAAGTCATGCAGCTAGTGATTAGGGCAATGCCCCATTCCAACTTGGACTGTCTGGATCCAGAGGCTCGTGCTTTTCCTGCTGCACAGAGCCCCCCAAGCAGGGCTGCACTCTGTCTGCCCTGCACAGGAGCCCAGGGGAGGGGAGGGGCCACCGCAGCAAATGAGCTTTCTCCATCCTTTGGGCTTGCAGAGCCATGCCATGACTGGCTAGACACAAATGGACCTGGAAGTCTGGCCCAGGGGCACTGGGCAGCCCCATCCCTGCCAGTCCCAGCTGTGGGAAACCCCAAGTCACTACAGAAGACAATCCTCAAGTTCAGGGACCCCAGTCCTCACTGCCAGGTTATTTAGAAAGGAGAAGGAGAGGAGGGAAAGAGGGCAGATCCTGGCCCTCAAGGTGCAGCACTTGTAGTAGGGCCCGAACACATCACCGTCACAGGAAGACTTCCCAGCCCAGTCAGCTCCTGCCACACTGAGAAGGACTGCACTGCTGTTGGAGGGAGGCTAAATTATCCCCACCTACAGTTATAGGGGCCACGAGGCAAGCTACCCTTCTTGTGAATTCCAAATACTCAATTTCCAGTGAAATACTCAATTTCACTTACTTAATGTTATCAATAAGTTCTTAGAAACTTACTTTGAACAAAATAATGTACAACAGGCCCTTAAACAATGTTGCTTCATTCAAAGTTGTTTTGTTATAACGTTAATGTAAAAAGGAAATTCGTTTTGTTATACATCCTTTTCCTTAAAACTCGCGGCTTCCAAGAAGCTAGCGACAACGTTAAGTGAGGATATACTGTACAGGTCTCCACAACTGGAAAAAAGTGGGCACACTGGAGATGACAGAAGAGAAAAGGCACAGCACTGTTTGCACCACAGGTTAGAACCTGGACTCTGGAGCCAGACTACCTGTGATCAAATCCCAAGTCTGGGTGCCTAGGGACTCTGGCCAGAGGCCTAACCTCTGTGGGTGCAGGCATCTCCATCCTAATATGGGGAAACAGAGTTGTTGGAGGTTTAAATGGGTGCAGGGGAGCACTTGTAAACAGGGCTGTGTTGGTCTGGCCTCTGCCTGCCCCCTCCCTGGGCAGAGCACTCTCTCTCCCTCAGGACTCCCTCACACACACCACACAGGACTGCAGGGGCAGCAGAAGCAGGGCCTGTGTGCCCCCTAGACTCAATGGCTGTCACCTACATATATGAGAAGACAATGCTGACTAATGGAAGACCCCCTCCAAGAGCCTGCCGGCGTCGGAACGGACAGATGGCTGTACTGGGAACGGGGCTATGGCGAAGCCTGTGTGCTTGTCTCAGCACAGGAGTGCCTTGCCTATGCCAGATTCTCCAGCTGGATATGGGGAGGGGAGGAAGACAGTCCTGGAAGGCAGGAGCTGGCCTAAGCACATCTTTGCATCTCCAAAACCCACCCCTCCAGAAATTACTGCTGTGTGTGCTGGGGGCAAGGACTCAGTGATTGTCTGCTGCATGAAACCTCATTTAATCCAAAGGAAGTCTGGCTAGAAAGGGGGAGACAGCCCTTCCTGTGGGATGTTGTGAGGCCTACATCTTTGGAGGACCTACATCAGGAAGACCAGGGGTCATGATCTGTCCTGGGTGCCAGGAGGTGAAGATGGGGAACATGGCTTTCGTCTGTTCTGTACGTCACTAGATGGTATGTGCATGTGTGTGTGATACTGGGTTCTTCACCAAATTATAGACTCTTCCAGCTAAAGGAGAGAGATCTCAGAGATCAGACATAAGCACATCTAAAAAGGAAAGACCTTCAGAGAACAGTTGGAGGGCTTTCATTTTGAAATCAATCATTGTGACGTCAAACCAAAGGCAATGCATGTGGGATCTGCTCAGCAGGCCTTGCTTGTAGGGAACAATGCTGAATCCAGGCCAGAACAGTTACAACAATGGTGCTAAGTGGGATTCTCACTGTTTGCATGAATAATTTGCTCTATTTATTAGCCTTCAGTCACTGGATGGACTGAGCTCCTAAGGAGCAGTCACTGTGCACGTGGAAGTCCAGGTGCTCGCTTACATGCCAGGTGAGTCCCCATTGTCCCTAGCCTTTGAGCAGGGACTTGGCTGCCAGTGTATATAATTATGTCATTACATGTGTGTGTGTCTCTCTTTCAGGGCTAGGCTTCCATGATTAGGCTTGGGAATTGCCCAAATTGTGAAACGAGCATTCTAATTCAAATTGGAGAAGCGATATGAAGCAAGGAAGGCAAACCTGCCGTGAAATGGAGCCATGTGCTGACTCCAGGTCTGTGGTGAGGAGGACCACGTGTGCAGGGTAGGAAGGATAGTAAGGGCTTGGGAGGCCTGACTTCTGACTCTGCCTCTTACAACTCTATGATCTTAAGTGAGGGACTTCTCTGGACCTCAGTTTCTTCCTTGAAAAAGGCCTTTGTTAGGATCAGGGGTGTTGATGTTGATGATAACACCTAAGACTTGAAAGAGAATGATGACCCAGAGGAAAGAATCTCAATTAGTGGACACCAAATCGTGGGAAAAGCTGAAGTGAAGAATAAGACAGCATTTAGTGAAGGAGATCTGAGATGCCAGAAACCACAAGATCCAGTTATCTAATCTGCCCAAGAGAAGCCAGAAGGACAGAACATGTACTCAACACCAACCACATGCTCAGAGCTGCCCACAGAGCTCCGCTTCTTTCCTTATTCGCCCCATCAGCAAAGTTCTCTTGGAGGACAGAAACCAGCAGTCCTTGGATCCAATGAGGAACAGGAAGAACTCAGAGGCTGCCTGATTATGGATGAGTCCCTTGAAAATGAGTTGTTAGGCTACTTGAAAGCCACCAGGATTGACAAATTCTGGAAGGGCCCCTAGGATGACGGTGTTCCAGTGTCATCAGAAACCTTTCCCCATGGACAGTGCCTCCTCCTCAGTGCAGGCCGTGGTTTGGTGTGGTGGGAAGAGCAGAGGCCCTGAAGTAGCCCAGGTCTTGTCAACTCCTGACCAGCTCTTAAAGAAGAAACGGGTTCTGGGGGAGAGTGACTTGTCCAAGGCCACACCCAATTTGTGCCTGGCTCAGTCCATCAGCTTTCAGAGCTGGCTCTTTCCAGCACATCAAGCTCTCTTGACCCCATGTCTCTATACAGGCGAAAAAGCAATTTTCAAAGGGAGGTGAACAAGCACTCCAGCAGCCAAGCAAGATGCTTAGCTATCACACTCTAACACTGGAAGTCAGGAAAAAGACTGAGGGTTTGGGCTGAGACCAGAATACGAGGGCAGCCATTTGATCATCTCCTGGGAAAAAGTGCTTCTCAACCTCTGTTTCAGGGGAATCTCTGTTTTCTCAAGTAGCTTGAGAGCCAATGTGGCCTTCAACCCTCTGGCAGGGACCCAGGGGAGCGAGGGCCAGCAGAACAGGCTGAGTGCCCAGCTAGATCACGGCATGGCTTCCTGCAAGGGCAAGGGGCCTTGGAGCTGACCTGCTAGGGCCCACCAAGCCTGCCTGACCATCCCTGCTCAGAATGAAGGGGACCAAGCTGTGCCAGATGCAGGTCATGGGCCAGCCTGCACCCCAGGCCAGCACGATCCCTGGTGCCCTAGGCACATTTAAGCTGTCGGCAGTGGAGTGGGGCAGAGCCAGGAGCCAGGAGCCAGCGCCACTTGAGACTTCAAAGCTGGCGAGTGTTCCTGATGGCGTCTGCGTGTTTACACTTGGTTGGGTCGATGCTGCCAGTTCCTGTGGCTCAGCCCTAAGGCCTTCCCTGACCGGCGCCAGTGGGTGCCAGACTCAGGATGGCTGTCATGCCTGGTCTTATCCCACTATTGTGTGAGGGGGACAGAGTCTGCTATCACCCCGGCTTGGAATCCAGGTATCTGCATATCCAGAGGAAAGGCCAAATAAATAGTACCAATGATACCCAGTTTACCCAGGGCCCATTCTGTGCCAGGTGGAGCACCCAGCATGTTACATATAGTACCCCCCTTGTTCTTCCACCCCATGAAGCAGTATAAAACTTCAGGTAAGCAACTTGCCCAAAGTCTTGAACCTGCAGGTGGTCCAGCAAGCCTGGGAGCGTGGCAGGAGCCTCTGGAACCTGTGCTCCTCCTGTGCTTGGTTCTCTTTTCTCTCCAGCACAGGTCTCAAGATGGGCATCTGCTCTGCCCCACCTACCTGCCTCCCCTGCCTGCCATGCCCTGAAGCCTAACTACCAGCCAGCTAACATGTTAAGGTTGGGTATTGTTTTTATCCTGCAGCTGGTGTGGACCTAAAAGAGATTTCTGAGTAAGAGCTGGCAGGACCCCCTTTGTTTTGCAGAAAATTACCAGGGTGGAGCTGTGCATGCTGCCAGGGGCAGGGAGGGCTATGGCAAGACCCGTGAGAAGGTGGTGCCTTGAGGAGGCGAAGAGGGGCATCCTGGGGTGTGGTAATAGTGAGAAGTCGGCTGTGGAAGCCAGCAGGTGTCGGCTGTGGAAGAGCACTCACTGTCCTAAGCACCAAGCCCTCACCTACCCCACCTCCTTCATGTTCACACAGTCCTGAGAAGGTATGATTGTTACTAGCGGAAAAGCCTGGCTCAGCAGGGTGAGTGGCCGCCAGACCATTAAGTTCTGCGGCTCCAGACAAAGTGCCCAGAGCCTCAGGACAAGACTCAGATGCAGGAGGGTGGGTGAGAGAAGCTGAGCCTTCCCTCTCCAGGCTACCCGGGCTGGCCCTGCTCCAAGGATTTCTCTAGCACAGGTGACCCGGAACGCCCCCAACCTGCATCGTTCCCCTTGCAGAGCGAAGGGCCTAGCTTCAATGGTTGGCCCTGCCTGCCTCTTTAAGCTCCTTGCCCCTGCCCTCCCAGATGGCTAGGGCCAGACACTGTTTGGCCTCTATGCTTTACAGAAGCAGTCCCTGGACCTAGAATGTCCCTCCTCTACCTTCCCGTTTCCCCCCGCGGCCCCCAGTGTCTGAGCAGTGAGCCTTCCAGTCCTACAAGATACAGCTAAAAGGTCACCACTTTGTGCTTTTCCCTCACCAGCCCACTTCCTCCCACCTTGGGAGTTCCTTGTTTCCTTTTCTAGCCCTCTGCATATTCCTCTGAGGTAGGCATGAGTCTCTGTCCTCCACTAGAAAGACCTAGTTTTCTATGAGGCTTTGTAAAGGAGGAGGAGTTGGTCTGAATCTGCATGTGGCTGAGAAGCAAGTGACTTCCTGGGGACAGGGCCCAGTGGTTCCAGCTTCAGCTTCTACACATTCTCCACCCCACATCGTTTTGGCCAGATCTTTGCATATCCAACTTATTATTTACCTAATATTTTTCTTTACATCTGCCACTACAAAGAAAGGAGACTTCATATAGTACCCTAAAGAGAAGAGTTACTAGCCATAAACAGAGGAAGTTAATGGTAAAAGTACATACAACGAAAAAAAAAAAAAAAAAAATCCTATTTATATACTATTGCTACTAGAAGGCTCTGGAATCTTGGTCTTGTTTTCTATTTGTTAAAAAGCAGGTTAGCATGTAACAGAGGGGTGTTAAAGACACCTTTGAACGAAGATTGAAAGAACACTGAAAAAGAGAAAAATGTTATTACTAAGATTCAACATTCTATGACAGTGTGAGAAACAGCCTTAACCAAATGAGGAGCAATTTACTGCTTGTTAATTCCCAAGCCTAGTATATGTGAAATAATGAAAACACACACACACACACACACACACTTTGTATCTCTCTTTTTCTCTCCATATCTGCCTATATCTATATCTAACTGCTTTATTTCTAATTTTAGTGGCTCATAATTTTACGTTTAAAATCTATTAGGGTTTTTTCTCTGTGGCCACAAGTACAACTACAATCTTAGTTCCATGTGGGCATAGATTTTGTCTTTTTTCATTCACTGTTATATCCCCAGCCTTTAAAACAATATATAGTAGATGTTTTACAAATATTTGTCTAATATCAACTGCTGTATATTCAATTTTTGCAAATATTCCACAGGCATAGAAAAAAAATGTATACTCTATTTAAGGAGCGTAGGAGAGTTTACATTTATCCAAAAATCAAGCTTATTGATTACATTCTGCCTCTGTCCTTACATCTAGTAGGCCTGGTTCTAAAATATAGACTCTGAAGTGCCACCCTATGATTGTAGTTCCATTTTTTTATCAAGTTGTCTTTAGATTACTACTGTTTTGTTTTTATGTTCGGTGTGTAGAAGTTTATAACAGAGCCTTTTATCATTATATGACATCTGTTTTTACCTTTGTCAGTATTTTTACTCTTAAATTTCACCTTGTCTGAATTTAATGTTGCCATTCATACTTTTTGCCCATCTTCTTATTCTTAATCTTTGCTTACCACTTTAAGTGTATTTCTTTCTTTTTTGGGGGGCAGGGAGAAAGAGAAGTGTATTTCTTATAAACAGCATATAACTAGATTTTGTACTTTAACCCAACCTATCAGTCTCAGCATTTAAATAGAATTTGACCATTCACATTTAGTGTAATGACTGATACTTAATGTTGTTCCTTCTGTTTTTATTATTTAACATTGTTCCTTTTTCCTTATTTTTGTTGGTTTAATCAATTCATCCCAGTTTTTCCTCTGTGAATGTGAAAGTGCTATTCTACTTTCAATGGATTTATAGTTTCTTTCCCTTTCTCTGTACTCAAAATCTTGCATATATTTCTATATTTTTACTTTGAAACAGGATACCAGCTATTTCCCTTACCACCATATGTTCTAGTAGTCTTTTCTAAATCCTCTCCACAGAAAGACTGGCCATTTAGAACACCTTCACCTCCTTTCTTCTACCGCTCAGGTGAGACCTCTGGATGTCTCTACAAATTTACGCTCCCTCTTCTTCTTCTTTTTTTATCTTCTTCCCCCTTCATTAACCCTTTATTACAAGTCACACTCTTATAGAAGTATATGTGGACTTTTGAGAAAAAAATCAAATGTATCCAAGAATAAAAAAACGCATCACCCCTCCCATGGCAGCATGGGAGCTCTCTCTCTTTCTCTCTCTCTCTCTCTGCCTAATAAATCGCTTTCTGCTTAAAAAAAAAATCACATATAGTAGTATATGCATCCCAGTGTTAGCACCAGAGGCAGTGGGTACCCAAGAAAAAGCCCAATTCCTAAGGACTGCTGCGAGAGTTTAATGCTTTCAGCTGCAGATGATTATTAGAATTTTCCTTGCAGGATGCTCATTCTATTTCAAGAGGCCTATTAACCATTTATATCAGGGGTTGGAAAACTATAGCCAAAGGGTCAAAATCTGCCCATTATGTTTTTGTACGGCCTGTGAGCTAAGAATGGTTTTTATATTTTCTAATGGGTTGGAGAATTTCGAAAGAAGAAGAACTTGTTATATGTGAAAACTATAAATTTTAAATTTCAGTGTTCACAAAAAAAGGTTTTATGGGAACATAGTCATGTCCATTTGTTTACATATTGTCTATGGCTGCCTTTGTGTCACAGTGGCAGAGTTGAGTAGTTGGGTCTTAGACCTGATGAGGTGCTCAGTAAACTACAGATGCCAGTAATACAGTTATAACTTGCAGTACCTTGTCCAGTGACACATTTTATTTATTTATTTTTATTATTGGTGCCTGCCCATCACATGAAAACAAGAAAAGTGGACTTCAAATGTCACACTTTTAAGGCTCAGTGGGTATGAATTATTACTTTATCAAATTACATGGCAAAACACTGTGCTTGTTATTAGTTGTGTTAATAGAATACAAGATACACTGACATCACAATATTCCCAACTCACAGAAAAACAATGGTCAAAAAAGAGAAAACTTAAAACAGTATATCTCATCATAGCAGACACGCAAAACAATAAAAAATGAGAATGAGGCTGCAACCAAAGTAGGTTTCCGAGTGGCTCATTTGTTAGCCAAGCAAGGAAAGCCATTTACCAATGGTAAGTTAATTAAATTGTGTTTGATTGAAACAGCTGAAAGAAGAATCCAGAGAAAATAAGCTTGTTTAAGATTATTAGATTTGGGGCAAGAGCAGTTGCTCAGGTTTGGCCCATGGGCGATAGTTTGCTCTATGTAATACTAATGAGTTAAGCCACATTTGGAAGGGTACCTGGCCACCTTCCAGTGTGACCCAGTGGCACAGAGCACAGGAAACAAAAACACAGTCTGGCGAGGCTTGGAAATTAGCATCTTCTCTGTTAACTGTCCTCAGCATCACATATTTACAACATGCTTTCCTTTTCTTTCTAGACCTTATTATAACCTGAAAGTGCCTAATTTACTGTTCACTACCACTTCCCCTATGAAGACAAGAACTTTTTCTATCCTGTTTTATGCCCAGTGCCTGACACAAACGTAAGAGCTCAGTAAACATCTGAATATATGAATGAAGGATGCCTTTATAGGAAATGGGCTCAGAAGGCCTATATACCTTAAACTCTCTGGTGAAACTGCTCACTCAACACATAGGCATAGAGCCAGGGTCTCCCTTTGTGATGAACTGAGATAGCTCAGAGGCCCAAGCCCAGATTCTCAGAAAGCTAACTGTGCTTGCAGAGTAGATGTGCTTGCCTTGCCCTGTATCACAGAGCAAAGGCTGGCTGACCATGGTGGTGGAGATTCTGCCCAAGAGACCAGATTTTACCTTTTCAAGATTCTCTGATCTTCCAGTAACTTCTCTGAATAGAAGCATATCCAGGAAGCTGAGTGGTAGCTGTGACTTACCCAGGAATTTTTGGAGTCAGCCAAGCACGGTGGGGAAAGATGAGCACAGGGCACTTCTCTGGCTCCTGTGCTGGACAGTCACACCCATGAACCCGCCTGACTCTTAGCCCCTTCCTCTTCCACCAACCCTGGGTGGCTCCTGATAGGGTCCAGGAGGATTGGCTCCTGTGCTTCAAAGAGAAATAATGGAGTCCCAGGGAAAAGAGTGGACCCACGCTCCAGGGGTCACTATTTTGACTCTAAGAACTTAAACATTAAAAATGATAAAACAGTAAGGACACAGTAGGAGTCAAGCACTGATCTCAGAACCTTACGTGCAATCTCCTGTCTCACCTTCATCTAATCCTGGTGCAGCACTGTGAAAATTCCCACTTCACATGGAAGTCTCACGGCCTGCCCAAATTTTCACACTAGGAGGTGGTAAGGCTAGAGTAAAGCCCAGGCCTGCACACTGGACCAGTCTATCACATGGCCAAGCCCCTGGTCAAGCAAGATGATATGAAAATCTCTGGGTGATCTGGGGCCTACTCAAAGAAAACAGGGCTGCCCCTTTGGGACAAGCCCAGCTGATCACTCATAACTACACTAGGAATGCTACCATCCTGTTTCACCTGACGGGAGTTGGCTCTTACATATGAAACCACAAGCTATGATGGCTCTTTCTAAACAACCCAGTGAGGTCAAGACCGTCCTTCAAAGGAATGAACAATTGAGATTAAATGGCTGCCCAAGGTGTACAAGCTGTTTTGTGGTACATCCAGGGCTTGAGCCTACTCTGTGTGATCTCCAAGTTCAACCTTACCAAGAAGGAAAGTCTCCCACCAAGGAAATTCCAGCTTTTCAAGAGAATGCAGACTCGTTTGACATACTGAATCTGTCTGACAAGTGGCAAGAATCTGTCTGACACAGTGGAAACATCACGACTCAGAGGACAGCTAGTGGCGAGTTCAAACTTCAGCTTTACTACCCTGTGGCCTTGGGTAGGTCACTTCACATTTCTCGAGCTGGTTTCCAGTCTGGCTGCCCTTGGGAAGGGGACCTGGGTTCAGAGTAGAAGAAAACTTCCTTACACTGAATAATTGTTGTCTTGTTTGAAATTTTTTACCATGTGCATATATTACTTTTCCTAAATATTTGCATATAATTTGATTGATTTAATTGGGGAAAAATGTACATAGGAAAAATAATGACCTCTTCTTTGGGTTTATTAAAAGGTTTCAAAATAAAGTGTGCAGCTAGTAAAGGTGCACAGTATGTGCTAAATCAACAGGGTGGTGATGGGGTGGAGGGAAGTGAGAGGCACGCTCATTCCTGCCCTGAGGCCCAGAGGCGAACGTGTAGCACAGAAGCCCCAGCCTACAGCCAGCCCCTAGCATTAAGGAAGGTACCCATTCAGCTAGAGTCTCAGGGGCCTGTGAGTTGGGGGAGATGACCCTAGCCTGGACACCCATGCCCTTTCCTCTCTTGTGGAGCCTCAGGAAGCCCCTGTGCCCTGACCAAAGCCCTGGGGTCATAGGATCTCACCTCTGCACACATCTACAGTCACCCCATGCAGCTGTCCCTGGTTAGAGGAAGCCTGTCTCTGCTCAGGGTCGTCTGTGTGGGATTTGGACTCAGCTTCTGTAGACTGCCTATGGTTCTTGTGCTTCCACTTCCAGCCTCCCCGGCCTGAGCAGGAAAAGGCTGGTGGCCCCAGGGATGCCCCAGGTTGGTGGCAGGGCATAGGTCAACATGTCTCCTGGCCCCTCCTTCAGCCCTTCGAAGGCATGAGTCATTTTGGCCGTATGTTTACTTGCTCCTCATAGATCCTCCCTCCCAGTTCTCAACGGAAGTGACTGTTGCACTACTGCTGACAGGCCTGAGTGGGAGCAATTAGACCCAGGAGCCACACCAATTGGGACATTACTCTCTCATAGATATTTTACTGTAGAATAATTGTACTCCAAACACTGCTAATAAATCAGGCTAGACAAACGAGTGACACACACTTTATCACCTTCATCTTCAATCAGCATCTTGGGACTGGCCTAAGGCTGATGGAGCTCTGAACAGGCCTCAGCGGCCCCACAGAGCTAACGGTCCAAGCTCTGGGTCTGGGGAAGGGAGAGGATCGGGTTGCTCCTCAATCCACCCCTTGAGGGCAGGTCTAGGTACAGGGGCAGGAGAAAAAGAGGGCCAGGTGGAACACCCAGGAAGAACCTGAGACAAGGAGAAGGGGAGGGGAAGGGGTTGCAGTGACAGAGAATCCCAGAGGAGAAAACTCAGGGATCTGAAAAGGACAGAGACCTAGAGGGGAGGGGAGGGGGTGGAAGCCCATCACATGTGACACTGTGGACAGGCCAGATGTTGTGCTGGCACCTGCACTAAGCCCAGGGGACCTCATCAGGCTCCTGTGAGGAACTGAGGTACTTGCTGAAAGTCTCAGGGCAGACCCCTCCTGCTAGGAGCCTGAGCCCCTAACAGTGGGGTCGCCAGCACTCTGTGCTCTCTGAGTCAGTCAAAACCCAGTCATGTCCCAGGACAGCTACTGCTGACCTGCTTGGGCCCACAGTCAGGGAGCCAGCCACAAGAGACAGTGAGGTCTGGCTGTCCATCTCTCCCACCTTCAAGGCTTGATGGGCATGGATTCCCACTTGGTGCTGTGTGGATAGCTGCTGGGGATGGAGGCCCCATGTGAGAAGGTGATTCCACTACTTCAGGGGAGACCATTGTGTTCTGTCCTCCCTAGTGGCAGCCCCATCCCAATCGGCACTGGGCCCAGGTTACGAGGTATCACAGGACCAGCTGAGGGAGGCCGAGGGCCCAGTCAGGGTCTCCTGGGATGGAGCAAACACCACCCTGAAAGCCCAATGCCCAGGGTCACCCAGCAAGGCACAGCCAAGGCCTCATCCTACCTCAACTAGACTGGCTCACCCACATGCCTAAGGCCTGCATCCAGCAATGATGAACTTCAGGCACCCTAGGTAGCCAGGGGCTGGACCTCCCACTGTGTCAGCTTCCTGTACCTTCCTTCCTCTTGCTCTCTGGCACCCCTTGCCAGCACTAGCCCCTTCCCCTCAGTCCACAGGTGATGAAAGACCAGGCCTGACACAGCTGATGGGCAGTGTTTTCCTCTGGACAAGGGGCACATGGGCAGCCCCCCAGCCAGATGGAGGTATGGTGCCCACCAAGGGCAAGAGAGTGGGGCCTGGTCAGGGCAGCAGGCCAGGGAGGCCAGTGCTAACCGTTGCCATCTGACGCTGGCTGTGGGGGAGCCCAGACCTGCTAAGACCCATGGGGGCCATCTCCACCATGTAAATAAGTGGGAGTAGGATAGCTGGGTGGGATTGGGTGCAGTGGGAGTCCTCCTGCCCAGGTGCTGGCCCTGGCTTTGTGACTAACCAGCTGAGAGAACTATGCCCACTTGACTACTCTGGGCGTCAGGTACCTTGTCCAGAAACTACAGAGGTTGGCACCAGAAGGTCTCTGAGGGCCTTTGGCTCTCATCACGGATGTCAGGTGGTGGATCCCAGCCACCCAAGCAAGAAGGGAAGGGGTGTGGGGCCAGGCAAGGGCATGCTCACCCGCTCCACGAGGCCATGCTTGTGCTTCAGCTTGTACACCTTTAGCCTGGGCAGGAAGCTGTCGGCATAGTTCCTGTCCTCCAGCCCATGGAGCAGGATGCCATGGAAGGCCAGCCGGCATGTGTTGGCATGAATGTCCGCATCTAGCCTGGAGCCAATCACCAGGCATAGCCGAGGACAGGTGACGGGCTTCTCAAACTCCACCAGGGCCCACTGCTGCCGAGGGCAATGGCCCACTGTGGCCTGGCCAGCCTTCTTGTCGGCCTCATCATTGTCTGTCACTGCTGATGCCAAATCCTTGCATAAGTACTGCTCCTGGAAGAGGTATTCTTGAGTGAAGTCGAAGGAGTCCAGTATAGGTTCCTGGTCAAAGTTATCTGGAGCAGGGGTGAAGAACATCAACTTGCCCATGACTGTCTCATGGCCCACTGTAATGTGGAACTTGGCCTTGGTCTGCAGGGGCCCCCGAAAATATGGTATCTTTTCCACAGAGATAAGGGCTGCGTGGACAGTGTGCAGGGACTCAGGGGCACACACCAACCCGCGCTCCAGCAGCTTGGGGTCAAACTGGGTGACACAGATGCCCAGCCGGTCTCCTTGCATGGCTGAAGTGATGGGCATATGGAACATCTGCATGGACTTCACCTTCTTCACCACCTGATGGGGAGCGAATGAGAAAGCACATGAAACCAACAAGCCTTGGGGCTGTGGGGAGGATAAGGGAGCTGCAGCTAGATAATCCTGTCCCCATGCTCACCACCACCTGCAGGGACTGTGAGGACCAGCCAAGGGTGCTGGGGCCCAGGCAGGCTCTCCTAGACCAGAGCAGGCACCACACTGAAAGCAAAAGGCCGAGAGCCACCAGCAAAGCAGGGCTGGGGCCCCACTCTCCAAGACTCACTGCTTTTCCAGGAGGAAGGCAGGGGTCATAGCAGCCAAATCCCTGACTACCTTAGTTCCCTTCATCCCTGCCCCAGCCCAGGCTCTAGTCCCTTCCATCAACCAGGCAGGCACTTTGCAGCCCTCTGTCCAGGTCTGCCTGCCTCCTCCCCTCAGAATGGCCTCCTCAGCTGCTCAGCCTGCCAAGCTATGCCCATCTGCCCTCTAAAGCCTGGGACAAGCACTACTGCTCTGGAAAGCCTGCCCCAACCCCAGTGGCAGAACTTGTCCCTGACTCCTTAGTGGTAACCCTGCCCCTCTGAATCCCACAGCCTGCGCAGTCGCTGTCTATTGTGTATCTGCTGCCTGCTGGCCTGTGGGTGGCCTAGAGCAGGAACTCTCTTCATTCATTCAACTCATATTTCCAGAGTGCCTACTGTGTGCCAGGCACTGTTCTAGGGGAAGAAATAGAGTGACCTCTGTTTGCAAAGAGCTTAATATCTAGAAACAACAGCAACAACAAAATTACAAACATAGGAAAAATTATATATATTAATTCAATCCATATCAATATAAATATATAAATTATATGCCTGCAAATATATATTATTTAATATAATTATGTTAAATTATAGATATATATATTTTATATATAACAGACAACATACGCTATAAAGAAAACAATGCAGGGTGATGTGATAGAGATGGCCTGGGTAGGGTAAGGGTCTCGCAGAAGTGAGTTTGAGCTTAGACTTTGGTATAAAGCAGCCAGCTGCATGAGGACCCAAAGAAAGACAGCTCTAAATAGGGGAACTGGTAAGTACAAGCCCTAAGAGGGCAGCAGCTTGGTGAGTCTGAGTATGCATAGAAGCAGGAGGGCTGCAGCAGGGGTGGGGAGCTATACAGCAGGGAAGGAGGCTGATATGGTTTGGCTGTGTCCCCACCCAAATCTCATCTTGAATTGTAGCTTCCTTAATTGCCATGTGTTGTGGGAGGGACCTAGTGGGAGGTAATTGAATCATGGGGGCATGGGGTACCCCCATACTGGTAGTGAATAAGTGTCACTAGATCTGATGGTTGTATAAGGGGAAACCCCTTTAACTTTGCTCTCATTCTCTCTCTTGCCTGGCGCCATGTAAGACAAGCCTTTGGCCTTCCACCATGATTGTGAGGCCTCCTCAGCCACGTGGAACTGTGAGTCCACTAAGCCTCTTTTTTGAAAAAATAAATTACCCAGTCTTGGGTATATCTTTATCAGCAGCGTGAAAACAGACTAATACAGAGGTCAAGGCTCGGGCCCCACAGTAGAGTCCAAGGCCCGGAAGTCACTGGAGGAGTTTAGGCAGAGGAGTAACTTGATCTTATCGCTGTTTCTAAAATATCACACTGACTACTATACTGGGCAGATTTCTGCATTCACAGTTTGTAAATCAAGAACAGACATAGAAAGTCTCCAGTAATGAATGGACATTCCTACCTATGATCCACTGTCTCTGAGATGAAACTGTGTTCATAGATTTTTGTTTAATGAAGCAGAGAAATGTGTAATGTATTTCAGAAAATCTGCCATCAAAAATAGTTAAACTAAAGAGAATTTTGACACTTAGGTTGCAAGCGTCCGTGTCTACCGAGTCGGGGTGTGCGGACACTCACTTTCTCCCTGGATAGAGGGAGAGTGTGTTACTAATGGCCCATGAGCCCAGGACCTTTCCTGGAGAGCCATAATACTCTAGTGTTTGTTTAAAGATCATTAACTACCTAACCAGAGGTCAGGGGGCAGAGAAAGTGAGACGCACGGTGTCAGAAGCCACAGCCAAGATCAATCACAAAGAAACAGAAAACATCTCTGAAATGGTCTGAAAAAGCAATGGGAGAATGAGATTTTTGGGAACATTACTCAGAGTCACTGGAGAATATCACCTTACACTAAGCATTGTCTGCCTAGTGAGGCGGGGCCCAGGTCACAGCTCTTCCCTCCCAGGCGCCTGCAGCAGCCTGTGCGGCTTTCTAAAATGTTTCTCTGATGATGCAATTATTTGTCACCAGCTCCTATGTGGGCTCCCATTGTCTACCTCATGGCTTTCAAAGCTTGTCATGGTCCTGCCATGAGCAGGAAGATCCTCTGGTCAGTTGGAATTCTATGGGGACTCCCTGTGATGGGTAGGGGTCTCCTGGCACCCCCTCCAGCGCCCCACAAGGCACTCCGCTGAAAAGCCTTACTCACAGGGCCGAGCACTCGCTCCTTAACTTGGCCACCAGGAAGCCTCCACCATGCAGCCCAACTCCACAGCCTTTTCAGCCCCACATTCTCCCCAACCCTGAAACCGCAGCCAAGGGACTCTTGAACAATTCCTTGCACACGCTGTGCTTCTGAATGTCTCTGTGCTTTGCCCCTGTGGCTTCTCCCTAGAATTTCTTCCACTGGCAAATTCCCATTCATCCCTAACCTCTGCTCCCATGGACCTCCTGGAAGGGCTACCCTGACTCCAGACACAGCTGGTCACTGGAACCTGACTCACTGTTTGGTCACCACTGCTTTACAGGTCAGCCCCTGCCTCTGTGTACCGACAGATTTAAATTATATACGAAACACCCATGAGCCCATTGCCCCCTCCACCTCTGAACTACACTATTGACAACTCATGCCTACCTGTGTGGTACTCCCTACCCAGCTCCGCCACCTTCCCCAGCCGGAGGGAGCCACTGCCTTGAATTTGGAATGCAGCATTCCCTTTCTTTTTATACACACGTGCGTATGATTGTGTAGAGGCTAACTACATATGTAGCACACATGCCTAATCAGTAATTTGCTTTGTTGTGTAAGTTTTTGAACTGTATGAATGAGGCATTGTGGCAGTTATGATACTAAAAATCTGTGCACATCGTGCGTGCACCTGTAGCTCATTTGCTGCTAATGCCATCTGCCGTACTTTGTGTAGGTAGGACGTAGCAACCTGGGTTCCTATCGATGTGCACTGGGGGGCGTTTCCAGTTCTTTGCTGGAAATACTGCAGTGAGTTTCTTCTGTCACAAAGATCCTGCACCGGCACAGGTGCAAGGGCTTCTGGAGTTGTGGACACAGTTTCTGGAGTTGAACTTCTGGGTTACAGGGTGAGTGGGTGTTCAACTTTGCTAGGCAGATAAGTCAACTTCCACCAAGAAAGCCCAAGATACCCCATCGATACACATCTGCTCCAACATTTGGCATTACCAGATTTCTTAATTTTGGCCTTTCAAATGTGCATCTCTTCCCTGCTAAATCCCAAGACAAGGACTGTGGTCTCCCTACTGCTGCATCCTCAGTGCCCAGCACAGGGGCTGCTGAGAAACTTGCTTCTGACAGGTCTAGATAAATGCCCAACCCCTCTGAAGAGAATGACTGCATCAGGTTCTGGAAGAGAAGTTCCCCTTGTGGCAAAATCATACCTGGCAAAGCACCAAGCTGAGATTCCAGACCTGCTGGGGCTTGAGCGAGATCCTTGTGTTTATGAGCCTTCCTGCGAGAGAGGGCGGCCAGGGGCCTTGTGCTGCCCTGACGCCCCCTCCCACTCCTCCTCCCCATCAAGCCCAACGCCAAGCAGGCTTTATTCAAAGCATGTTCTCTTTTCAACAGGGCTTATGTTCTCAGGACGAAATCATAAAGAATGCCTTACCAGGGCACCATGAAGAGCACAAAGATAAATAACTGTGCAAATCAAGATTTTAAGGGCCTAGACAGGAAATTGTGAAGCAGATAAAGATGGGGACAGGGCGGCATGGCACTCCCGTGGGTTCTCATAGGCGCATGGAGACAGCATCGCCACACAGGGTGGTCAGCGAGCCCATGCTCACTGAGGGGCGCTTCAGAACAGAAGACCCATTTAGAACACCAAAGATAAAGAAAAGGAGATAATTTTACCAACCTAAGAATGAGAAAAACAGGCTTTCCTTTCAGTCATTTATCTTCTAGCCAACTTTGAGGGCCTCTCTCCATCTACTGAATAACTCACTTCTCAAATATTCGCCAATAATGTCCACGGGGCACAGCTGAGGTAGCGCACACACATTCTCTCAACATGTGGGTAGCAGCCTTCTCTCAGGTGCCAGTTCCAGGCCCTGGAATGCCAGCAGAGTGAGCAAAACAGACAGTTTTAGACAGCTGGGTTCTAAAGTCTGGTGGCTGCTAGAGAAGAAAGATGTTGATTAGATCACCACTGAATACACGAGGAATTATGAAACTGGGGGAGGTGCTATAAGAAAAAAGGACAAGTCTCTATGAAAGTGAAAAACTAGGAGATCTAATTCATCATAGGTAGTCAGGGAGGGCTTCACTGAGGAGGTGGCATTACAGCCAAGACCAGATTGGTAATGAACCACCTGTAGGGATTCCAGGCAGAGAGAAGAGCACAGCAGGCCTAAGGCCCTGGGCAGGGGAAGAACCAGGCCCCTAGTGGAACTGCAGGTGGCAAGGCTGGCTGCAGTGGAGTGGTCCAGGGAGACAGCAGGTTGGAGACATGGGCCAGCCACTGTCGCCATGGGACAAAGCACCAGGAAGCCACCAGTGGTAGGGATGGCAGAGGAATGACACCCACCAGTTTGCAGTTTTAAAAGATGCAAACTGGCTACACAGTGTGGAGAATAGATTCAGGGGAGGTGGAGAAATAAGAAAGGAAACATGGAAATTAGCAAGGAAGATACTCAGAGTTCAAGAAATATTTTGGTGGTGACAGACTAGATGTGGGATGAGGAGAGGCTGGTGTGTAAAGAACGGCACCCAGGTTTCTAGTTTGAGGATCTGCCTCATGCTAGGTAGGAGGAGGGAGGAGCTGGCTCAGGGGAGGGGAGCTGGGAGCTCTGCAAGTAGGAGCTGTCTCTAAGGCTGCCGTAGAAACAGACGTCCGAGTTCCAGGGGAGTTGGAGGCCAGAGCTGGGAGCATACAGACTTACACCCAACTGCCTCCTTAGATGGCTAATAGGCATCCCAGCTTACTAAGCCCAGAATCTAAAGTCTCCTTCAACCTTCTTCTCCAGGGCAATGCTCAGATGTCAAGGGAAAAGCCAGTGCTCCCACCCACCCAGACTCTCCTTGTCCTCTCGTAGCCGTAGCCAGCCATCAGGAGATGGGGTCCGCTCTACCTTCCAAGCAGGTCCAGTGCCTGACCCTTCTTGTCCCTGCACTGCCCACCCTGGTCCCCGCCCCACCTGGCTTGGATCGATGCCCTCTTCCCTGCAGCCTGTTCTTCCAAGAGCAGCTTAAACACAGGTGATGTGACCCTGGGGTTTGCCTCCAGGCTCTCTACTGCCCTCGCATCTCACTCTGTAAAAGCTGAAGTCCTTTCTAGGACTCACAAGACCCCACAACCTGGCCCCCGTGATGTCTCTGACTTTATTGGCTGTGACCCTCCCACCCACTGTTAACATCCCTTCAGTCACATGGCCTTGCTTCCCATTCCCTGAATGTGCCAGGCATGCTCCCGCCTCGGCCTCTGCACCTGCACCTCAGACACCAGCTATCTCTCTTCCTTACTTCCTTCCCATCCCTGCTCAGATGCCACTGTATCACAGCCCCTCCTCAGCCACCCAGTGAGAGATAGGTACTGGCCTATCCCCACCACTCTCTAGCGCCTTGCCCACTTGGTTTTTCATCACAGAGCTTCCCATCACTTGGCATCCCTTTGTTCACTGGCTGTTATTCCCACACTGGAATGGAACCTCCATGAAGACCAGGGTTTGCTTTGTTTTTCTCCATTTCTAACTACAGTGCCCAGCACCATGCCTGGAATGTGGAAGGCCTCAATGCAAGTGGGAAGAGTAACTGAAGGAGCCAAGCCACACAGGCCCTCTCTTGGGGAGCTCCTCCTGGGCCTGGGCTCCACATCCATAGCTGCAGGAAGAGGGTGGGCCTGGGGGCTGGCCAGGCCCTCAAAGGCTCCACACAACCCCAAGGGTAAAGAGTCTTCCAAATGGGAGGCTGCCCAGGGGCCTCCGGTGTCCCAGGCGGGATACGCAGTGAGAAGGGCAGCAGAGAAGGCTAGGGGTGGAATGGGGAGAGGTGCTGCTGCCCTATACCACCAGGGTGGCCCCCAGGAGGCCCGTGCCCTGAGCCCAGCACCCCAGAGGGCATGGGTGGCTGCAGAGGCTTTCCCTCCCATCCTTCCTGTCCCTCCAGCACCAAGCACTTCTGAGGAAGGAGGGAGGGAGGAACACATCAAGCAAGCAAACACTTTTTAAAACTCAAGTTCATGCTTGCTAAGCAGTTTGGTCCTTTCTGATTAACAAAGAAGCTTTGCCATCCTCTGGGTCAGTTATTCTTCATAAAAACCCCACAGGCAGGTCAATATTTTGACATTCAATTTTATGGATGAAGAAACAGGTTTTTGATGTCTCCAAGGTCACAAAGCAAATAGGCTGAGACTTGGGACAATAAACGCTGGGACTGCAAGGCAGGCCTGATGTTCCATGGCCTTGGCTCTGACAGCCGAGCAGAACCACACCCTACCCTGCCAGGCTCGGGGCTCAGCCAGTCCGGGTGCTGGCAGCAGGCAGCTGTGGCTCCTGGGTGATGGACCATGTAGAGCCCACACAGCCTGAGCCCAAAAAGACGGCTCCTGGGGCAGAAGCAGAGAGGTAAGACTCCAGACGGGAGACTCCACACCACCACCATGACTCTCACATCAATGCCAATGGGCAAGTGAGATGAGCCCCCTTACTCAGGTGAGGAAGCAAAGCCCAGGAGAGTCAGGCCTGCCTTTAAGACTCAGGTATGGCAGAGGCAGGTGAAGCTCAGGCCAGCAGCTGCCTGGGGGACGGTCAGCAGCAGCACCCTCCCTGCTGGACCAGCCCAGGGAGTTTTCAGAGCTAACTCTCATCTGCATCCCTCCCTCCCAGCCTCCATGTTTCCTGTTTTTGGGTAACACAATATGCCTAGTTTTCTGATCAAGTGGATGAGAGAACAAATGAACACCCCTTTCGGACTGCTCCCAGGCCCGATGAGCTCAATATTCCTTCTGGCCTTTCTACCATCTGCAACTTAGTTTTCTGGTATTCTGAGGATTCTGCATGATAGTATGCCCAGCATGATCTGATCTCCCTTTACCATGCACTTTCTGAACCTGTTGAAAACCTCCAGCAGGAACAGCTTGAGGTGGAGTCATCCTGTGCTCACCTCTGTTCTCCACAGCATCTTGCACGAAACAGTAAGTACTCAACTGACACGCACATGCGCTACATGATTTTATCACAGGGCTGATATGGAAGGCAGAGAAAGAGTTGGATACCTATGATGGGGAGAATCTTTATACACCTGATTCCATTCACTTCTAATCATGGTGGCGAATGATGGCCTCACTTTACAGACAAGGACATTGAAGCCCCCAGAGGTTAAGACATTTATTCAAAGTATGCAATCTGCCTGTCATTAAAGCACAAATTCTTTTATTACATCATACCACAAAAACAAAAACACACTCACTCCATCACAGAAGTTCAAGAGGAAACACAATTCAGCACAGCGATGTCACTAACAGGGGCATTTCTTCTGTCAGGTAAGAAATGGACAGCCTGTACCATCACAACAAACTGTAAGGAAGGGCAGTGTTGGGGGTCCCTCCAGCATTCTACAGAATCAACGGATGCTTAAGTGAAGCAGGTAACAGACTTGTGCTTAGCAGCCTTTCTGATGCGCAGAGATTTTGTAATAATGGTACCAACTATAATAAGATTGGACCTCTATTATCCATTTTGTTCCATTAATGAGACTAGAGGCTCCTGACTGTGCCAAAGGCTAGGGTTGGGACCTGGCAACTTAATCATTACTTAATAAAATGTAAATCGGAGAGGAAAAGAAACACACAAGGTTTGACACTAATAAGCTTACAGCAGGATCAGTTACTTCAATTCAAAGAGGTTCAGACTGGAGGGGAAAAATGAAATAAGCTTTTAAAGATCAGTCTAGGTTTGGCTCCATCAGACCTAACCAATTTTGCTTAATAAGGTTTCAACTTGGCTGCTCTTATTTCTCCCTCTTCTTCGACCTAGGCTGGGTAGAGATAAGACATTTCCCCCTGCCTAATGCGTTTAATCACATCTCACACACAAGAAGTCAAACCTAGGGCTGTGCATGAGGAGACAGCAGTATAGCCCTGGAGACTGCCAGCGCTGCCCCTGCAGGTTGAGATCCCAGCCCCAGCACCACCTCTGGGGCTGCAAGAGGGAACCTCAGGTCACCTGTTCAAGACCAGCCTGGTCAACATGGTGAAACCCCATCTCTTCAAAAATATAAAAATTAGTCAGGCGTTATGGTGGGTGCCCGTAATCCCAGGTACTCAGGAGGCTGGGGTGGGAGAATCACTTGAACCACTGCTCTCCTGCCTGGGCGACAGAGTGAGACTCCATCTCAAAAATAAAAAAATGCTCAATGGAGCACTTTGGATTTTGGATTTCTGGATTTTAGATGCTCAACCTGTTAAGTACATCATGCTAATATTCCAAAATCCAAAACAATCTGAAATCGAAACACTTCTGGTCTAAAGCATTTTGGATAAGGGACATTCAACTTATAGAGACTTAGTGTATACAGTGGCATTGTTTGTTGTTAATTTACTACTTGCCTCCCTCCTGTACCAATATATACTGATTTGTATGTATACACACATATATAAAACCATACATGTGTATGTCTATATAACATGTATATATAATATACACACAAATACTGTCAAAAAACATTATATATACACATATGTGCACGTTATATATATGTGTATATATACAGCTTTCAAATAATAACATGTTATATACGCACATGTATTATTAAACATACATATATATGTTATTCTTTTTTGACAGCTGTATAGTATTTCTTTATATGAAAGCTCTACCTGTCATTTATCCATACCCTTAATGGACAGGTGAGGTGCCATTTATATTACTAGAATGATTTCACAGTGGCCATTTCTTTATGCATCAAATTGTACATGTACATAAGGTTTATCGAGCATAGATATCTGGATGAGAAACTGTGGTGTTGTAGGACACATTTTCGGTTTTACTAGGCCTTGTCAATTTTTCTTTAAAGTGGCCAGTAATGCTTCCACCTGCAGTGCAAGAAATAACCTCTTCCCCACACCCTCTCCAGTACCTGAGGCTGTAGGCTTTTAAATTTTTGCAGTCTGATAGATAAGGTATGCTAACCCATTGCTATCTTAGTGTGATGTTTCCAATTACCAGGGACAATTCCCTCCTAGAAGGGGTCTCTGGAGCCTCTTGAACATCTAGTGTCCCACCCACAACTCCTAGGGGTGACTAAGTACATGTACCTCAGTGACTGTGTGAGCCAGGTGCTCAGTGACACATTTCTGAGCCCCACACAACTCTTGAGGAAGGGGAGATGCACTGAGGAGAACGGGAGAAAGAAGTGAGGATACATTGAGGAAGCGGGGAGAGGGGAGATGCACTAAGGAAGGGGGTAAAGGGGAGATGTATTGAGGAAGGGGAAAGAGGGGAGATACACTGAGGAAGGGGGAAGAAAAGATGCACTGGGGAAGGGGGAAGATGCCCTGAGGAATGGGCGGAAGACCTGGAGGGGATCTAGTCACCCTGCTACTCCACACATCGGGCTCTTTCCTGGGCTCTGCTGCCTTTGGGAACCGTTTCAGGACAGGGGTTCCTGGCAGCCCTTGAGATGCTGCTCCACCCATCTGACCTGGTCTTTCAGGGCCACTCCACATGATGGGGAGTTGTGCTGGGCAGAAGTCTCTTCTATCCAAAAAGCCCATGAAGCCTCAGAGAAAAGTCCAACTGTCCACTGGGGAGGGTGCCGGGAAGATCTATGCCCAGGGATTCCTGCGTAACCATGAGAAAGGCTGCTTGGTGCATAGTCACCTACAGATCAGAGATGTGGGGAAGAGCTCTGACTGTCCACCTGGTCCCTGTCCCTGCCCCCATGTGCCCAGGCCAGGCCTGGGTTCCCAATGGTCAGTAAGGCCCTTGCACACAGCGTGGCTAGTGTTACCTGGAGCCTCACTGGAACACCGCTGCCCTGCCCAGCTCTCCCCACCCCTGTAGCACCCTGTACCCAGCTCAATCCCACTGGCTCTGAGACCTCAGGGGTCCCCTGACCAGCACACGACACCTGCTCTAGAGTCTTCAGGCAGACCAGGACGCTCCTCCAGCCCTGTAGCATGTGTCCAGTGTGTGCCTCGGCACTTGGTTGTTTTCTGGGTGTTTCCCCTGCCAGTCAGACAGCCCCTGGTGGACAGGCTGGGTTTATTCTGCTCACCACTGATCCCCAGAATAGCGCCTGCCACATGGGGGGCACCCTGGGAGGAAGGAAATGATCTGGCTTTGTACCATGTGGCCCAACAAAGGCCCCTGCCCATCCATGGCGACCTTACAAACAAACCCTCATGATTAACCTCTCAGTTGCTGCAACAATGGAAAACCATAAAAGTGACAAGGGGCCTGCCAGGGAGCTTCACCAGGGAGCTTTACACTCCTCTTTCCAGCCACCCCACGTATTTGTCATCCCATAAAACTTTAAATTGAATTACAGCAATGCTGGATTCTTCTGTTTTCTATACAACTGGGACTTTGTTTTTAATGACATCCCTGGGCTGTTTAGGGGGTAAGGAGTCCTTGGGAGGTAAGCCAAGGGATCCAGCTCTGTTTTAAGGGCTAAGCCAGAAAAGCCATCACTGCCACAGAGCAGTGAACAGGACCACACCTGTGGGCCCTGGGCCTGAGCAAAGAGCCCAGGTGGGTTTGGGTCTTAAAAGAATGGATCCAAGGTGGACAGAAAGATCACCACAGTTCCAGGGCTACCCTGTCCTTTGGCCAGGTTTATTAAAACCCAGCACTGGCCATGTCCCACCCATGTGTGGCCCCCATGGCTCCCGCCCCACAGGACAGGCTGCTGGAGAGGCACACAGGCCTGTGGCCACCTGGCTGGCTCCTGAGCATTTCTTAGCACTGCCCTCAGCACCCCATGCTTGGGCCAAGTCCAACTCATGGCCTAGATGCCTGATGGTGCCTCCCAGCCCTGTGCCCGGGCACAGCTGGCTTACTGACTGTCAGGCCCCTTCATCCTTCCAGCCTCACTCCAGCTAGAGCAGGCCAAGCTGCCCACCCACCTCAGCCCCTACAGTCCCCACTACTCGACCCCCACTTTACCTCTGACACTTGCTATATAGCCATCCCTTCAGGTCCTGCCTCCTGTCTAGACAGAGCACCAGCCGGCGCGCGGGCTGGGTGGCACTCATCTCTGTCCTTGGCACAGAGGAGGATGCTCAGGAATGTCAGTCAGACTCCACTGATAATCCCCTGCACCCCAGTGCATTTATGCAGGGGCAACATCACTTGGACTCACATCCTGCAGGAGCACCAGCCTGTGGCTGCTGGCACCACAGCATCAGCAAGTCCAGACAAGGGTGCAACCAGCAAGCCAAGGGCAGAGACAGGGGCCCCAGGGAAGCTGCCCAGTAGCTGAGCCTGGGCCTTAATCTGCCTCTGTGGGTACTGGAGGGGGGGGGCTGTCAAGGGCATTCTGGCCCATGATGGTAATGATACAAAGGAGTAGGGAAGGAGAAGAGAGACTGATCACTGTGACAGTGAATGAGGAGGGCAAGAGGGGGGCGCCAAGGATCACGCTGGGATTCATTCAATCAGTTGAGCTGCCACTGTGAGCCTCCTGAGACGTAAGGTATCCCATTCCAAGGCCAAATCCCAGGGACTGAGGTGGTTGCAAAAGGGGGCTGCTGGGTATGGGATGTATTTTCAAACTCAGCCTCCCACTATTTCTTGAGATGGGTCAAAGAAAAAAAGAATGCCGTCTATCTACATTGTTAATCTGTGCAAAATGGGGAGGTACTCTTACGTGGCACGGTGCTGTGGGGCTTCAGTGGACACTGGATACAAGGCTTGGAGCCCTCACAAGGCCAGCCACACCCCCTGAGGGGCCGTTCCCTGTGTCCCACCAATATGGCACAAAAGTCGTTGTAATCCAAGGTATGTAGAACAGTGGTGACCCTAAGAATGGACTTTCTCTCTAGGTTTATTATTTTGCTCACAATTTCTGTTTATTATAACTTTAGCCTTATAGACAAGAAACTACAACAGCTTTATGACATTCCATTGCTCTCCTTATAGCTTGCTGGAAGGGCAGGCACCCAATGGGCTTACGGACCGCTCCTTGGTCCTGGGGTGCACCAGTGCATCTACTTTGTACCCCACACCCCATCCCATGGCCTGGACCTTGCCCACCTGCATTCTGACATCTGGACGGCACATGTGGCTTGAGGTTTGGGCTCCTTCTACTCCACGAGATGGCTGTTAGACTGTGGTTCTGTTTATAGCCAGAATCACCCCTGCACTCACCCTCCTACCCCACTTAGGCCTGCCCCACTCCTGTGGGTGCCCATGCTCAGCAGTGAGCATGCTGGACTTGGGGCCAGACTCACTGAGGTTGGAACTGTGGTTCCAGCTCTGAGCTGTGGGCAAGTTCTGTAACTTCTGGGCTTCAGTGTCTTTACCAGTAGACTGGGGATACCAGGTCCTAGCCACAGGGATTCTGTGAAGGTTGAAGGAGTCAGCATGTGCCTAGGGTCTCCCTGAGCCTTTGTAAGTAGCAGGTCCTCAGTGAACTGTGGTGGCCTCCAGCCCTTGAACATGGTTCAAGCCCCAGCCTTTGGCCCCTTCCTCATGGGTGGCATTCCCACAGCCTATGAGCCAACAAATCCTGGAGTTCACCTGCCTTGCACCCACAGTCTCTTTCTGTTCACTGGGCCTCACTTCTTGCTCAGACACCCACAGCAGCCACTCCCATGTACTGCCAGGCCACTTCCCTAGTATAGAGCCTGGGTCAGGCTAGGTTCTCAATGAAACCTGCCAGGGCTCCATGTGCTCTGGTGCGAACTGCCTCAGCTGGCACTCAGCCCTGGCCTTCCTCCTGCATCTGTGCAGGGCCCTCCAGAGTTCTCGGCTGGTCTCCTGGCACCCTCCCTGCCTCTGCCCTGCTATTTATCCATGTGGAATGCCCTCCTGCACATCTTCCCCAGCATGCCTTCTTCAAGGCCCATCTCCCTCATTCATTCCACTGGCTTTAATTCAACATGCTCACATTGCACCTACGCCATCATAGCACCTACTCTATGGCAGGCCCCATGCTGGCCTTGGGACATGGAGGAGCCATGGCCTTTGTCCTCTGAACTCCACACTCACTGAGGAGACAGATGTATAAAGCATATTTAGAATATAATATGTTGAGTACTATGAAGGAGCCAGCAGAGAGGAGGGCATCTGAATTGGGTCTGGAATGACAATGACATACAAATGAGATTGGGAGAGAGGTGACGACTTTGCGTGGCAAAAGGACAGGAAGGTGCCAAGGTAGGTCTGAGGCAGAGCTCTTGATATCTCCCAGGAGAGCCCCATGAAGGTGTGCACAAGAAGATGGTCAGTGCAGCACAGGGGATAACAACATAGACAAGGCAGCAGTCTGAAAGTCCATCCATGGGGACATGGCAATGTGTGACATGAGTTGTCCACATTTGGGGGGCAGGCAGTGTGGTAGCTCTGTGTGTAGTGATGAAACAAGGTATCTGAGAATCCATGTGGGGCATGGCCAGAAAAGCACAAACGCTGCTTAGAATAATTTACACAACAGTGCTATGCACTTCTGTGTGCACAGTGCATAGGAAGGGGTTTGGAAAGAATTAAAAGGATCTCCTCCAGATGAGAGGCCAGGATGGGATGTGATGCAACAGGCCTGTTTCCCTGAACTGAAAGGTTTCACTTTTGCTACAAGAAATTCATGAATTAGTTGTGTGATTAAAAATTAATTATTTAAGAATAAAAAGACAGACTTTCTAGTCAATTAAATGTAATAGAATTTAGTTCCAACCAGTTTACTCAATGCAGACTGACAGTCTACTCTGAGGCAGTCTCTGGGAGAGGCCAGCCCTGGGCCGAGGGGTAGAAATGGAGAGGTCAGATGTTGCAAGCAAGAGAAGCACTTCTGAGTCTCCTGGCTGGGTCAGTCACACTGCTGGCTTGAGTCTCGCCTTCCCCAGCAATACTGGAAGCCACCAACATAGGATGAGGAGACAGAATGCCCAACCCACATGAGAAAATCGAGGGGCCCCTTGCTGAGGTTGCTGGCACAGGATGGAAGACTCTCTTATCCTTCCACCTACAGAAATAGCTGTGCCACCTGCCAAGATGGGGTGGGCAAAAGATGGTGGGAGTCTCTCAGTTCACCACGAAATAAAAAGGGCAAAGCAGTAAAGTGTGAGGCACAATCCAAGCTTCACACAGTGCCTGGCCCAGCAGCCAGAGAGCAGGAGGGCACCAAAGGCTGGGCTCAGAAGCCAGGCACTCTGAAGACACCAACATGTTTTGTCCTAAACTTGAGTGCACCGGCCCTAACTCTGAGATGCCCAGGGGAAAGTGTCTGTTCCTCACTGCAGTTGTCTGAAGACAAGGACAAACCTCTTACACTTCTATCCCTCAGCATACCCTCCAGATGCTCCCCCAGCACCACTCGAGACCACACTGGTCCAGCATTATTGGAAAGCTCTCATCTTTTCTACATTTCTTGTCCAAGAATTCTACCTCTAGGAAACTCTCCAAAAGTCAAAGGTGGATCACTAAAATATTCACCTTAGTATGATAAAATATTCACCTTATTTATGATAGCCAAAAGATGGAGACAATCTAGCTGCCCAACAATGGAGGAATGGCTAAATAAAACAGCGGGCAGGGTGTTACACAATAAAATAAATGAAGCGCTTTTATCAGCATGGAAAATGCTTTCTCTGTAATATTGAGCCAATAATCAAGGTATAAAAATGTATTTAAAATATAGTCTTAACTATTTTTAAGTAGAAGTAATTGCTTCTAGGTGATAGGCTGAGTTTTTTTTTTTTTTTTTTTTTTATACTCCATAAAAATGTCTAAAGTAATCATATATTGCTTTGATACATGAAAAAATGGTTAAAAAAGAAATACCTAAACTAAAAAAGAAAGACCATCCCACCAGGTTGTAGCTCAGTGTTGTCCCAGTTCCTAAGGCTGCAAAGACTCTTAGGAATTCCTCCCACGCAAACATCCTTCCCGGAGAGCCTGCTGTAGAACAGGCCTTCTACAGGGCACCTAAGACCACTCTCTCTAACCCTCACTACCACCTGACAGCTGAGGAAACCGAGTCAGTAGCCTGCTCAAGGCCCCTCAGCTGGTAAATGGTGAAACTCGAACTCAAGCCCAGCAAGGCCTGGCTGAAGTGGGAGCTTATCTGACCACAGCACTGGCTGGGCCTGAGGCACAGAGTCTTGGGTCCAAATCTGGAGCAAAGTGAGGAATCTGTCACAAAGACAACTTGGATGTCCTCAGCAAGGCTCAGGAGGGAGATCACTTCTTCCTTCCCTCTTCCCCAGGAACAAAAGGCTGGCTGGGTCTGCAGAGACTGTATGGCATGGGGAGCAGTGGCAGCTCTGGGCCCCAGACCCACTCTGGGATGATGCATCCCACCTTTAGACAGAGAGCGGGCCAGCAAAGGTTGCCGGGGGCCTGCCTTGCCTGTGTGAAGAGCAAGTGCATGAACCGGCTGCCATCTCCCTTTGTTATGAAGCTTCTTTCTAACCATGAAATAGAGGTCAACGTATGGTCTGTCTGGGGTGGAAAGGCAGCTTTGAGTTTGAGGTCTGGAAACAGCAACAGGAAGGTTATCCTGTGCTAAGGATGTTTTTTTCTCTTCTCTTCCTTCTGCATTTTCCAAGTTTAGTCTTTAGTATTAGCATATTTAAAACTTAAAAAAAATTCCATGTCTCAATTTTAAACTCAAATAAATCACCTGGAATTGATTGCACCAACAAGAATTGAGGGCCTACTACAGCCAGGCCATGCAAAGCCCTAGGCCTACAGCCATGCCCCACAGGCGGGCGGAGCAGCTGGTAGAAAGTACGCTCTCCGTCGGTGCAGGATGGAATGGGTTGGAAGTTGGCTATCAGAAAATAAAAGAGCAACTTTCCCCTTCTGGATCTCTCTCCCTCCTCCTTGGGATCGCTCAGGGAAAGCACTTAGTTACCCCATGGAGTAAGGCACCCACTGAACCACATGAAAACTGTATTTTCCGTGGGACCTGGAGTGCTCAAGTGCAAACAGTGTGCTCACACCCCAACACACGAAGGGCCAGGAAGTCCTAAAAGACATGATGTGTTTCTCCTTCCCACAGAGAAATCCCCTACTCCATGGCAGAGGAGAATAATGCCTGAAACTGACTGCTAGAAGCACAGAAATTCTTTGAAATACCAAGTTTTGGATTTTAAGATTCATGGAAACCTTGCATTCTGTGCCATAATAGATTCATGTTTGTTTTAACATAAAAGTGAAGTTTGGAATTAACTGCCCTTGGGAAAACTGACACTGTAGAAAACTTACCTGCTGGCCCTTTGGCATCCAGTCCTGGGGCACACGATAGCATTCACCCCACTCTTAGCCCCATACCAAAGAGAATGCAATGTGAAGATGAATTCATCTGGAGGGACCCAGGCATTGAGAGGTCTGTGTCCATGGCTACACGTGCCCCCTTCCCCAGAGTGCATGGAGACCAGTGGGGAGCCTACCGCCCCTTCAGCAGTCTGGTTTCTGCAGCCATCCTCTGCTGAGGGAGCCCTGCCATGGGCAGGGAGGCACTCAGACTCAGAGATACACCTGTACCTTCTGATCCTGCATACTCACTCTGCTGAAGGAACACCAGGCTGCTTCAACACAGGCTGACCCTACTGAGAGGATGGGCTGGCATTCAACATGGCAACCACCCAAATGATTTTCCAGGGTCATGTTTACTCTCCATGATCTGCCCTGGGGGCTGGCTCCTTCAGAGGAGGAAGTGCTCCAACTCTGGAACAAATCATGCTGGCTGGTTCTACTACCTCCTGGCTGGCCAACTTTGGGCTCTTCACCCCTGAGCCTCAGCTTCCTTGTTAGTAAAAAGGGGATGATAACACTGGTGGGGCTACAGTGAGAAGTCAGGGCCAAGCACAGCACCTAACACTCAGGTAAGAGTAATTCTTGTTATGATTGACAGAGTGAAATTAAAAGACTGAGGCTGGGAGTTCAGGGGAACACTGCACCTGCAGGGTGAGGTGTGCTGTTTCCAGCACTTTAAATAACAAAGGTCAGCTCGGGGCCAGGGCCAACAGAATGGCATGAGCTCAGCTGCAGCCCAAGGAGGCTCCCTTCGTTCCACTGTGTCTGACTTTCAAGGAGTCCACCAAGAACTTCGGTGACTAGATGGACTCAAAAGCAGGCTCGGCTTCTGCCAGCAGTTCCCATTTTCTATGATCCCTCCAAAGGTACAAGCAAAGCTCAGGGCTGATAAGTGTTTTCCTGGTTATCTGGAGAGATTTAGCTAACCAAGTGTGTGAACTATCCCTAAGTGCACTTATGTGACAGCGCTTCCCAAAAACTGTCATGCATTTATAAGTCATTACACTGAGATTGGGGTGTCAATATTAAATATCTTAAAACATTATCAGTTGTAGCTAAAGTTAATGGAAATACTTTAAACATGTTTAAGCAAATACTTTGAATAGGAAAATGCAAAGAAATACTCTGCCCCTGGGTTGGGTGGAAAAGCAGCCCCCACACGCCTGGAGAGTGAGAGGGTACTTAAATCAAAGTGACAGCTGGATGTCAGACAAGCAAAAAAAACCCAGAGGACCGGGACAGGCAAAGGTGGGGGCAGGGTGGCAGTGAGGTCCAAACCACCCCTGTGATTCGGGCTGCAGACCCCAGCTCTCCCACAGCCACTACTGCCCCTGTGGCACCTCCTGCTTTGGATCCAAAGCCTTAAAGGGCCCGGAAAAGGTGACCAACCATTAAGGGCCACTCTGAATCTCTGCCCCATCAGCTCAGCCACTACTCTTATGTCTGAATGGCTCACAATCCCACATGCTCTGGTAATGCATTAACGATGGGACTTTTGGCCAAGGTGGGCCCATTCAGGCCACAGATGCCACAGGAAGCTGATGAGTAGCCTTTAGTGTCTTTAGGTTCTCAAGGTCCAAGAGTAAAGCCTTAACACCCCACCAGGCTGTCAGCCTTGCTTCCTTTGGGAGCAATATTCCTTGGGGGAAGTTGGTGACAACTGTGATGACAGTGATGATGACGTCAGCAGCAGTAATTACAGCAGCTAACGCTGACTGAGCACTTGCCCCATGCAGGCACCACAATGAGGGACTCCCAGGTAGGGACATGGTCAGGTGGGGAGAGCCATGCTGGCTTTGGTCACTTGCCTGCTGTCACCCAGCCAGCAGGTGGCAGAGCTGGGATTTGAACCTGGGCCAGCCATCGTGGCAACAGCCCCAGGAGAGAGGAATGCAAGTTCCTTCCCTGACACATGTGCCCCAAGTTGGGCACTGGGGAGTCTCAACTGATAGGGAAATTGTTCCTGCTCTAGAGGGGTTCCAGCCTGGGGAAAGGCAAAGTAGCCCTAGAGTACCGGGATGGAAACTCAGTGAGGGGCAGAGAGGAGTGGTGTTGCTATGTGAATGAGCTCGGCCGACCCCCACACTGGCCCTCACTGCTCCTCCTTTCACTGCCAATCTGAACGTTCTCAGCTCCCAGCTCACTGCCTCAGGAGGCTCTCCGGCCGCCTCCAAACCTCTGCTGTCTTCTCTCAGAGGCTGCTCTTCAGGGCAGCTTCATTACTTGTGGTGACAGGGCCCACTGTTACTTAAAGTCTGTCTTCCACATGGCACTGGACATTCCATCAGGGAAAGGATGGGCCACCAGTGCAGATCTAGCGGGCAGCCCAGTTCTGGCACCTTATCTTACTGAATGGAATACATGCTCCTGGGAAGGTCTTTCCTGGGTGGAGGGTAGACTGGGGGCACAGTAGGCAGGGGAAAGCCAGTGCAGGGAGAGGCGGGAGCCTATAGTAAAAGGCTAGTAGTGCCGTGGCCTGGGCAGGCAGCAGGGGCCCCTCTGGCCTGTAAGGACAGTGTCCTAGCTAGCAGGATGCATCCTATGTGGTCTGCCCAGAGACTGTCCTGGGAGAGTGAAGGCTAGGACGGATGCCTGAACAGGAAGGGAGTGGGACAGGTCATAGGGTCCTTGCCTGGGTCTTTCCCCCTTTCCACCCACTGTGGCTGCCCCCTGATGGCCAGCTTATGGAGGCAGAATTTGGCAGCAGCTAGAGCAGTTCTTTCTCCCTCTCAGAAAGAAAAAAAGTGAGCCCGACACATGACAGCAATTATAAATCCAAAAACACACAAGCAGAAACCCAGTTCCAAGCCAGGTCTACCAGGGCCGCAGCTCAGCTCCTTGCCCCAGCCCATCCCAGGACACAGCACTCTCTACCCCAGCGCTTCCCACCTCTCTCCCGCCTTGGCCTGCTTGATCCCACCTCTCCCAGTCTCTCTGAAGCTCCACTGCCTCTCAGCAGCCTTCCAAGACTTCCTGGCACCCCCAGGGACTCCTGCACCCATTCCTGCCTTCCCTGCCTTTGTCCCCACCTCCACTCAGGCCATGAGCACTGAGCAGTGTTCTACAAGCTGACATGGATTAGCCTACTCAATCCTCGCAGCAACACTAAGAGGTAAGTCTCGTTATGCCCTGCACTGTACAGGTGACCAAACTGGGTCCCAGAGGCTGGGTGAATAGCCAGAGGCCATTAGTCCAGTAGTGACGGAATGGGGCAGGACCCCAGGAACCTCCTGTCTAGGAGTCCGCGAACCTCCTGTCTTCCTCACAGGGCCAAGCCAGCTCTAACTCACACAAGTGGAGTGGCTGCCACCTCGCTTGTTTGTCCTACAGACCTCCTCGAGAGAGTGGTCATTGTGATTCATCTTTGCATCTGCCACACCCAGAAGGGGGCCTACTATGATGCCAGTGCTAACAACACTTTAATAAATGAATGACCAATTGATGGCAAGCAACCCACTCTCCTCATAACACAGTGCTTAGGAAGGCAGGTTTTTGAGTCAGACTTTTTGGGTTCAAATCCTACATATTAGCTATGTCACCCCAGGCCAGAGATGTCACCTCTCTAAGTTTCCTTAAATGGAAAATGTACCTACCTCATTGTGCATTTGTGAGGTTACATTGAGATAATCTATGTGAAATGATTAGCATGGCATCTTTAAAACTTAGAAGTAGTTCAATATAAATTTGTGATTAAAACTACCACTACTACTATTTTATCATCAATAAAATGGAGATGAGCATCTCAACTTCATTTGGATTACAGTGACAATGAAAGTAAAAGAGAGAAGTTGTGTGCTGCACCAGCATAAATCATAGGAGTTGAACCGAAGAAGTCTGACTTGAAAACCCCCCTTCCTAAGCACTGTGTTATGAGAATAGGTCACTTGCCATTCTGTTGTATGTCCTGCACTATGCCATGTCTAGGGAAACAGCTCTCCTGTAGAAGGAGACAATAAACAGTTTAGACTTTGGAGGCCACACAGCCTCTGTTGCAACTACTTGACTCTACCATTAAAGCTCTTTATTTATCAAAACAGGTGGCAGGCTGTCGTTCGCTGACTCCTGCTGTGAATAGTGTCCTATGAACAGGAACCCTGACCTGCCCCTGTTGAAGCCAGACACCCAGCCAATCATCAGGGCCAAACCTGTGCTACGGCAGCTGCGGGTGCTGTGCACACCCCAGGGGCCAGCGGCAGAGCTGAGTGTGTCTGCAGAGCAGGCCTGCAAGGTGCCATTTCCTGAGCACCTATTATGTTCTGGGCACACAGGACAGAATGAGATACCATCCCTGCAGTCGAGAGGATGGCAGCACTCTCCAGGGACTGCCATATAAACTGAACATGGCATGGTGTTCAGATCGTCTCCTCCTATGTGACCTGGACATAAGAGTAGTGCCCACAGCTTGTAAGGCAGAGACAGGAGCACACAGAAGCCCCTGGTTGGTCACTGGTGTGCTTATTATTCTAACCCGTCTCCTAGGAGGCAGAAGGCGAGGGGCAATCCACTTGAGATGACTTTCAGAAGCTTAAGGGCATACGCTTTGTGCAAAGTCTGTTTAGGGTAGAACCTGTAACACACAGGCCAACGTGAGTCATGTTATATCGCAAATAAAAATCGGCCCATGAATATACATAATCCCCCAGGTAATTCTCTCAATCTCAGAACGGTAATGGAGCCACCCTCGCTCACTGAGGCATGAATATTTACCGTCCTCTGGCTTTACTGCTCTCGATCTGGCTTCAATTTTGCAAATTAAAATGAAGGCTGTGTGGATAGAGAGATTACAGGAGAGCCTCTGAAGCCTGCTATCCCCTGGTGAGGCAGCAGGCAGGGTGAGCTGGCTCCTGCCCGCTGGCTTGCTACTTCTGCCTTTAGGGTCAGGAGCCACAAAAAATGGGACAAGGGGTTGGAGGGGGGTCAGGACCTCAGAAAAACACAGTGGGGATAAGAATGGAACTTAACATGAAACACGTTCCAGGCAGGACAGGAGTGAAAATCCCCAGACTTTCTCCTTCTGATGATTGAGAATTCCCAAGTAGCCAAAAGGGCAGATACTTTAAACTGTGTTGCACCCAGTCTGAACCTAGGTTCAGACCCTGTCCAGGACTTGAACCTGGGCAAGTAATTTCTCCTCTCTGGGCCTCTGAGTCTTCATGGTATGATGGGGTAAGAACCGCTTTACTCCTGCGGGTGCCTGGCCCGAGTGCTCCCTCAGTGGCAGTGGCCAGGCATCAACTGCTACTCGTCTACACATCTGCCATCCGTTACCTGTTGGTACACGGTGACTCCGGCAGAGGAGTGGGATATTGTCTGTGACCCCCTGAGGGAGCTGCTTGCAACCAGGGCCACCCAGCAGCCTGCAGTCTTACTGGACTTACGAATGGCTGCGGGGAGGTCAGGAAGGGGCCCATCATTTCTAATTGGGTCTCTGCCATTAATTAGAAGGAGAGAGAACCAAGTATCCTGTCCCTTTTGCTGTCCTGGTTGGAGAAGAGCATCAGGTGCTGGAGCAGGAATGGGTGGGACAGGGAGCCAATGGCTGCTGGCTGCTGGCAGATCAGGACATCTGTCCCTACTGCACAACGTGGCTCCCTGACCAAAAGCCAGAGGCAGAAAAGAGTCACTCAGTCCACCTCACATAAAAAACCAGCTGGAACACAGTCTGGAGAAAGTTGCCCCAAAACCTTTGCAAAGGATGGCACTTGCCACTAGTTGAGCAACAACTATGTTCCGGGCATTGGCTGAGACCTTGCTAATCCCCCCTTGCCTTGCAGCATCCCATCACGGGAGGGCGCTGTGCCAGCTTCATGTAGTCACACTGCCAGCAAGTGCTGGGCCAAGGTGGGCGGACAGCCTGGCTCTCCCCACTGTGCCAGGTGGGCTCCTGTCCAAGGAGCCTATTTTATGTCCTACACCATGCCATGTCTAGGGAAACAGAGGACCAGGCATAACTCCACCTGCCTCTGCCTGGAGTGCACAGTCACCTAACAACCAGCTCCCATGACTCACATGGCATGAGCTGCCCTGGTGTGGCAAGGAGGGTGGGGGAGCCCTGATGAAGGAACCATGGCTACTACTTGGCAGGGAACTAGGAGGAAACCTCAGAGAGGAGGGGCCATCTGTGCTGAGCCTGTGGATGGACAGGGCAGCTCAAGCAGAAGGCTGAAGGGGGCAAAGGCCCTGAGGCCTGCAGAGGGCCCAACTGGTTAGCAGCTGGTGAGCACAGGGTGCACAAACTCAATGGCTACAGCTGAGGCAGGCGCCAGCCGGTGCAAAGCCTGAAGGTCAGGCCAAGGAGCTGGAACTCTCCTCTGCCGGCAGATGAATACCATAAGATGCCACAGAGGGGTGAGGAGTGATGAATTGAAAAGGTCAGAATGGCTCCAGTGGTACCCCAGGTGGAGAGAGGACTGATGGGGAAAAAGACTCTGGTCACAGGGCAAATCGGGGCAAACGGCAATGGCAGGAAGAGGACGCCAGCCCCAGAGAGGTTGTCGTGCTGATCCCTGAGCATGTCCACAGTGCCTGCAGTGCGCCTGGCATGCAGCAGCACCAAGCACACGCTGAGGGAAGGGAAGGCCAGAGTGAGTGTCTGAGCTCCAGCAGCAGAGCAGAGAACAGGCCAGGCTCACAAGTCTGGGGAAGGACTGCCCGTGAGCACACTGTGTGTATGAAGAAAGAAAATCCATGGCAGGAGACAGCCACAGCCCAGCCTGGCAGCAGACAGCCACAGACCTCCTGGGAGTGCTGGCTCTTGTCCCCTAGCCAGCGGCATGCACTGCTTCTGCGGGGTCCTTGCTGCCCTATCGAGGCCTGGTACTAAAGAGTTACTGGCTCTGCTCAGAAAACTGTAACCCCCAGCCTGCCAGAACGTCTTCTATTTTTCTTTCTGCTTTCTTTAAGACCCCAGATGTGCTCTTGCACATCAAAAGAGAGCAACTTATAAAGTTAAACTAAATCAAGGGCTTTTGTTCTGAGGCATCGTGGCTGAACTAATTATTCCTGTATGTTGTTTAATGAAATAGTGGTGCCATATATTAAACCAGTTAACAGGATGAGCACATGAGTTACAAGGAAGGTCGGGGCTGGGATTATAAATTTAACTTTTTCTTAAGAAGAGATGAAACAAACCACTCAACTCCCTGCTGTCGTATGTCATGGGAGGGGAAAATGATGGCACTGAGCAGCACAGAGGGAGGGCTGTGCCCCAGTTCACGGTGCTGGCGGCACCAAGCTGGGCGGTATCCCCAGCCTGCTGGCTCCCCACCCCAGGTACTCTGTGCCAAGCTCCACGCAGGCTCAGGGCTCGCTCCTCATCCCCCATGTGCCCTTGGTCCCCAGACCTTCAGCCCATGTGACAGTCCTCAGGAAATTCAGAAAGAGCCTTAAACCATGTCACACATGCATGCTGAGATGCTGTGCAGCACACTTTCCCATAGCCAGAAACACTGGAAATCTCTGCCTGTCAATCATGAGAGGCTGGGGCAAGAGTGCGGGAGCGCCCTTCTGTGGACCAGGATGCAGTGAGTGAAAAGAGGGGGTGAGTGGCAGGCATCGGTATGAGATGGTTCTGCTACATGCTAAGTGAAAACACTGACATAACAAACAGTGCCAATGAGAGAAGCCTGTTGTGCTGTTTTATTCCTAAGGACGTATGTTAGGGCGTGGATGTGGTGCATTTGTGTACCTTAAAAAAGGCCAAAAGGACACAGAGCATGCTCTTAACACTGGCTTTCTCTGGGAAGTAGAATTTTAGGAAACTTTCACTTTATCTGACAGTGAATTAATTGTTCACAACAAGCATATATTTCTATTATAACTGAATAAAGCAATAAATAAATATCACACTTTTTGAAAAATAAATCCACAAACAAGCAGCAATACCTCTGTACCACAGACTAGAATTAGGAGGGTGATCAAAAAGGACTTGGTCTTTTCTGGCAATCCATGAAGTATCACAATAAAAATATATTTCATGTACTACTTAAATAATAATTAAGAAAACATTTAATATTATGCAACTAATAAAATGGCAACAAGCTAAGAGCATTCAAAGATACGAGGACATATGAAGCAGTAGTACCAAAATGCATCCGAAACAGTGACACTATGTTTAGTAACAAACATAGTGATCTCCACTATACAAATATATAGCATATAGTACAGGAAGGTGAATTAGAGGAAATTCATATGAAAGTTATTCCTAGAATTATGGTCAATTTCTTTCCTTATAAACACTGCCAAGGTGACAGCACTGGCCCTGACAAGTATGCAGGTTTCAAGCAATGGGGCCTCACCCTCCACACCACTGACACTGTGCAGGGACCGCAGGCCCAAGGATGACTTCTGACAAATAACTAACTGGCTACAACACAAGGTACCAAGGGCAGACTCCCTCCCTCCCTCCTTCCTGGGCCTCCCCGGGAGCTCAGGCACTGGCTTCTGGCAGAGGCCGCAGCAGCCTCAGCATGGCCCTCGGGCACAGGCCCTGCTCCATACACCTTACTGGCCATGTGGCCCTGAGCAAGGGCCTTACTCTCTCTGAGCCTCCATTTTCTTAGTGTAAAGGCATAGAGAGTCCTACTGGCCATGATTACAAGCAAACCCAACCACAGTCATCAATTCGAAGATCCTGGCCTACAGAGAAGGCTCAGTGGTCATTTTATTTTTCTGCTGATAATAATAGTGATATCTGACATGCATGGAGCCCGTACCACATATGTCACCCTGGGCCTAAGTGCTTTACACGCATTAGCCCATTAATCTCCACTACCAATGAGGCAGGTACTCTTACTATCCCCACTTTACTGCTGAGAAAAGTAAGTCCCAGCAGACATAAGTATACCTGAAGTCATATAACTAGGAAGTGGAAGCATTGAGAAGTCTGGTTTCACAACCCATCCATAATAAACCACACTATATTGCCACTTTGATGTAAGTGTGGGCTCCTGTGTGTGTGTTAGGGAGAGACATCAGCCTCCCAAAGGCACACTAGGAAGCAGTCCTGAAGGATAGGTGATGTGGATGTTGATGGCTCCAGGCGACCCCCACCCCTGCCTTCTTAGTCACAGGCTTGCCCCAGGACTAAGCTCCAGAGCTACAATTTTTTGCATAGTACTGCTCTGCTCTTCCAAGTCCCACTGGAGCAGCGGTTCTCAACCTGGGGTGATTCCCCCACCTCCGGGAAATGTGGCAATGTCTGGACCTGGGCACATTTTTGGCGGTCACATGGTGGGTGGGGGTGTTACTGACATCTACTGGGTACAGCCAGGAATGTTCCTAAACGTCCTACAATGCCTAGGAAAATCTTCACAGCAAAAAATTATCAGGTCAAAAATGTCAACAGGCTGGGCACAGTGGTCAATGCCTATAATTAACCAGCACTTTGGGAGGCACAGGTGGGAGGATCAGTTGAGTCCAGGAGTTCAAGACCAGCCTGGCCAAAATGGCAAAACCCTGTCTCTACAAAAATGACAAAAATTAGCTGGGTTTGGTGGTGCACACCTGTAATTCCAACTAGTCAGGAGGCTGAGACACAAGAATAGCTTAAACCCAGGAGGCGGAGGTTGCAGTGAACAGAGATGGCACCACGGCACTCCAGCCTTGGTGATGGAGTGAGACTCTGTCTCAAAAAAATAAATAAAATAAAATAAAATGTCAACAGTGTTGAGCTTCAAAAACCCTGCACTAGAGGGAAAAAAGAAAGAGCTCCTTGTTTGCTAAACATTTTCTGAATAACTCCCTAAAAACTGCTCTCAAGGACATTGAGCCATTGAAACCTCAAAGCAGGCAGGATACACACAGCTGTTCTTACCAACACTTGGTTAATGTGCTCACCAAACAACTACTCTATGCCTCAATGGGAGGGAGAGAGAGAACAGTGTGTCCTTATGGTAGACTCCTTAGCAGAGGCTAAACAGACATCCACATGTACAGACGTGGAACCACCTTTCATTTAGAATGGAGGAGATAAAAACAAGGGGTAGTACACTAGGTAGGGCCTGGTGTAAGAAAGAGGGGGAGACACACAAGCTCCCACATGCAGAGGTGTCACCAGAATGACAGCAGCAATGGCTGTCTAGGAGGGAGGGACCAAGGACCCAAGACGGGGGTGTCAGGGAGACATAACTCTAATCACTGCATACACTTTAGCATCTGTTACATTTTGAACCATCTGCCAGTATTACCTTTTCAAAGTAAACTAACAAAAACTGTGCCACATTCATATACGTCCAGGTGAGGAGCCTTCTTATACAGCATTTCATGAGAGCCTGGGAATAATTCTCTGCTGGGCTTATGAGGATGCCCAGGTCACAAGTGCTCTGTTAAAAATGGAGATGCCAAGAGCCTGACTTGCCAAAGCCCTGTTACCAGGCAGCAGTGAAGTCAGGTTCCCAAAGCGGACCTCCTCATGCCTAAGTCCTGGGTGTGGCATCCATGGACTCCGGGAGTCAGAGACCTCCCTGCCAGACCTGGCTGGTTGACCAATTAGCTTAGATGGTGACAGCAATGCCTAGGCTCTGAAGATGCAGCCTGGTCACTAACTGAATGCAATATGCTACCCGTGGCTCCCACATGGGATGGCAAGGCAAGAAGCACAAAGCTGTTTTCCACAACATTGCCCAGAAACATGAGCACAACCCTGTTGCCAGGAGGATAAACCCTTCCTTGCATCTCCATTTTGCCCTGTCCTTGGCTTTCACAAATGGTTACCCAGACAACTGCCCTTTTCCTGGACTCCCGCAATTGGTTGTTATCAGGAGACATCAATCTCTCAGGGAGAGGCACGCTATCAACTGGCTAGGATGGCCAAAATGCAGCCTTTCCCAAGAGCTGGCAGAAATAGGAAAAACCAGTTACTACCCAGATTCTACAACATCCCAAGTGCTTCCCATGGTCAGCCTCATCACGATGCTGTGGCATGAAAATAACTTACAGACAACGGGACTGAGACCTATGGAGGCATTCACACAGCCAATAAATGGTAACCCTAGATTTTAACCAAGGGCTGTATGAGTCCAAAGTTAATCCTCACCCCCAAACCAGACCACCTGCCCAGGGAACTATCTCTTTGCAGAGGTTTAGAATTTTCTACATATGGTAGTGCAGAAAAACTGTCTTCTGGGTATTCTTTTACTAAAAGGTACAGCTAAATGGTTAAGCGAAAAGAAAGGGAAGAGAAAAGAAAAATTGCAGAGGGCCTTCTGCCTCCTCCCCACAGCCTGGTCCAGGTCCCTTTGCCAATCCAGCTAGAGGAAGCCACGCCTGCTATAGCCCTGCCTATCATCTGTACCTCGACAAGCAGGTCAGGACACAGGGCCTGCCACAAGGATGGTGGCCCACCCATCTCTCAACTGTTTCTCATTAGCTGGAACATTCCACTTTTCAACAACCATGGACGCCTCTGTCCTTCCTTGGAGGGTGAAGGCGGAGCCTCTTCTGAACACTGGTATTCTGAACACTGGTGGGTGCTCACGCCAAACAAAGGCTCCCCTATTCCAGCGCAGTCTGGTGACACAAAGGCGGTGGGATCCCACTACTTCATCCTCTGTGCATGGAAGTAGCCAGCAGTTGGACAGGGCCAAGACTCCAGAAGAGAGAGCTGGCCTAGGTCCAGGTGCTTGGGGCAGCAGGGGGGACCCTGCCTGTCTGAAGCCCCAGCATTGCCTACTTCTCTGTAACTCAGGAACTCTGGTTCTCTCACCTCAGAGAGAGATTATAATAGCCCCTACTTCACAGAGTTGTCTAGGGTTAAATCAGAAGAAAAGGCATGTAAAATGCTTGGCTTTCTATCTGCCATGTAGTGGGGTCTTTCCCTTTTTCAAGTTCTGTCTCAGAATCTTCTCAACATGAAACTCTTGATGGCCACAGCCAGTCCATCAGAGGTAGAAATGGGATGAAACTTTTCTGCGTTCCTCATGTGAATTCAAGGACAAATCAGTATTCGTGAGCACTGACTGTGAACCAGGCATGGTTCTAGGTGCTGGGGATTATAACATAGAGAGGCTGGGAGTCTTCTCTTAAGCCCCAGAGAGTCAAGTGGGAGAGAGGTGACTGGGCTATGATAAGGAGCAGAGCCCAATTCCATCCTGAGGACAGATGCAACTCCCAGGAAGAACAGGACGTGAGAGCTGGATTTTGAAAGACTTCTAAAAGCATTTCAAATGGTCAGGGTTGGAAAGGGTGTCCCTTGCAAAACAACAAAGAACACTCCTGAGTGCCCACTCCAAGCACACGAACAATCAATGTATGCTCAGAAGCGCTCTAAAAAGAGATGGAGGTACAGAAAGGTGAAGTCCCTGGCCCAAGGTCACAAAAGAAAGAGTGCTACAGAAGCCTGAAGGGACAAGGCAACTGCTGGACAGGAAACCAAACTAGCTCCATGGGCCTGGAGCTTCCCATGCATGGCTACAGAGGAAGACAGGCTGCCAGCCACACACATGAGGTTTGGGGCTGTGTCCTGAAAGTCACAGGACCATGCAGGCTTTTAGTGGGATGTAGAGGGCTAGCACCATTAACTGGCACTCAGAACACAACTGTGGAGCTAAAATCCTTCCCTCCTTTCCTACAGGAATCTGGTTTCCAAACCTTTAACATGTCCATGCTTCTTCTGATCTTCTGACCACCTTTCAAATTCTCTACTCTGTAGCAAAATGGCAGACCCAGAATGGGACTCAGGGTTACCGAAGAGAAGATTATAGAAATTCTGAATGAATGCTGTGAAAGGAGAATTAGTTACACTTCCCATGGGTCCACAGTTGAAAACTGCAGAAAGGTCAAATTTCTGTAAAAATAACTACGTTTCCAATGAATGAGGAGAACATGCAGTTAGAGGGAATCTCATGGCTAGTCCTTTTCTAAAACACATGGGTCTAAATCTGAATTTTAATTTTAAAAATTTAGGGGTGGAGTGGATAGCACTAGGAGAGTGCCTAGTGTCGATGGCAGGGGGATGGATGCAGCAGACCACCACGGCATGTGTGTACCTATGTAATAAGCCTGCACAATCTGTGCATGTACCCCAGAACTTGAAATACAATTAAAAAAAGAAAAATAATTTTCTTTTTTTTTTTTTGAGACGGAGTTTTGCTCTTGTTACCCAGACTGGAGTGCAATGGCGCGATCTCGGCTCACCGCAACCTCCGCCTCCTGGGTTCAGGCAATTCTCCTGCCTCAGCCTCCCCAGCAGCTGGGATTACAGGCACGTGCCACCATGCCCAGCTAATTTTTTGTATTTTTAGTAGAGACGGGGTTTCACCATGTTGACCAGGATGGTCTCGATCTCTTGACCTCGTGATCCACCCGCCTCGGCCTCCCAAAGTGCTGGGATTACAGGCTTGAACCACCGCGCCCGGCCCAAGAATTTTCTTAAAGGAATATCGCCTGCATTAACTTTTCTTACTTTTCCAGTTCATTCATGTTGTTGTGTAGTTTGTTTCCTCACCTACACTCCTTTTAAATAAAGCCAAACTTTTAAGTAAAACAAAACAGTTTTATCAAGTGGGCCTTTCCCCACACAGAATGTTGCATCAACAGAAGGCCTCCCCAGCCACTGCTACTGTAATAGTCACCGGCAGCTGGTACTGCTGAGACCAGCTGAGGGGTCGAGGCCACCACACCTGCTCACCAGGTGGGCAAGGTAAGGTAGCAGAGCACAGGGGCCTGACCTCTGGAGCCTGGGCTCTATTGCAGGTTTCTAAACTGAGGTGGCAATGCAGTGCATTAAGACCAATGGTTTTTCAGTGAAAAGGAAGAGGAAAAATTGGAGTAGAATGCAATGCAATGGAAGTCAGGAGGTAAAGATATTACTTTGTAAAGCCTTTCACTTTCTCCATCTGCATGTGCATTGGATCATGATATAAAATCTATCTGGATTATGAGGAAAAGGGGGGAAAACACTGTTCTGTTGTGACTCTTTCTGTGGGCCTCCTGTTATTTTGGGGTCTGGGGGATAGGGACAAGGCCACTGACATGAGGTTGCTAAGAGGCGATGTCTTGGCTGTGACCTTGTGCAATTTTAGAAACTCTCAAGAAGTCAAACTAAAAGAGAGAGTAGAAGCCACAACCCCCAGGAGTCAAGACTACAGGGCATCAGCAGTCCTGCCAGTGGTCTCCTGGGCAGGCCTAGCATCTGCAGGCACAGGCAGAGGTGTCAGAGTTGAAAGATGCAGGAGATGGTCGTATATAGCTCCTTGCTTCCACAGGGAAGGGAGAGAAAAAGGAAATCCTGTGACTTTCCCCCTAGCCTTAATTAAATACATAACTATAGTGTGTTCTAATTTCCTAACCTTGCCAAAAGGCTCATCACTAAGCCACAGGAATATTCTCTGCAGTGCCTCAGATGGTCTAAAAATGCTGTGGCCAAAGGGCATCCAGATGCTAATGGTGACATCTGCTTTTCTCCCTGAAAAGCGCAGATACTGCACCTGCCTTTGGTTCTGTTATGACTTCATTAAGCTGCACAAGGTGTATGTGATTGGAAAAGCAACAGCTCCTTTGTTTTGCTTTTCGATTTCCTTCTCCAAATGTGTCTATTTTAAATGGGTCAATGGATGTTAAAGCTAGGAAAAGCTGACATTTGAACAAGATCCTGGAATGTGGCATCCAGCACCTCAGCAGGCCAAGCCAGGCTAGGTCAGGAGAGCAGGGAACTCTGAGGCCCCAGAGTGGGTGCCAAGCATCAGTGTGTCCAGGCCCTCACTGTGAAGCACCTTTGCCCTTCACAGGTGGAGAAGGGTTTCCAGAAACTCCACACCTGAAGGAGGAGAGGTTTCTCTGGCTGGGCACAAAACTCCCAAGTGATTCTGACTTACACCTCACTCCCTAGGCATTAGCCTTCCTCAGCCTGCTTCCACCCGCTGCCAGCATCCTCAAATCTGAATCTTCAGAGCTAAAGTCACCATGACTTATGGCCAGAACTGATGGTCTTTTACTTACTAGTGTTATGATCCTGAGCAAGTTTCTCCTTCGAACCTTAGTTTCCCCATATGAAAATGGAGGCTTAGGTCCTACTTATTGGGTACACTGGCTAGGTACATGGCCCCAGTAGGCATTCAGCAGACAGCAGGGCCCTTCTCTCTCCAGCCTCTGTGCATGGACTCCTCTCCTCCAGAAAGGTCATTATCATTGATTTTCCTGTTCTAGGCTTCCCCCTTTCCCGTTTCTTCCTCTAACTCCAAACTCCAGCTGCCCTCTCTCACCTATTGACTCCCCTCTGCCTCTCTTTGCACCTGCTCAGTCTCCACTAGGTGCTGACAGCTGTTCGGGCAGAGTCTCTGTCACCTCTTCCTCTCCACTTCCACAGCCACCCACTGGAATTCAGGTCCTCTCCAAGCTGTGTGCCAGGACTACACCTGCAGTTTGTGACAAGCTGCTCCATCACCCTCATGAACGAATAAACCTTCACTTTCACACTCTCACTCATGGGCAAAGGCAGTCTTTCCGAATGAGATCATGTGTGTAAGCATCTAGTTGACTATCTGGCAGCCAGTAGGTTCTCAACCAATACTATTATTTTCAGCTCAAAAAGAACAAAACAAAATGAACACACCTCAGTGACTCCCTTTAGCAGCCTGCAAAACAGGGATCAGTAGCTCCATTTCACAGATGGGGAAACTAAAGCTCCAGCTCTCTGCACCTGCAGACGGCAGGGGCCATGTCTTGAGCTCTCCCATCCATGGTTCTAGGACACAGGACCATTTCCAAACTGGATTCCAGGGAGCCTTGTGTTCCTAGGGATTCCTGGGGCTGCCACAGGTGCGAGGAGGGACAGGAACAGAAGGGCCCAAGTTACCCATTTGCATTTCAGCCAGACTGGCTCCCTTTCTATAGATTGTATTTGTGGGGGTTCTACATAAAATTTCATTTGATATTCGAGTTCTTTTGTTAAAAATGTTTAAAAGCCATTGGTATGAGGGGTAAAGCTTAGGTTTTGTGGGGGCTGGCTTACTGGCTCTGACACTCAATACCTGTGCAATTAAATGGTATTTGGCTTCAGTTTTTCCATCTGCAAAGAGGGGATAAGAGTCCCAGCTTTGGAAGATTCCTGTGGGGATTCGAAATTAGTACTTGGAGAGTCTAGCTCAGCACATGGCACACAGTAGGTACTCAAGGAAAGCTAAGTCTTCTCCCAATTCCCCCTCTCCCAACGCACCCAATCCAACCAGGCACACACACTAAGCTGGCACACAGAGGGACTGAGGTCAGAGCCTTGGCCCCTATCAGGGTGACTTGACTCTTCCAGTCTGAGTGGGCAGGAACCTGCGCCACTGGGCACCATATAATTAAAGCAGAGCTGTGACCAAGCTTGGCCTCCAGCCTCTTCTCCTGAGGCCAGCTCCCAGGTTTGAACAGCAGAGACCTGAGCTCACTACTGAGAGTACCACTTTTCCAACTATACTTGTCTGTGGGTGCAGGGCACATGTACAAGTTGCCATGAGTTCCAACTATTTAACCTTTCACCCTTAGCCACACAGTTCAACTGGCAAGATGGGCACTGTTTTGTCTGGGGGACCCCAAGGAACCATGCACTGCCTGGGCCTCACAGTGCATTAGCCTCACAGAGCTCCAACAAGCATGTGTTCTTGCCTGCCACAAAGCCCAGAAGTGGCCTGCAGGGAGAGAGCACAACGAAACCATCTTCATCATCCTTGAAAATGGCATAAGGTCAGGGCCAACTCCACAGTCAGCATCATCACCACTTTACAGAGAAGACCCTAAGAGACTTAGTGATGGCCCCACTCACACAGCTGAAAGTGTTGCGGCTGGACTGATACCCTGCCCAATGTGTGCACAGGCTGAGCACTATTTTCCTTAATGCCCAGTGCCAGATGCTGTAGGACTCACTCTAATTGACCTTCCTGTCTGTTCTTGTTGCGAATAAAGCAGCTCAGTCAGTACCTTGCCCAGTTCATCCAGCCAATATCCACTGAAACCCCACTGGAACCACAGGCCTGGAGGAACAGGCTATGCCTCAAGACATTTTATAAAGGTTTATTAGGCACCCTGTGGGAGTCAGGCCTTAACTCCCAGGATGTTCTCATGTTAGCTGCCCCCCAAGTCCCTCCTCCTCACTGATACATAATCACCACAGGGAAAGGTTACAAGAAAAGCCCCTGCTAATTTCCACCTCTACCAATAAACCAAGCCCTTTCCTTCACATTTAACACTGGGGTCTGGGCCCCAGGAAACATGGACTCTGCACTAGGTGTCATTTTTCTCCAAGTCTTTGGCTCCATCTGCTGTTTCTGACTGTCACATGGAGCTGAGGCTAGAAACAGTGCTCAGAGGGTGCCTGCAAGCCTTGGGGAAAGCTTGGAGAAGTCAGCGGCAGGCAAGGCCCCACGTGTGGCCAGGCCACACAACCAGCAGCAGAACTGCTCTCATTCTAGGAAGGTGGGGCAGGTAGGAGGTGCTGGTGAGAAGGCTGCTAGCCTGACCCTTGAGTCCCCTGCAGTCTGGTTCCAATTAAGTACAAAAGTGAGCCTAGTCACTAGGTTACCCTGCTTGCCACAACTTGTCTTAAAAGCTAGGAATCAGGGTGACCTAGGGTTTCACCCATGGTGCGATAGCTGCTGCATGAGCTAAGTAGAAAGACTTTAAAATTTAGAAAGGCTTGGATTGGGGATGAATCACAGCTCAACCAATTAGCAATTGAGTGACCTTGGAAAAGTCACCTTTCTAAGTCAGTTTTCTCATCCGACAAAAAAAAAAAAGAAGTATTTTGAAAGAATAGTTTTATGTGAATTAAATGAGACAATGTATGTAAAGTGAGTACCACAAATCTTGTCTTATCCAATAGGTACTTTCAACTACCCATTTTACAGATGGGAAAACTGAAGTTCAAAGAGTTTTTCTTTTAGGATTTTAAAAAATGATCTTGATTCAGAAAAGCTACTATGTATTGTAAACAAGAATCATATCTAAAACAAAATGACTCAGAAGAGTGAAAAATAAAAAAAAAGATAGATCACTACATTGACAAATAGAAAACTAGATTGCCAAATTTAAATCTAACAAGCCTGAATTCTAGGCAGAGGAGGTTAAATGAGTCAAAGGGGCTGCTAATGGTTAATGAAGGGCTTAATTTACAATGAGGATATGAATAGTAAATATTTATATATCAAAAGGAAGAGCAACAAAATATGTAAAGCACAAATCATAGGGAATGTAAAAACAAACAATTTATAAAATAAGGGATTAGTCTGAACTAAGATCTACATTATAAGGTGGGGGGTTTATCTCAAACTTTATATCCTTATAACAGAAAAACTCTTCTTTTTAAGAGCCGTTGGAACATTTACAAAATCATATATTAGGCCACAGGGAAAACTCAATAAACTCCAAACAGCTGACATGACACAGACCATATTCTCCCCTCACAGTGCAATAAAAACTTTAAATGCATGACAAAACAAAGGGGAAAAAATGAAACAACTTGGAAACGAAGAAGATTTTCTCATTAAATAACTTTTGAGTCCTTCTTGAGTTAAAGAAGGACTCAAAAGAGAAGTTGCAGCATATCTAGAAAGTAACATATAGTGGAATGCAACTAAAATGGTGCTCAAAGAACATTCACAACCTGAAACACCCAAATAACTATTATACGATCAATGTATTTAGCCCTTAAGTCAAGAAGCTAGCAAAAAGACAAATTACCCAATGAAAGAATTATGTAGCAAAGATAAAAGCACAAATTATTCTATTAGAAAATATAGAATAATATAATTGATTGATAAATGCAATTGCAAGTTCTTAAAAACCAGTAAAGCCCAAATATACAGTTAGACATTTTTAAAAAGGAAATTACTACATATAAAAAAAATTTACTTTGTAAAACTTGATGCAAATTTGAAGATATGACTTCATAGATAATTTTCTAGGAAAATTTTGTGCCAAAATTATTCCTGGCAGAGACCAAAATAAAAAACACTAATAATACAAAGGAAAAAAGTTTAAGTGCCACCCTAGAAAAGTTAAAGTTCAACCCCAAAAAGTATCAAATTCAGATGGTTTGAGAGACAAATTTCTTCAATCTTCTAAGGAATATATAACTATTTTAACTGTTTAAAAAGAATAAAGGAGAAAACCTTCCAAATCCTTTTTGTGAGGCTAGCATACTAATACCAAGATTTGACATGGCAAAAATTGACAACCAGACATTTCAATTATGATATAAATATTACTGAAAGAATATAAATATTATTGAAAGAATAGAATACAACTAAGTAGGATACCTTCCAGAATGCAATACAAGGAAACATGTTGATATAAACACAGCATAGTTACAGGTCAAAAGACAAAAACCATAAATCACTCCAAAATATGCCATAAAGGTTTTTGACAAAATTAAAAATAATTCTTGATTTTTTTAAAATAAAAATCTATGGATATTTCATTATGATGAGAGAGAAGACAAATGAGATAGAAAAGCCATCACCTTACCTAAAGATAAAATATTCTCCACATTCTCATTAAAATTACAAACAATAGGTTGGCATGGTGGCTCACCCCTACAATCCCAGCACTTTTGGAGGCCAAGCCAGGTGGGTCACTTGAGCTCAGAAGTTCGAGACCATCCTGGGAAACATGGCAAAACCTTGTCTCTACAAAAATACAAAAATTAGCCAGATGTGGTGGTACATGCCTGCAGCCTCAGCTACTTGGGAAGCTGAGGTGGCAGGATCACCTGAGCCTGGGAGGTCAAGACTTGGTGAGCCCTGATCACACCATTGCACTCCAGTCTCAATGACAAAGTGAGACCCTGTCTTGGGGAAAAAAAAAATTTACAAACAGCAAAAAGATGCCTGCTAACATTGTTCTGGAACTACTAAGCAGTGTAATAAGACAAGCGAATAAAATTGAAGGTCTAAACATTTAAAAGGAAGGATGGAAATTGTCACTGTTTGCCAATGATACAATTATATACCTAGAAAACTCAAGATAATCAATGGAAAAGACAATAAAAACAATATTGAAGTCCGTTTTGGAAAGGTGGTGGGTTACAGGATTACATTTTAAAATCAGCAGCTATTCTAAACAAAGAAAAATTTAAAATTATAATGAAAATAAAATTCCCATTAATAATAACAACCAAAATGCCTAGATATAAACTTAAGAAATGTAAAGGATCTATTTGAAAACAAAACAAAACAAAACAAAACAAAACAAACAAACAAACAAACAAAAAACTCAGAAACTCTAAGTAACTGGAAAAAATACAATGTTCTCAGGAAAATTAGATATTATAATGATGTAAACTCTTTGTATTACATCTATACTCAACTCAATTCCAATTACAATACCAAAAATTATTTTTTGGCAATTAAAAGTAATGTTAAAGTTCATCTGAAAAATAAACACCCACCAGTAGCTACAAAGACACTCAGAAAAAACAAAAGGAGAAATGCGGAGGGTTGAGAGGCAGGGACTAATGTTTACAGAAAAAACATGCCTATTATGAAATCATAACAATCAAAAAGAAAAGAAACATTGGCATGGGAGAAAAAATGTGAACAGATCAATAAGACAACAATAAAAAAAAAGCTCAGAGATGGATTTAAATAGTTCTTAACAAAGGTAGCATCTTAAGTTGGGAGTAAAAGAAGTATTACCAACAAATGGTGCTACTGGTTAACATGGGAAAATAAAGTTAGATACCGTCCTTTCTCCTCGTGTCAAAATAAAGGTAGACAACACGCAAAAGAATGAAAAACGATTTCAGAAGAAGGTGTGGGTGAATTTATAATCTTGGAGGCCATTTTAAGCAGGACAGAAAACACAGAGGTCATAAAAGAATGACAAATTAGACTCTGTAAATAAGTAAAACTTCTAAATGGATAAGAAAAAACTCAAAGATTTAACGAAAGAAGGCACAATAGTTATTTACCACACAACTGACAGAGCTAATTCTCTCACTCACAGAATTTGTATTAATTAATGTGAAAGAAACAGCCCAGTATAAAAATGGGCAAAGACTATAAACAGGTAATTTATAGACAATGAAATGCAAATGGAAAATAAACATATGAAAATAACCTCATTCAAAAATTAAATGCAAATGGAGTAGCAAGAAAATACCACTCTGTTTCACCTACTGGGTTAGGTAAAAATGGAAATGACTGATAATAATTTAGGCAGAAGTCTGGGCTCATGGGCCATCTCTCATATTGTTGGAGGAATGTAACTTGACACCACCTTTCTGGAGGGAAATTAGGCAATATTTATCAACACTATAAATGCAAAGCAGTCGGGCACAGCAGCTCATGCCTATAATCCCACCACTTTCTTAGGCAGGAGGAATGCTCCTGTTGTCCAGGAGTTTGAGACTAGCCTGGACAAAATAGTGAGACAGAGGTCTCTACAAAATAATAATAGTAGTAGTAGTAGTAGTAATAATAATAATAATAATGATAATAATAATGTGTAAAATATGCAAAGCAATAGACCATTTGATGCAGTAATCACCATTGCTAAGGATTTACCCATGGATATACTCATACAAGTCCATCAAGCTATATACAATGGAATGTTTATGCAGCATCAACTGCAATTTTTTTTTCCAAAAGACAACAGTCCATCAATGGCACTAAATACTGGTTAAATAATATGGTACAGCCATACAACACGGTACTTATGAAACACTGAAAAGTGAAACAGATGTAAATATACTGAGAAATATCTGTAAGAGCACAATAATAAAGGCAAGCATTTCTTGTGAGTATAATTTTTAAAATAATTTTATACAGTTATATACATGAGTATGTGCATAAAATTATTTCTGAGAAAATTCAGAAAAATTGTTAATAATGGTTATAAAGAATGAGTTTGGAGTAGAGGAGGAGAGGCTCTTACTCTTCATTTTGTAACTTTTGTGCTGTTAGAATTTCCTAACCATATTCATGATTTACCTCCCTAAAAAAAATCAGTGATTATCTGATGATTTTTCCCCTTCTGTATAAAAATTAAGAAATGTTTTCAGATATTTTACTTACAAGCCAAACTTAAAAAAAAAAAAAATTGTTGGCCTTGAGGAGCTGAACAGACCCGCTGGACTGATTAGAAACCAAGGACTGATACCATGGCGGGGAAGCCCAAGCTTCACTACTTCAATGCACAGGGCAGAATGGAGCCCATCCAGTGGCTCTTGGCTGCAGCTGGAGTGGAGTTTGAAGAGAAATTTCTAAAATCTGCAGAAGATTTGGAAAAGTTAAGAAATGATGGGTATTTGATGTTCCAGCAAGTGCCAATGTTTGAGATTGATGGGATGAAGCTGGTGCAGACCAGAGCCATTCTCAACTACATTGCCAGCAAATACTACCTCTATGGGAAGGACATAAAGGAGAGAGCGTTGATTGATATGTATACAGAAGGTATGGCAGATTTGTGTGAAACGATCCTTCTTCTGCCCTTATGCCGACCTGAGGAAAAAGATGCCAAGATTGCCTTGATCCAAGAGAAAACAAAAAATCGCTATTTCTCTGCCTTTGAAAAAGTGTTAAAGAGCTATGGACAAGACTACCTTGTTGGCAACAAGTTGAGCCGGGCTGACATTCGGCTGGTGGAACTTCTCTACTACGTGGAAGAGGTTGACTCCAGGCTTATCTCCAGGTTCCCTCTGCTGAAGGCCCTGAAAACCAGAATCAGCAACCAGCCCACGGTGAAGAAGTTTCTGCAGCCTGGCAGCCCAAAGAAGCCTCCTACAAATGCGAAATCTATAGAAGCAAGGAATATTTTCAAGTTTTAATAAAGCAGCCATGGAGGCCAAGAATATGCAAGGCTAATATTCTAAAGCTTTGCAACAATAAAGTGCTTTACCTAACTGTTAAAAAAAAATAATTGTTTTAGGATATTTATTTCTTACATTTCATGACTGGCATATAAAATCTAAGCTAGAAATCAGGGCATTAAATCAGTCTGCCTGCATGATCAACTTCTCCTACTGTCTAAAGCACCAGACAAGGGGCACTAACCCCGCTCTTCCCTTCACCCTCCTTTATTAGTATGGCCAAGGGTTTTGTCCTGCTTTGAAACCAGGCACAGTTACAGCAAAATGCACAATAATATTATAAGTGATAATAAAAATTAAACATTATTAAAATAGCATCTTTCTATCACAAAAGGAACAGGCATATCACTCTGTGCATTACATTCCTGCCCTTCTCCCAACCCCACACCCCCGACTGCCTTTGGACCAAGATGATAAATGTCATGCCAAGAAAGTTATCATTATAACCAATCCAATAGGAAGTGGAGGAAAATGATTTAATTTTGACAACTAAATGAGCTTTGACAAATGACTTAACTAACACTCTAACCAACTTGCTCTGATAAAAATCAGCAGTTTTTCCACTTAAATGAGAAAAATTCATCTTCACTACATTACGTAACTCTGAGCAGCCCCCCAGGCCCCTTTTGCATGGCCTGACCACACCGGTCTGCCTGCCACCTTCCCAGTGGGGTCTTCCACTGAGCCTCATTTCCTGCCCCCATGGGAGTTCTTTCTCCCAGGAACTGCTGCTCTACCCCTCCTCATTAAATGATGGGACACCTGTAAGTCCCTTCTGTATACCAATCTCTCCTCCTGGCCCATTCCAAGGCTCACCAAGGACTTCTCCTCTCTAGCCTGTCAATAGTAACTCCACAGCTCCAGGAGAGAAACAAAATTGTCACCAGGGAAAAGGAGAGGGGGAAAGGTGCCTAATGAGGACACTGGACAGGTAGGGGTGAACAAGATGGACGGAGGGAGTTCTGAGTCTCTAAGAGTGGGTTTAGCAGGCCTGGAATCCAACGCCTGCCTCCCCTTGACATCCTGATGGCCTCCTGGGAACCACTTTCTGAGGGCTTGCTGGACCTCCCATGACTCGCACCAGTAAAGTCCCTGACCAGTTCACCCCGTCACATTTCAGTTCTGCTGCCATGTGCAGAGCCCCAGGCCCAGGAGAGGTTCACAGCCTAGGTGGAATCAGGCTTCACAGGAGAAGTGAGATGTACATCAAGGCTTTACATATGGGTAGGAGCTCCCCAGGCAGAGGGAAGAGCTGGAACAAGCGTGTACACTGGAGAAGCCAAGCATGCTTGGATGCAGATGGGAGGCTTCCCAGCTACGTTACCTCTCACCAGCACTGGCAAGTCTCCACGGCTTTCCTGTATGCTTCAACTCAGCAAAGACCCCTTTAAAGCATGGCCCCCCAGGACAGAACACTGCACATATCACATGCTCTAGCCTGTGATTGGAGAGTGTAAATAATCACTTGTGCTGATAGGAAGTGGTTCTCCTTCAACCATGGAGCTTGTTTGAGGGTACAGAACTTTACGTTTATCCCTATTTAACTATAATGATGAAGTGCAAAAACCTGAAATCAGCTTAAACAGACAATAAGAAAAAATAATTTAGGCATATGCAGAAAACATGCAGAAAAATGCCCAAGCATAGAACAATAAGCACAGTATAGTCCTACTTGTTTAAAAACACTATGTACCTATTTATGCTTATATATGCACAGGAATTATCTGGAAGAGTAAATTTTCAAATTGTCAAACTTCTTGGAAAAAGGTACTGAAAGGTATGAAAGTTTTTAGTTTTCATATTGCACTACAATTATTTCTTCAAGGCACACAGTCTATACATATATATGTGTTGTCTTAAGCTACTAAATTAGTGGTACCAAAAACTTAGTACCAAAAATTTACTGTAGAAGCCATTGAAACAGAAATAAAAACAGAAAGCTAATATGATTGCCATTAATAATATATTGATAGTATATTTCATTGCATTGGCTTTTTATCATCATTCTAGCATATCGAGATCTAGAATGAGATAAAAGGCCAGATTCCTGCATACAGTGTTGGAGTCAAGAATGGGAAATGAAAGAAAAAAGTTAAGATAGGGGAAATTCTGGGATAAAGAGAAAGGCAGCTGGGGAGGTGGCCAGAACAGCTGTTCCAGAATCTCTAGGCCAGTTCCAGCACACTCAGACTCAGGGAGACCACACGTTCCTTTTCCAAGTTGGGGGTCTGCTCCACCGAGGAGCGGTGACGTTTAGGGGCTCAATCCACAAATAAAAAAAGGGACACTGAGCCAATTCTCCAAAAGTTATCATCACACTTGACAGTAATCAAGAGAAAGGTAAGCATAAATCCTGGGCTAGACTTCTCCTGTGTTCCTTCAGTGAGCCCTCACTGAAGCTGTCCTCCCTTGGGGGACCAGGAACCTTCACTTGATGTTCCCTGTACACATCTCCCTGACCACCCCTCTCTGTCAGGCCCAAGTTGGCACCCCTGATTCTTACATGCTATTCATCCCTGGTGTGTGCCTATGGTCTCCCAGGAGGACAGAGGCCAGCTCTAACCTGCCAACTCATCAGTGGGTACCTGCCACCTCAGATATCATGCTTTTTTATTTACTCTTAACAGAAAAGACTGCAGGAAGCTTTGCCAAACCTCTGGGACTCCAGGAGGTCTCTCCCTGTGTGATGTAGAGCATGAGGTGCAGCTTTGGTGTTGGCTAGCATTGGAGGGCCTACAATTCCCCCACCCCACTCCAACGTCACAACCATTTGACCGCCACTGTCCAAAACACACTTACAGAGTGCTGACTGCAAGCCACACCTATGCTGACTGGGACAAATCCAAACCATGTCTTTCAGGCCATCTCAGGGGCACAAAGGCCAATGGATAATTGCAGCAAGGTCACAGTAGTAGTCAGATGCCAGAGAGACAGATGGAGGGGCATACGTGTTTAGGTTGGAGGGACAGGAAGGTCAGTGAGGAGGTGACCTTCAAGCTGCTTCCTCAGGTGCCCACATGGATACACCCCTGTGCGGATGATGAGGAGACACAGGCCCTGCAGGTTTGTGCATGCCATGAAGGTGAGTATGCTGAGAAAACAGGGGACCTACAGTTTGCTTTATCAGTGGAAAAATGAGAAAAACTGAGGCTACAGAGGAAAGCAAGAGTCAGCATCAGGATGGGCTGCAAATGCTAGAGTTGGTAAGAAGGAAAAGAGGAGACAGAAAGGTTTGTGAGTGGCCAGGACAAGGGCAGAGTGGCATTGGACTGTGTTAGCTGCATAGGATGGCCAGCTCAGACACTGTCCTTCCTCCTGCCTCTACTCACCCTTTCTGCCTACCAGGGGCAGAAAGCCCCATCCTGCTGGTCATATTTCAAGATCCTTTCTGGGTTACATTTTCCAAGAGAGAAGCTTTTAGGGTATTCCAACATTGGTACATCCCATTGTGAGCTCAGGATGATGAAATATCACGCTCTGCCAGGGACCTCCCCTGCCAGAGGCAGTCAGCCAGACTAGCTCAGTTCCCAGTACCAGTGCCTGCATAATCTCTCACTCTCTATCCTTCCATCTTTTCTGGGTTGAGAGGGTAATTTCTGGACCATGGCAGCGTGTACTTTCTCAGGGGAAAGGTTAAGCCTGCCCTATAGATCATTCAATCACAGGACCTGAGGCTAGGGCTGGGGACTAAACCCACCACACCACACTGGAAAGCACTCCTTTTTTGCTTTCCTGCTAGTGCCTATGGACATACTTCCCATGGGGACTCTGGGCAGGGGGATGAATGGGCTGAGGAAGGTTCAAGAATTTCCTGGGTTCCCACCACCCCATTGAGACCCTCACATAAATGAGGAAAGCAGGGTCTAGGCCATGCTGGGGTATCTGCCTCCCCAGCTGACTGCTGGGTCACCTGCTTTGGACTCCGGCAGGAAGCAGGCATGGAACTACGTGATTTCTCCCTAGCTTCGGTCCTTAAAAGGGGCCTCAACTGTTGGGAGGCCCTGGAAATGTTTATTTTGTAAACAAACCAATGGCAGTAAATTATGTTGAACTTTTAATAAGACACACATCATACT
>NW_016107772.1:1029028-1140645 GCF_001604975.1 Cebus imitator
AAAAAAGTAGAGGGAAGTAGAGAGAGAGAAAAATGCCTCGAAGTAAAGATCACAAAAGGGGTTTCCTGTTATGAGATACGGATGCATTTCCTTGACCAAAAACAGACTGATCAAAATGCCAAATCAAAAATTATGAAAACTACAAACAGGTGACAGATTTGAACTTGCTTCCTTTGCTTCCCAGGTCCCAGAAGGCAGCCAGGGGTCCATCACTGCTCCTGTAATTGGCCATCACCAAAGGCAGGGCTGAGGGGATATCACATTACTGCCAGTGTTGAGTAGAAAGCATTTTGGGGGTACCTGGAATCAGTTGCAGCTTTTTACACTGCCCCCCTTTTGTTTCACCAGAGTCTGGATGACCAAATGAAATAACTCCCCCAACTGAGCACATTCCAGTGACGGACAAACAACACACATGGTGCAACCAGCAAAATGTCCCATGCTGGTCTGTGGCTGGCATAGACACAGCTATTCTCCCAGGCATCATGGGGACAGCCCTCCCTGACAGGCAGAGCAGAGGCCTGGAAGTACTGCAAGATGTGGATTCTTTATCAAAATGGTAGCAACACACATTGGAGGGACTGTATATCTCTGTTTTTGTTTCATGACAATTACAACTCAAACAAAAATGTCAAATATCAGGACAGTCTGCCATTCCAATTCTCTGGAATGGCATCTTCCAATCTGTGCATATGCTGTTCTGTCTTATAGAAATACCCTCCCCTCACCTTTTCTACTTAGTAAACATGTTTCTTTCTTCTCAGAGCCCTTCATGTCTCCAAGAAAGCCAACCAGTCCCTCCCTTGGGGGTCCCTCTCTATCTCAAGTGCCCCCAATGTACAGGTGCTCTACTTCCTTGGCTCTGTCTGTCCCACAAGATCACGAGCTCTGATGGTGGAGCCAGTGTCTGACTTAGGTCTGGGTCCCTGCTGCTCAGTCCACAGGGGACACTTGGCACAACTTCTGAAACTCTCCTTCACCTGTTGTGCCTAGTAGAGAATTTATGTGTCATTTCTAGAGGCCCAATAGCTGACATTTTAAAAACACTCAGCTATGATAGAGCTTAATTCACTTTTCCCCTCTAAATTCCCCTTCCCAGAACAAACTTTCAGGAAGATGCAGGTCTTCCTGTATGTACTTTAACTGTCAGCCCCCAACAGGGTCAGCAAACTCTATTCGTGGCAATCTTCAGGGGTAGGAAGGATAAAAGGTCCTCCTCCCTAACCCTAGGGGACTCCATGGGAAGGAGGGATATCTGAGCCTCACCAGGTATCTGGTCTAAGTCGCCCCAGTGAGAACCCCTCATGGCTCCCACCCATAACACCCCTGTAAGAGCACCAGCATGCCAGTCTACAGGAGTGCTGACTCTGGGCTGGCCATCTCCTCTGGATCTCTGAGGGGCCAAGGGCACAGCCTTAGGTAGGGAGCAGTCTTCTCACCAAGAGTAGAACAAATGCCTCTCACTACAGTCTAAAGGAGGAGAAACAGCCACCTTTGTGTATAAGCTTCCCTAACTTCTTTGAGTACGGCTACCACTAAAAATATTTACCATTTACAAAGCAAAGAACTGTGAAAGGTATTTTGCAAAATTTCATTTAATTCTCCCAACAACTCCACAGGGAAGATATTCCCATTACCCTTTTAGAAAAATTAACTAAGGCTCAGAAAGGTGAAGTCATTCACACAAGGTCACAAGCCAGAAAGTGACAGAGGGCGTTCTAAGGCAGCACTTTCTGATTCTGCAGCTTGGGTTATTAATGTGATCCTATAAGGGAAGTTTTTAAAGGCACTGGCAAATACAAATATCTACTAAGAGAGATAGACAGAAAATTAGCAAAAGAAGGAGAGGACGTCCCTATAGGAAGCTTCTCTACTCTGAACTGATTTTGCATCCATAACTGCCTTCACCTAGGCCAACACCTGCTATCATCTGCCTATACACATTTTCAGAGTCATCCTATAAGTTTGTATTTTTGCCAAAATCCATAGGTTAGACCATAAAATAATTATCAACAAACTTCAGAGAATAGAAAACATAAAATGTGTATTCTCTGACCACAGTGGAATGAGAGTATAAATCAACAAGTTAACTGGAAAATCCTCAAACGTTTGCAAAGTAAGAAGAACATTTATAAATAAGCCATGGGTCAAAAGAGAAACTCTATAAAAATTTTTGAAATAGTTTTAACCAAATGATTAAAAATATGGCACATCAATGAAATAAAGCTAAAGCACTACTTATAGGAAAACTTATAGTTCTAAATGTTATATTAGAAAAGAAGGTTGATAATTAATGATCTCAGCTTTTATCTTAGAAGCTAAAGAATAGCAGAAAAAAGAAAGTAGAAAAAAGGAAAAGAATAAAGAGGAGAAATCAATGGAATAGAAATCAAGAAACAAAACAAAAAAATAAAGATTAATAAACATCTAGCAAGACTGATCAAAATAGAGAAATTACAAATTAGAAATATTAGATAACATTAGAAATAATATCACCTCAGATTCTAAAAAACATTAAAGGATAACAAGAGTATGTTACAATTAACTTTATGCTAGTAAATAGACAAAATAGGCTAATTCCTTATAAAAACACAGTGAAACAGACACAAGAAGAAATAAATATATGAATAATAATAATATATAATATATATGATTAAATACATAATTAAAAGACTCCTCTTAAAGAAAACTATATGCCCTCATAGCTTCATTGGCAAATTATTCCAAACTTTTAAGCAAGAAGTGATACCAACTTTAAACAAATTATTTCAGATAATAAAAAAAGAGTAGAAACTTCTCTTTTTATGAGGCCAGAATACTGTTGATACCAAAACATGACATAGACATTATAAGAAAGAACAATTAAGAGCAATATACCTCATGAATTCAAAATGAATTAAAAAATGCTAAATAAAATGTTAAACCAAAATCCAGCAATATATAAAAAGGATAATATTTCATAACCAAATAGGATTAATCCTAGGAATGTAAGGTGGGTCTGACATTCAAGAATCAATAGGTGTAACTTACTTAAAAATAAATGTAACCTACTTAACAATAAGTGTAACTTAACACAATAAAGGAGAAAAACTATATAATCATTTAATAGAAGCAGAAGAAGCATTTTAAAAAATTCAACACCTATTTATGATAAAAGCTTTTAGCAAATCAGAAACAGAAAGGAACTTCTTCAGTTTGATAAACGACATGCACAAAAAAATCCACAGTTAACATATTTAACAGTGAAATAGTAAACACTTTGCCTCTAACAACAGCAACAAGGTAAAGATATCTGTTCTCACCACTTATTGAACATTGTACTGTTCATCCTAGCAAGTGAATTAAGGCAAGGGTGAAAAAAGGCAAAAAGTGTAGAAAGGAATTATTTCCAGATATCATGACTGTTTGCAAATAAAGTACTCAGGAATTCACAAAATTACTACTAAACTAGTGAGCAATTTTGGCAAGGATTTAGTAAGCAATTTAGCAGGAAAAAATTTTGCAGCATACATGTTTTAGTCCACTTTGTGCTGCTATAACAGAATACTTGACACTGGGTAATTTATAATGAGAAGAAATTTATTGCCTCACAGCTCTGGAGACTTGAGAATTCTCAATATCAAGATGCTGGCATCTTGCAAGGGCCTTCTTGCTGTGTCACAACCTAGCAGAAGGCTTCAAATGGCAGAAACGCAAAGAAAACGTGAAAGAGCAAAAAAGGGATAACAACATTAGTCTATTCATGAGGGTGGAGCCCTCAAGACCTAAACATCTCTTAAAGGTCATACCTTTAAATATTGTTACAATGGCAACTAAATTTAAACATGAGTTTTGAAAGGGACAAATATTCAAACTATAGACAGCAACATGTGATCAAAATACATAAATCAACTGTATTTCTATATACTAGTAGTAAATAATTGGAAAATAAAAAATATTTTCAATAGTTTCAAATAATAAAATATCCAGTCTAGGTGACAGAGCAAGACTCTGTATCTGAAAAGTAACATAAAATAAAATACTTAGAAATACGTAGAAATAGGTATAATAAAGGAGGTATAAAACTGCACTGAAAACTATAAAACAGGCTGGGCATGGTGGCTCATGCCTGTAATCCCAGCACTTTGGGAAGCCGAGGCAGGTGGATCACCTGAGGTCAGGAGTTCAAGACCAGCCATGGCCAACATGGCAAAGCCCCATCTCCACTAAAAATACAAAAAATTAGCCTGGGATAGTGGTGGGCACCTGTAATCCAGCTTCTTGAGAGGCTAAGGCAGGAGAATTGCTTGACCCCAGGACGCAGAGGTTGCAGTGAGCCAAGACTGTGCCATTCCACTCCAGCCTGGGCAACAGAGCGAAACTCTGTCTCAAAACAAAATAAAAAACAAACAACACCCCCAACAAAAACTATAAAACATTACCGAGAAAAACTAAAGACTAAAGCAATGGGGAGATATACCATGTTCATGGATTGGAATACTCAATACTGGTATCAATTGTTCCCAATTGGAATCTCCGGATCCCATGCAAGGCCAACCAAAATCCAACACTTAAAAAAAAAAAAAAAAAAAAAAAAAAAAAAAAAAAAAAAAAAAAAAAAAAAAAAAAAAAAAAAATTAAGTTGATTTGGAAATTTTTATAGATGCAAAGGACCTAGAAGAGCCAAAACAAAGAAAAAAATTGAAAGATTCATACTATCTCATTTCAAAATTATAAAACTACAGTAATCAAGATAGCGTGGGAAGAGAATAAAAGCATATAGATAGAGCACTAGCACAGTAGACCCACACATATTCAGTCACTTGATTTCTTAATAGATGCCAAGGCAATTCAAAGGGGAAAGACAAATCTTTTCGATAAGTAGTGCTGAAACAATGCATACATATATGAGAAAAAAAAACATCCTTCAATCCTTTCTTCATACCATACAAAAAAAAATTAATTTGGAATTGAACACAGACCTAAACATAAAAGCTAAAACTTTAAAGTTTCCAGAAGAAAACATTAGAGAATATCCTCACAATTCTGGGATAGGCAAAGGCAAAGATTTCCTAGAGAGGACACAAAAGGCACAAGCCAGAAAAGAAAAAAATAATAAACTGAAGTTCATCAAAATTAAAAACCTTCAAAAGACATCATTAACAAAATGAAAAGGCAATTTACAGACTGGGAGAAATCATCTCAAGTATGTGTTATCTGACAAAAGACACGTGCCCTAAATATATAAGAACTCTTACAAATCAACAATAAGACAAACAGCTTAATATAAAAATGTGTAAAAGAATTTAGTAATCATTTCACAAAAGAAGATTATGGGATGGCCAATCTGCATATTAAAATTTGAGTAACATGTTTCTATTCTGCCATATTGGTGACCCCCACAGCAATGAGACAGATGTCTGCCACTGCCTAGAGGAAAGCCCTCAGAAAGGACAGGAAACCTCTGCAGAAAGTTGGCTGGCGGGGCAGTGCAGAGAAGTGAGCAAAGGTCCCAAAGGTAGCCCAAAGCCAGGATCCAGGCTGCAGACATGTTTTGTTTGACCCATACTGTGTGACAAAAAACCTCAAACCTATATTTTAAAATGAGACATTTCACTTGAAAATCTAGATTTCCAGGTTCTCCTTAAAAATGGCAAAAATATAGGTATCCCAGTTTTGCATTCCCATGCACAGTGGGATGAGTGGTGGGTCTTCAGTGTGCCCAGGTCTCTGTTATTCACGCAGTGTAAAGAAATACAATTCTTTCCATGTGCTGCTTTCCTCCATCTGCCTCCTGCCAGGTCCTAAAAGGCACCTGAATTTGTAATCTGGCTCTAGAGCCTGCATCCTGGCAAGAGTCTAGAAGGTACTGAGAATGTGCAGGATGCAGAAAGAAAGGCATGGCACATGGTGGTGGCCTCCAGGTCTTGGTAAACTGGTTCCTATAATGGGGTGGTGAAGTGCGGGAGACTATATTTGGAACTGCCCCAGAAGCCAGCATTTAGGCCACTGGAGAGAAGTTCCACAGAACTGAGTGGTGGTGCCGCTCAGTATTAACAGTATTTCCCAGTGGGGCCCAACTGGCTAAGGCACATCTACCTCAGGAGGGAAAATGTGCAGATATGAATTGAAGAGCATGTGCCCTATGCTGGGTGAGGACGCTGGTATATATCTCAGTAGCTCCTTAGCAGTGCCAGACTCTGATCAGAGACGATGATCCTCTAACTTCTGCAGAACATTACTCTAACTGCAAAGGCCACTATTTCAAGGACAATTACAATAACCTTCTCTGAAAAGCCCTATACCTCCAGGAACCAATGGACCCATGAGGAGCTACAAATGTTTTCAAATAGGAGATCCCTTGACCAAAAATAACTTAATTGAAACTGGAAAATACCTGTGCTATCTTCACTGGCCCAGCCCAATAGCACAGGCCTTTGGGTCTGGCATCCAAGCTGCTCTTCTTAAAGGAACACCACTTAAACTACAGTGATAGGGCAAGACATTTCCATTTGAAGACTTCTGGTGATTAAGTCAATACTTTCACCTGTGTATAAAGTATAGGTCCTCTACTCTAACCAATGTACCAGCAGGTTACAGTGTCCTAGGAGCAATCCCTGAAGTCAATGACCACAGCGAGCCCCAAATCTCAGGGCCCAGGGTGCACATTTGTTCAACAAGGGATTCCTGATTCCTGCTCTATCTTGGGGTCTCAGAGACAAGTCACAACAAGGAAAACCTTTCTTGACAGCCCTTGATTTGCAGATCACTGGTAAAGAAAGGCAGGAACTCAGTCTTTTGCTGTGGCACATATGATTTATACGTGGTTTTATATATTCTTTTTTCTTCTGGTCTAGAATACAGTGAAAAGGGCACTAGAAGTGGAAAAGGGAGACCTAGGCTCAAGTTCCCATTTGGCAACTCTGTGACCTTGACCACAACACATAATTCCTCAGAGACCTGATTTTTGTCTGCCAAAGCCATCTCCTAGGGATCCTGTGAAACTAAAATTGCTTACTCAAAATAAGTGAAAGAAGCACCTGTGCCAAATATTTATACTGTAAAAGAAGAAATACAGAAGTCAAGTGGTGTAGCTGTGGGGATGGCTATGAAGGGGCAGGAAGTGGCAGGGTACCAGTGGCTCCAGGAGTGTTGGGCCGGCCTAATGCTGCACAAAAATGGGCTAAGGGAGTGTGGGCCAGGGGAACTGGGCTGGTGTCCACCATGGCTGTGCAAGGGAGGAAACCATGGCTAAACTTCTGAAAACAACTACAGATTGGGGAGGAGTAGGGAAGCACACAGGGTGAACCCAAACACAGAGGATCCTGAAGCCTGGACAGAGGAAGTGGACATGATGCAGGCAGCGAGGAGGAGGAGGGGACACGGCAGTGCTCCAGCCCTGGCCCTCCTCACTCCCCTGCACCTCTCAGGCTCTTTCACAGGCCTGTTCCTTGCTGCCCAGCCATTACATGCTATAGTTCTCCAAAAAGCAAGGCCTTCTGCCAAGCTGATATTCTCCAGCTCCACAGTGTCAGCACCCAGGAAAAGATTCTGGCTCTGACAGTGCTATGCTTTCCACCCCATGTCTCCCAGGCCCTGCAGCACCATGGCTCCCACACCAGAGGCACCTTCTTTCCCACACCTGATTTTCCACGTCTGCAGCACCGCCACCTATTTTATCATGTGAGCCAGAAACTCAGGAGTACCCATGACCCCGCCTCTCATCTTCCCCCATGCTCAAGGTATCATGAAGCCTTGAGGCACCCTAGGTACCTCTGAAGCCCAGCCTGTTCTCTACCACTCTCCTAATACCTCTCTAGACTAAGCCATCATCAACCCGTCATCAACCTTCACCTGGATCCAGTCAGCTTCCCACGCCCACCCTGGACTCCTCCAACCAGACTCCCACCTGGCCAGAGGTCCTTATTCCCCATCCCCTTCCCTTGCTTAAAATCTTTCAGTGGCTTCTCCTTACATATTGTATTTAAAAAAAAATGTTAAAGTGTGCTGGTTAAATGCCTAAGGTTAACCACACATAGCACAGGTAAAGCACACAGGTGCGGTGCAGATGTGGGAACAGCTGTGTAGGCATGGGGGAATGGCAGCGTGCCGGCGGCTCCAGGAGCGTCCCCTGTGACATGTATAGTCTTAGTTCATGAATTTGTACTGCTGTATGGGGTCTCATCACATGACTCGACTATAGTTCATGATGGATATTCCCAGAGGATTTTGTATCCTTTTCCGTGTGGCTTTTGCACGTACCCTGGTCATTTGTTTGGTGTCTCTCAGGGGAAAGGTAAGTGAGCAGAGGGTTTCCCCTCATCAGGCAACCCTGAGTGTTCAAAAGCCCACTCAACTCTGCTCAAATCTTGGCCTCTCTGAGGCTCCAGCAACTGGGAAAGGAGCCTTGGTGGCCTGCACAGTGCTAGGAGCCCTGCCCCCCACCCCCAACCCACGACCCCCAACACTAGGCAGGCCTGCAAGGTCCTCCAGCTTACATCAAGTCATTTAGTGGAGGAGCAAACAGATCATGCATTTCTATAGCACCAATCCTATAAAATCAACTGGTTCATCAAGACAAGCCTTAGTCATCAAGAAAAGATGGAACTATATGCAGTATTCTAGGAAGAATGGTGTAGTTCGAGGAAATGGGCGAGTATGAAATACATTTTAGAAAGATTTCCAAACTCAGATAATACATAATTACTTTTGTGCTTTACAGTCAGCTTCATAACTATAGGATCTTCATTATTGAAAGAGGAGAGACGTCCAGGTTGTGTGGGGGGTGGAGGGCTACAGGTGCCACAGCAGCACAGTGGTGTGACTGTCATGGTGCATGTCATGGTGTAGCCACATCTGTTACCCATGGGAACTGCTGGAGGGAGGCTGATATATGGCAGCATCTGTGCTCTCCAGCAAATGGGGAAGGGTACATGTCCCTCCTTCTCAGTAGTGTTGAAGTTTTGAGGATAAGTATTTATCATTTTTGAAATCTGAAGAAAATATTAAGATGTTGGATCTCCCTCTCTCCTTTGGGCGGGGGCAAATTTAGCTTCCCCCAATTCCTCTATGTGGATGCCTTTGCTGGTCTAAGACGAAACAGAATAGGGCTTCCTCCTGCAGGCCAGGGCTGATGGCAACCTCACACAAATGTCACCAGCCACAAGGGCACCCCATTCTGCCAAGGTGTGGACTGCCCTGTGAGCCAGCAGGGCTGGGGCTTGTACCTGTCAGGACACTAACAGTGACACCTGACTCCTAGGGGAGACAGTGCTGAATGTCTATACCAACTCGGCCCCAGGACAAGGCTGGATCTCTGCACTTGTGCAGCATTCCTGGGCAAGAGGAGATGGATAGAAGCACAGAGGACAGTCTGGAGTTGCCTGGGTTCCACAGGAGGTGGGCTACCTGGGGGTGGCAGCCACACAGAACAAAGCAAGGGCATGAAAGGAGATAGTCCTTATAGCCTCCAACCCCCAGACTGTCATACTTGGAGCACAAGTACCCTAACTTTTCAGTTATGGAAGCAAGTAAGTTTCCTTTCTTCATTATGCTCATCTGAGTTGGTCTCTATCACTAGTAAAAATCAAATGAATGAACTAACATAGCCACCCCTCTGGTCACAGTGTCCTCCCTCCAATGAGAGCTGGAGCTGAGTCAGTACATTCAAGCTTGGGATGGGAAAGAGGGCGAGCCTTAACTGCCTAGTCCCTATGTGTGCTTCCAGGCACCATGGGGCCCCAAAGAGGCAAGGGAGCCATGCCCAAAGCCAGCACCTGAAAGGGCTCCTCTGAGCGGCCTGCTTATACACAGCAGGTCCTGATGGGGAGAAAGAGATGTGTTTTCAGAAAAAATCCACTACAGGCCTCATGGCAGGAAGTACCCAACTGTGTTCCCAAGAAAAGGCCACTCACTTAAAAGGGAGGTACAGCCGTATGGAGCCCAGCACTCTAGTCCCTCGCCCTGGCTGACTTCCAGCCAGCCCTGCTTGCTTCCTGAAGGCCGTCAGCCACAGCCTGGCACAGAGCCTGTGAAGTTGGGAGATCAGTCACAGAGAAGGAAGCCAGGCCAGAGCAGGGAAGGTCTGAGGGCAGCCAGCAGCAGAGCCAGCTTAACCCCAAGGCACTCAGACTCACCGGGTTGCCTCTCCCAGGAGATAACAGTCCCTAGTTTGTCCCCACCTGAAGACTGCCAGTGCTGGCACCTAAATGATGAAAATCTTCACATACCAAGTCCCCAGTGAAATGAGCAGCTTCCCCAGTCCCCCTTCCTAAGCTGTGTACACTCTAGGGCTCATGATGAGATGCCTGCTACATATTCTGCATGTGCGCATGTGTACATGTGCACGTGCCCTGGCAAGCAGCTCTAGTGCGTGTCAACATGTAGGTCTGCTTTCAATTGTGCTGGAACAATTCTACCTGATAAACAAAAACAGATCCAAAATAACCTTTGGCAAGCAGCATATTTTTAAAAGAGAAGGTCCGAATGAACTGGCAAGAGCAATGCTTAAGCAAACAAATTTGGTCAAGCCAAACATCCATGGTGCACATCAAAAAGCCCCTCAAAGGGCTCCCTGCGAACCGAGGCCGGCAGTGGGGAAGAAGGCTGGAGTTGATGCACTCTTGGCCTGGAACAGACCAGCCATCCGCTTCCCGCCACTAGTGGCTGGCATTTCATGTGGGTCACATGGTTAGACCAAGTTGGGGTCAGGAGGTCAGAACTCTGCTCACAGCAGGAGAGGACAGAGGCCCAGGCCAGGCACCTTTGCTTCAGGTAATCCCTTCTCTGGGCCCTTTTGGGCAGGTTAACTGTAAAGGCACGTGGGGAGCATGGGACCCGTGGGAGGGTCTCAGAGCTCCCATTTGGTGAGACAGCCAAGTTCCCAAGGCAAGTTGGACAACCTTGGCTTCTCCTGTCAGAAATCCATTCAGGATCCAGAGCCAAAGCAGGATCAGGTCTGCAACTGACTGCTCAGCTCCCACGGCCACCAGTAACTCAGTGGAATGCCCCAGCTTCCCACACACTCTGAACTACAAAACAGCTGAGAACCAGAGAGTGTAAGTCATCGGGCCCAGACCCCCCACCAACCATAAGGCTCAAAACCTCCGCACGGAGCCCAGAGGAGAACCCCTGAGTGCCTGCCTCAGAGGTTCCTCCCCTGTCTGTCCTTATGACATGCTTTAACCAGCCAGTCTGGAGGGCTCAGGGAGGGGATCCCAGAGATGGCATGTTGGTTCTGTTCTCCTTGGTCCATCCAGGAAGACAGTGAGACATACCCAAACCCCATCCTGGAGTTTTCACAGTGAAACTCTCCAGGAACTTCCTGGAACCAGGCCCAAACCCCTTACTGCCTGGCTTTTTGGGATTCTACAACCTCCAAGAGGCTGGTATCTTCACTTCTCACATCCGCATTCACCCTATCCACAACTTACCCAGCTTACCTCTGCATATAAAGTCAAGTTTCTAGAACATATTCTTACCAGAAGTGGGCTGGGGGCTACCACACCACACCAAGCCCCTTCTCGCTCAAGGCCCCAAATCTCAGCTAAAATGCAAGGTGACCCTGGAGGGGCTTCTGTCACTCCCAGGGACCCCAGAGCAGCTGCATGCAGAAAGCTGGGCCATGGAAGAGCCAAATTAAGGGCCAGCTCCAGGGGTGTTATAAACCATTACTACTCACAGGACAGGCACAGACTTTCGCTCAGAAGGAGGGTCCAATCCACATTTAAAACATGTGACTTAACTTCTCTGGACTTTGGATTCCCCTCACCTGTAAAAGGGAAGAAGATCCTGCTATGGTGCTGGGGGAGAGCAGGCTTCCTATGGACAGGAGCTTATCACTGTCACCACCTGCAGAGACCTGTTTGCCTAGGCTGAAGCAGAGGGGGTAATGAAAGAGTCAGAAAGGACAGCTGCTGTGAAAGGGACAAAAACTATTTGTATACGATAATGTGCAGGCGGTCTGGGACAGCAGGGAAGGTCACCAAACAACACAGCCTCAGCTGCAGCTTGCCTCTCGGAGGAAGGGAGTGTGGAGGGAAGAAAACAGTGAGCAGGAGAAAAAGGGCTGAAAGCTTCAGAGAAATGAGCAGAAACAGCTGGGATGGTAATCAGGCAGGGCAGCTAGTGAAGGAGAAGGGGGTGAGGGTCAGTGCCCATAGCTTCCCTAACAGAGTAGAGGCTGCCACTTCTTGCATGAGCCCTTGCATGGGGCTCAACAAAGGCTACATGGAAGGCAAAAGCCAACTGGTGCCAGGGAGCTGCTGGAGGGCTCAGGGAGGCCAGGGAATCCTGGTGGTGGCATATACGCACAGGAGCCTGGAGTGGGGCCCATTCCAGCTTTCTGAAAAGGAGGTGGCCTTTAGCAGAGCAACATCAGGCCAGACCCCTGGACTCCATACACAGAGGCCTCCCCAGCAGAGAATGACTTTCCAGGCCAAAGCCGAGTGAGGGCACAAGGGAGGTAAGAAAGAACAGGGAAGGACAGAACAAAAGTTGCTCTTTTTCCAGTTCTTTATATTTTTCTTTCATAAAAGCCACACAAGAAACAGATGAATACCAGCCTGTTGTAAAAGATTTAAACACCAATTACATAGACTGAAACATGAAAGCTCTCTTTCAGCCCTCTAAATTCCACTTTCCCTCACTCCTCCAAGATGCAGCCACTGTTCTCAGTTTGTTGTCTTCCAGATTCTTTGATGCATTTTATACAAACATATGCAGACAGTTTTCTTACATAATGGGACCAAATCATACATATTGTTTTGAGATTTGCTTTTGCACTTAGCATTATATTTATTCATAAAACATTTATTAAGGGCCTAGAAACATAACTGACAAAAGTCTCTGTCCTCACGAATCTGATGATTCTAGTGGTGGTCTTTCCACATAGATCTGTGCCATCGCATTCAATGAGCATGTGGTATTGTAGTTTAGAGAACCAGACCCACTGCTGGACGCTGAGTTCATGTGCACTGACTCGCATATAAGAACACTATGGCAGACACCCATGAACGTTCCCTTGGGCAACTGCGCGTCAAATAGGCAGAGAAGGTTGGCATAGGAATTAGTCCCCCAAGGAAGCCAGTCAGGGGCAGGCTGTACACCTCCCACTTACAACCACAGAAACTGATGAGGGCCATGCTGTGGAGAAGGGGGACTGGGAGGGTGTGGAGTGACACTAATCCTGGACCCTAGCTCCTACTGGCATGCAACCTGGGGTAGGTCTCGTCTCCCCTCCGACCCTATGGCTGGCTGCTTCATAGGAAAACGACCCCCACATGCTCAGCCCTAGGCAGCAGTCCAACATGGATGTGGTGTGTCCAGGGCAAGGCCCTGAAGGGTGCAGGCCTGTTAGAGTCCAGGAGGCCCAGCAGCTGAGGGCGCCGTCTGCTCTAGGCCACTGGTTCTCTGCCAGGGATAATTTCCCTCTAGGAGGCATTTAGAATGTCTGGAGACATTTGTGGTCATCACAGCTGGGAGAGGGTGCTACTGGCATCTAGTGGGTGGAGGCCAGGGATGCTGCTAGACATCTGTAGTGCCCAGGATAGAGGATTATTGGCTGAAACATCAACATGTGGAGGTGAAGGAGCCCTGCTTATAGCTCGGCACTGGAAGGGTTAAGTGGCTGCACAGCCCGCACTGCCTTCCTGCCTGCCTGCACCCCTGCCCGCAGTAAGGGCTGTACTAAGCTGGGTGGGAGATGGCCGCCACTGCCCAACGCCTGCCGTATGGTTCGCATTAGCTGCGCTCTGCTTGGCAGCGTTCCCTCTGGCGGCCGGCCTTCCCTCCCTGTCCCACCACTCTCCGCCCCAACTCTAAAGAAAATACCAGGATCCACACAGAAAACCAGCTCACTCCCCTCCTGTCTTTTACCCTAGACTTGAATCAAACAAGCTTTTAAACTCCTGACCTTCCGCCCAGTCACCCTGGTTTGTTTTGCTGCAGCAGCCGCCGCAGCAGAGCACTGGAGGCTGCAGAGGGGTGCACAGGGGGCTGCCCTCTCTGTTACCTGGAGATTTTGCAGACTGGTACTAGCACCATGCAGGCTGAGCAGCTTGTCCCAGAGTGTCCCTGGAAATACCCTTCCCTGAACCCTAATATGCCAAAGCTAGAGCCACTCAGACCCTACCTTTCACAATTATGAAGGCTCCCCCACCATGAACAAGAAGACGGTTGGGAGGCTTTAAAGATCAGAATTATAACTTTAGATGAAACAGATGAAGCTTGCTTTTTAACTTTTCTTCTCTAGCCAGAGGCCCCAACTACCAAGGCTGGATCCATCAACAGCTCACAAATTTACGTCCTACCCGTTCTCTGAGCTTCAGACCCTTATGTCAGCTTGCTTCCTAGACCTTTCCAAGTGGGTTCCCCAAGTGCCCCCAACTTAGTGAAGCCCAAGCCATGCTCCTGGCTCTGCATCCACTCTCCCCTCCAGATCATTCCAGGTTCTCTCTCACCAAGGGCTCTTCCACCTGGCGTGTCACTGAAGCCAGAGATCTGGGGTCTGTCAGTAACATGCCTCTCCCCTTCACTGTCTCCATATCTAGTCGATCACAAAGTCTTGTTAATTCCATCTCCTAAATTCCCTTAATGCCCATTAGATTGCTGCCAGCTTGATCCAAGCCACCTCTATCTGCCTGGACTATGGCAACAGCCTTTTCACTAGTCCCCAGAAAGGTTCTGGGTCCCCTAAAATCTGCTCTCCATACCATCTGTCTCTCCTTCAAACACACAAATAAATACATACCACTACCCACCCACCCACCCTGCAAAACTAGCTGCGCCATGACAATAGAGAGAACTTGAAGTGGCTTTGCATGGTCTGGTCCCACCTACCTCTAACAGCACCTCTCACCCCACCTCTGTCTCTGGGCTCCAGTCCAAATGCCTTCCTTTCAGGTTTTCAGGCACAGTAGGCCATCTCCCACCATGGGGCCTTTGTGTTTGCCCATAATGCTCTCTACCCACACCTTGCTCATCTTCTCCTAGTAAATCTTCCTCCTCCTTTGGAACTGAGAAGCCTCCCCTGACTTCAGCCTAGGTTGGTTCCCTTGCTATCTGCCCTCAGAGAACTCTCCCCTTTCCTGGGAAGGCCCCACCTCAGGCCATATGTGCACATGTACCTGTGTGCAGGGCTGTCTGCCAGGCAGTGAGTCCAGCAGGCAGGCAAATGCAAGCACACAGGTTGGGATTCACCCAAATCTACACATCCACAATTGATGTCTTCACAAACACCGCAGCCAACAGCAAGCTGAGGTGGCTGTGCTGCCCGAGGAGGGGAAGGGAGCCACAGCTGTCACTCACAGACAGCTCTGGCTGGCTCACTCTGCGAATCACCCTCGTCCAGAATTATTTATTTAAATACTTTTGAAAAGACCAAAAAAAAAAAAAGCAAACTTTGAAACACTGGAATTTATTTATAAACAAGCAGGCAAGTGCCTTTTTTTTTTTTTTTTTTTTTGAAAGAAAGAGAAAGAGAAAGGGGAGAGAGAACAGGAGTCTTGCTCTATTGCCCAGGCTGGAATGCAATCTAAAAATAGGTATTAAAAACCTCTTTTATGCCAATAATTGTACTTAACAGTGGAGACAGGAAGGAATAAGGGAAGAAAATAACAAACACAGCCAACCAATATTTCATTTAAGTCTGTGAAATGCTATGCAAATGCTGAAGAGTGATTTACTTCCAATTATGTGGTCACTTTCAAAATAGGTATAATATGATACTGAGAAAAATGTATGTTCTGTGGACCTGGGGTGAAGAATTCTATAAATATTCACTGAGTTTACTTGTTCTAGGTCTGAGTTCAAATCATAGATGTCCCTGTTAATTTTCTATCTCATTGATCCATTGAATATTAACAATGTAGTGTCAAAGTCTCCCACTATTATTGTGCGGGAGTCCAAGTCTCTTTATAAGTCATCAAGAACTTGTCTTATATATCTGGGTGTTCCTATATTAGGTGCATATTTATTTATGATCATTGACTCCTGTTGTTACTCTCCATTTGATTGGTAAGTCTTCTACCAACCCTTTGTTTTGAGTCTTTGTGTGTCCTTGCTTATGAGATAGATCTGGATACAGCAAACTGATGGGTTTTGACTTTTTATTCAATTTGCCTGTCTGTGTCTTTGATTGGGGCATTTAATCTATTTAAATTTAGGATTAATATTGATATTTGTGAGTTTAATATTGTCGTTTAATGCTAGCTGGCTGTTTTGCCCATTAGTTGATATAGATTCTTCATAATGGAGATACTCTTACCCTTTGGTAAGTTTTTGGGATGACTGATACCCGTTGTTCCTTTCTGTGTATAGTGCTTCTTTAAGAAGCTCTTGTAAAGCAGGCTTGGTGGTGATGAAATCTCTGAGTGCTTGCTTGTTAGTGAAAAATTTTATTTTTCCTTCATTTATGAAGCTTAATTTGGCTGGATATGAGATTCTGGGTTGAAAATTCTTTTCTTTGAGGATATTGAATATTGATCCCCACTCTCTTCTAGTTTCTAGGGTTTCAGCTGAGAGATCTTCTGTGAGTCTGACAGGCTTCCCTTTATGACCTTTCTCTCTAGCTGCCCTTAGAATTTTCTCCTTTGTTTCAACCCTGGTGAATCTAACGATTATGTGTCTTGGGGTTGCTCTACTTGAGGAATATCTTTGTGGTGTTTTCTGTATTACCTGAAGTTGAGTATTTTCCTGCCTTACTAGGTTAGGAAAGTTTTCCTGAAAAATATCGTGAAGAATATTTTCCAGCTTGGATTCATTCTCTTCATGACATTCAGGTACACCTAACAAATGTAAATTAGGTCTTTTCACATAGTCCCATATTTCTTGGAAACTTTGCTCATTCCTTTTTACTCTTTCTTCTCTAATCTTGTCTTCTCATTTCATTTCATTAAGTTGGTCTTTGACCTCTGATATCCTTTCTTCTGGATCAATTTGACTGTTAAAACCTGTGCATACTTCACGGAGTTCTCGTATTGTATTCTTCAGTTCCATTAATTCACGTATATTCCTCTCTAGATTGTCTATTCTCGTTAGGATTTCGTCAAACCTTTTTTCAAGGTTCTTAGTTTCTTTACATTGGGCTAGAATATATTCTTTTAACTCACAGAAGTTTCTTATTATCCACCTTCTGAAGCCTAAATCTGCTAATGGAATGCAATCGTTCTCCATCAGGCCTTGTTCCCTTGTTGATGAGGAACTGTGATCCCCTGTAGAGGGAGAGGCATTCTGATTTTGGGTATTCTCAGCCTTTTTACGTTGGTTTCTTCCCATCATTGTAAATTTATCCACCTGTCGTCTTTGTAATTACCGACTTTCAAATTAGGTCTCTGAGTGGTTGTCCAACTTGTTGATTCCCAGCACTGGAATCTGAGCAACCCACTGTGCTGGCCAAAACAGCGGCGTTAAGATTTGTGGTGCTTTTCTGCCCGGGAATCTCCAGTCTGGCTTCCTTCTTGAGTCCCTTTTTCAATCAGCTGAACTGGCGACTCTGCCTTCCCGGATCTCCAAATGTCGACCAAAAGGGGACCCAGTCCCATTTACTCTGTGTGAAGAACCGCTGCGCTGGCAAAACCGCCACGTCGGCCACAGGAGTCACGCTGGCGACCCGTGGGGCTCCTCTGCTGGGAATCTCCTGGTCCATGAGCGACAAAAATTCGTCTGTAAGTGTGGCATCCTCTCATTCTCTGTGCTTTCACTGGGAGCTACAATCCTGAGCTGCTAGTAATCAGCCATCTTGGATCTCTCTAAGTGCCTTTTTTTAATAAGGCATCTCACTTGCCCTTTCTCCATGATGATTATAAGTTGACACCTGTGAATACTTAAAGCAAGGTTTATGGTATTTTTATTGTTTTATTTCTTCAAAAAATTATAAATATTCAGTTTAAGTAGTACATTGGCTTTACGCAGACTTAGGAAACATTCAACTTTCCTTTAAAAACAAACAAAAAAGTCCCAGCAGAGCCCGAGACTGATGCCAGGGCAGAGAGGGGCCTGGCACAGACTGCAGGTGTGGCCTGCCCTCCCTGAGGTGCCAGGTCAGAGGGTGAGAGTGGGTAGGCAGAGCTGCTCTGGCCAGAAGGGTCTGCTTCATCAAGAAGGGGTTGAGAGGCCAGGCTTCCAAGCACTTGCTGTGCTCAGTCGGCCCGGACATGTGCCCTGGCCTCCAGCCCTGCTGACCTCCAGTCTGTCCCACATCATCTCCCCGTTCCTCCTGGTGGCAGAATGTGCCCAGCATTCCTACACTCTTCTCCCAGGCCTCTGAATGGCTATACCCCTGTGTTGCTCAAGATTTTCACATCTTCACCTCCAACAGAGCTCTCCTGACCTATAGAACCCCTCCCATTCTCAATTGCCTCACTGTAAGGTAAATAAGGTGACTCACCGACTCATATCCTTACTGGTAGAAGGTGAACAGAAATAGGACCTGCCTTACTCACCCTCTACCCCTATGACCTGGCCTAACATCTGGCTCATAGTAGGTGCTCAAGAATATGTGCTGAATGAATATGTTGGACACTGATGTAAAATCATTATGTCCTTTTCCTTCCCACAGTAACTCTGCAAACCAGCCTCTGTTATTAACATTTCCTTGTTTTGAGGATGAGGAAGCAGAGGCTTAGAGAGGTTAAGCCATCCAGACTGCACAGTACATGACAAACCGGGGGCAGGATGTAAACTACGTTTGTCTAACTCCAGAGTCCAACCTCTGGCCCATGGTTTCCTCAAATTGCTGATAGAGGGAATCCCCCTGGATGATCTGATTGTCACAAATGTTAATTCCCAGGTTCCTGCTGACTGGAATTCAGGGACCAGGGGTGGACCAAGAATGTTCAACAAGAATCCCAAGCAGCCCACCCTAACCCACAGCTGAGTGTAAGAAACAATGAATTAGACCCTGCTAGACAGCCCTGACTTCCACTGTCAAGGGCAGAGGCTGCCTATAGGATTTATTCCCACGCTGTGAAAGGGGCAGGAAGCTGATCCTAGGACTGAGCCCAGGAGGGCGTGGAGGGCCAAGGAGGGGGCTGGGGAAAAGCTGGAGCAAAACCACAGGGCCCTGGGACTTACAGGCTGGAAGGGCGTGAGGGTGTGGAGGGGGGAGCAACAGTGCCTAGGAGCCTTGAGAACCTGTAGGTCCCTGGAGGGGCTCGCTTGCCTGATTCCAGGGTGCTTCACCAACACGTGGCATGGCCTACAGGACCTGATTCCAGCTGGAACTTCCTCTTCTAGACTCAGCCTTCCAAATACCCTCCCTACTGCCGTTTCAGAGATGACCACAACCACCTATCAAACACCCCACTTCTCAGAACTCTCTGCAAGGATGTCCATGTTTACCTCAGTCATGCCAGGCATTCTCCCACCTCTGGGCTTTAGGACATACTGCTTCTTCTGGTCAGAATGCCTGGGCAAAGTCCTCTGCCCTCTCTGAGACTTAGTGTCAGTCACCTCGCATGGGAAGCAGGGTTGGAGGCCCTCCCAGTGCTCCCGTTGCACTCTGGAAGCCATGTTCCCCTTTGTATGGGGAAGTCACATGTTCATCTTTGTATGGAACTCCAGTCCCCAACATGACATGCATCAACAAAGTCTGGAATGGTTGTGGGCAGGGCTGGCTTCATGGGTGTGCAAGCTGAGGTCACACAGCCCCTGTCCACATTTTCATTTGAACCAAAGCTTGTTTCTAACCTAGAAAGGCAGTGGTCTTCAGACAGTCAAAGACCAGATACTCCTTTGTGGACTAGGCAGCACCCATGCTTGCATTGGGCACAGCCTGGCACTGTCAATTGCCACTTACCCAGCATTTTTTGGGTAAAGGCCACTCCCATCTGGGACTGTCACCTTGGCTGGGCACTAACTTTCCAGCAGAGGAAACTGCTGTGGGCTCCAGTGTCTAAGTCCTATCAATCCTCAGGTCACTGCTAGACCCCTCATGTCCTATTCCAAAGGGACTGCAGCCCACAGCTAAAGAGAGGACATGACTACACCCCCAGAGGCCTATAGGCATACAAGTTTCGGTAAGCCCAGCAAGCCCGCATCCATCTCACTCACTGCTTCTGCATCTGACAATTCCACCAGCCTGAGTCACAGTTTCCCCTTGAAGCTTAACTGACTACAGAAAGTAAACAAGATTATGAAAGCAAATGGCCCTCAGGAAGGACCATTCCCACCTGAAGGCTGTTCTTACTTATTTAAGAAGGTGGCCTGGCCACACAGAGGGCTGTGACTTGCCACAGTCACAACACAGCTGGCCGTTTATACCTGGGACCCGAGACCCTGCGTTCCTGCAGGGCACAGTGGATGGGAACCAGCACTGGCATTCCATAAATGTTGTTTCTAATCAAGTCCCTATCTTGTCCTAGAAACAATAAAACTCATTTAATATCACCCAAAAGCATGTATAAGTTAGAGTGGTTTTCATACAACAACTTGCAGGGTGCTACGGCTGCCCTGGGCCACCCTAGGCAAGGGCCCACACCGACCTGGGCTCCCTCAACATGCACCTTCTATGGGGGATGTCCAGAGGCCGGCCACACTCACCACCTGCCCCAAATTTGCCACCTCCACATCTGCTCCCCCAGCAACCACTGGGTGCTGCCTGACGGCCAGGGCTCTACCTAGAGGGTGCAGGTGGGATGCAGGGGCTGAGGCTTCCTGTGGTGATGGCGCCTATATGCGTGAGTGCTCTAGAACAGCTTGTTCCTTTCCTCCTCCTCCTCCCTGCAACTCAGAGGAAGTCAGTGTGGTCATCCCCACTGACAGACAGGGACGCTAAAGCCCAGCGCACTCAGAGAACTCGTTTGAGCACAGGGCCAGTAAGTGGCTACAAACCCAAGCCCAGTGGCTCTCAAATCCCTGCTGTCACTTCTCTGTAACACTGCCACTCAGTTGGAAAGGGCAGGGTATGTTTCAGTGGTGGCTGCACTCAGGCTTTGGGGTGAGCAAGGGAGAGGTGGGATCCTAAGACATCCACTTGGCCTAAGAGCAGGAATCTACAGTGGGGGAGCCTGGTTGAGCTGGAGCAGGGCTTGATTGGTGGTCTTGAGCACTAGAGCCCCATCAAAGGATTGGGAGGCTGCAGGTCAACCCAGGACCAAGTGGGACTCTAGATGCATTGGGCACCAGGTTCGAAACACACGAAGAACGACCAGACTGAGCTGGCATCTCTATAAAGGCGCCCTGCCTCAGCAGTGGGACAGCACTACTCCTGTCTGTCTCCTTCCTTAAGAAGACACCTCTCGGGTTACAGCCGCCATTTCTCCCCTGCTCCAACCCTGCCTGGGCTACCCAGTGCCATCCTTGCAGTAGATTGTAGGAAATGCTTAGGACTATCAGGAGTACAGACAGACCCCTGTCACAGGCCCAGGCCCCTCTCAGCACAAGAAGCTGGCTGTGCCCTCTGCCTGGACAGTAGCCTGCAGGTCAGGACTCCAGCCAGCCTCTTAATGAGGCCCCCTGGAAGCCATGAAGAAGGATAAGGCAGCACAAAGCAACACCTCTAAAAGCAGCTCTGGCAACCTCAAGTTGGGGGTGCCCTGGAGCTGATTCACTTCATGTGACAGGGGCAGGTCCTGAGGGCTCTGCAGCCGCCTCACACCCACCCAGAGAGCTCAGGCAGGGTGAGGAGCACATGCCTTGGACGCTGGCTGACAGAGCTTGAATCTGGGGTCCTTCACTGATTAGCTTGAGGAAAACTTTTAACATCTTTGTGTTTCTGTGTCATCCCGTATAAAATGGGATAATCACACCTTCCTCAGAATATCTCTGAAAGCCCAGAATGAATATATGTAAGGGTCTCAGAGCAGAGCCGGTGCACACAACAAAATGGCTAATAGACACTCCCTGAGCTGTTGTCCACTCTGGGGCTCACTTCCTATGCCATGCAATCCCTGGCTTCACTTCAAAATTCACTGCTCCTGCAATCCCTGGCTCCACTTCAGAATTCACCATCAAATGCCAAACTAGAGAATACTTGACCCCAAATAAGCCAGATGTGGCAGCCTTCTTTATCCACCAGCATCTGAGCAATCAGACCCCTTGGGCTCAGTGTGTGCAGTGGGTATCAGCACCATCTCTGCAGTTAGGCTCAGCATAAACAACCATTATTGGAAATAAAGGGAGACCCACACACGAAAGCACTAAAGGAAAACAGGTCTTCTGAAAGCACATGCTGGTAGCAGTTTGTCTAGCTGCAGCAGATTCTCAGGGGCCTGATGGGAAAGGGCATGCCACTCATTTGGGGTTTGGGGGTTAAGAACAAGCTTGAGGCTTCCACAGGAAAAAGGCCTGCAGAGGCAGCATCCTCCAACCTGCCAGAGCTTTAGGACACCTGGCATTGATCTCTGACAACAGCACCTACAAAGAGAAGCCTTCCTGAGTTCCCTGCCTCCTGTGAGGTCAACCTTCATCCGCGCCTGTTGACTGTCCTTCCTGAGCCATGCCTCCTTTGGGAGACAACAGGATTTTACAACTTGGCTGCAGGTGTGATTCAAATCCTCAAGCCAGGAGAAAGGCAAGACCTCACAGACGCTCAGTGATCCTGGGGGCGGGCAGGACATGCAGAGCTCAAACCACCCCACCCTGAGTCTCTGCACTCCATGGGCCAAGTAAAAAGTCCTATTAAATAAAGAAAAGACAAGATGCAGAGTTGTACGGGATGGTGATAAAGACAGTAAAGCCTATGTCAAGTCCTGCTGCAAGCACACTATGTAGGTCTTGTCAAATCCTCATGACAAATTTCGGAGGAAGCCAGGGGAAGTAACTGCCCTTGTGAGTGATGGGCAGGACTCAATCACAGTCCGTCTGTATCCAGCACCTGAGCTGTGATGGTGGGGACACCTGGGAGTACCAAGCCAGTGGATACCTCTCATTTTTGCCTGCCCGACAGCTATTCTGCATTTCTGAGGAGTACCCCAACTACCTTAGTGAACCATCCCTCCCACCTTGTCCCTTCCAGCTCCAAGGGTGGACATGTAACCCAGCCGGCCCAATCAGAGCCCTATACTCGTCCTAGACACAGGGATGAGCTCCCGTCCAACCAGACCAGGGCAGCATACATCTTGGATTTGAAGGAGAATATGGGAAGCCAGAGCTGTGGGGATAAGAAGTGAAATGGAGATGCCATTTCACTTCTCTTATAAACGATACTTTGGCCCCAAAGCAACAGATCGCCCAGACTGGAACCGTGTGGAGATAGAGCCCTCACGAAACATGAAGTTCTGAGGCGGGGCGGATACACAGCAGCCCTCAGGTGCAGGCTGTGCTTCTGGGCAGCTCTCCTGTCTCCCAGCTTCTGTGCACTTCCAGGTTGGGAGTAAGGTGGCCATTTAGCCTGAGTCCAGGCGTCACATCTTTCCTCCCTTCAATGTCCAGTGAAGGAGAAAAGCTGTCTTTTTCCTGTTGAGTTCCAAAAAGCAGAAAAGCCTTTCCCCATACCCCTAGGAGATGTCCCTTGACATATCATTGGCCAGAGTCAGATAACAAGCTGCTGCCAGGGGAGGGGTGTTCCACTGCCAGGACGAATAATGGGATCGTATGATGTTCAGAAGTCAACCACAAAGAGTATTGCATCTTGGATCTGAAGGAGAATATGGAAAGCCAGAGCTGTGGGGATTATGCCAGGGAAGGTGCCACCTGAGTGTGTGACCCACATACAAGGCAGAGCCAGATCTGGAGCCAGCCAGCACTCCTGATGACATCGAGATCTCCGGCCCTGAGCCTATTTGTTTCCTATCCTGCTTAAGGCAAGTGAAGTTGGGTTTCTGTCCTTTGAAACCAGAATACTGCCTGATACACAGAGAGCAGTGGGAGATCTTATGAGGCTCTAAGACAAGAAACTGGGGTCAGACAGGTGATAATGAAGAGCTATGCTCGGCCTTTTCATCCTGGGGACAATGAGGACCCACAGACAGATGAGCAGGACAGCAACAAGGCCTTTCTGTCAGCAGGGCTGGGCTGGACTCAAGAGGAAGACCCAGGAGGCAGGGGGAGGAGCAGCATGCCACAGCAGCGGCCCTGCAAGCCCCGGGGAGATTGAACCCGAGCAGTGGCCATGGAACTGCAGAGGAAGGGTCTGATCTGCGAGGCCCCTCCTGAGGTTGACGATAAAGAGTAGGCTGATCTGTTCAAAGAGCCTAGCACGGCTTCCTCTGGCTTTCCCAAAACCTTCCTGGTTTCCTTCTCTGCCTTCTTTCCTTCCCAGGGAACTCCAACCCTGTGCATCTGGTGCACAGGCACATGTGGGCATACAAAGCAGAATCCATAAGCTTCTATTGGCAAAAGCCAGACAACCATGAAACATCTAATGCACAGAAACTGCCTTCCTCTAAGTATCTTCTGGAACAGAAAATAGTTCAGGATGAAAGTCACTCAACATTCTTTAGATAAAAACACATGGCAGCAGAGGGAGCTCAGCCTTGAGAGCTGATGTCCACAGGTATTGGAAAGCCAGCTCTGCAGCCCCAGGCACCTGATTCACAGTCTCTGCTCCCAGAATGAGGTAGCACAGGGACACAGGGAGCATCTCCACTGCTGATTACTGATAGAGCATCAGGACACAGCCTTGACAGGAGCAAAGTCCCAGCAGGGAGTGGCAGGCTGCCCAGTTCTGGGTTTCTATCACTGAGCCCAGGGTGGCAGTGACGCCAAACACAACCCACTCATTACCTATTTCCAATCGAAATCCTACTGAAAAATGACTTGTTTTATTGGCTTTTTCCTACTATTCTTTTCACCAAATATTTTTTGGGGCCTACCTGGGCCAAGCCCAGGATGGATGCTGAGAATACAAAGATGGAGGAGACTCAGCCTCTGCCCCCAGGTAGACCGGGGTCCATAGCAGATGCAAGCACAAAGACAAATGCAGAATCAGGCAGCACACAGGACGGGGCATACCTGTACCCAAAGGATGTGAGCCCTGAGCTGTGCTGGAAAGTGAGCACACTGCAGGTAGGGGACAGCTCCAAAGGGCTCCAAGGAGGGAAGCAATGCAGCATTCCTCTGGGAAGGGGAGCGCACCACATTGCTAGAGGTGGAGGAAGGGCAGATCTGGATGATTCAAAGCTGCAGGCTTGTTTGGGCAAGAAAATGGATTCTTTCCAGATGTCATAATCTTATCTTACCATTGTGATTAGCTTCAAAGAGCAGAGGCAAAGGTAAAAGTAAAAACACCTAGCAGTATTTAAGGTTTTCTTTTCCCTTTCTGGGGGTTTTCAATAAAGAAGAAAATAAATCTGAATATAGACTTGATTTGGGACGAATAATGCTATCAAATTCTGAACTCTTCTCTAAAAGCTTTATCAACTAAATAGGTATCCAAATACAGCTAATGATGTTTGTCATCATTATCAGAACATTGATTGAATTCACAGTGAACCATAGTGGGGTCTGCAAAGCATATCTGCATTTCAATAAATCACTTAGTAGCCCTGCACAGGACCTTACAACCAGGAAGGTGCCCTGCCACTTACTACTTCTGGAACCCACAACAAAAATTCCACGAGAATAATGTCAAATGGCGACAATAAACATGACAAGAGTACCAGCTAAAGCTTGTGTGTCTCCTAGATGGCAGGAACCTTACATCCATTATCCCTAGTCCACACCACACCACCACCCTGCCCCATCTTCCAGAGGTCCAGGACAGAGCCAAGCACACAGGGGTCATCCCAAGTTTGAGCTGAATCAGTGAAATGCTTAGAGGTTGAGTGACTTGCCTGTGGCCGCAGAGCTAGTCCGTGCCTGCCTTGAGTCTCTCTGCACTCCCACCCCTGCTCTCTCTTTCTCCATGGTCTGTGGCTTCAACAGTTTCTGATGTTACAACCCTGATAGTCAATCACCACCAGACACATTACTAGACTGAACCCCCAAAGATCAAATCTTACCAGAGGGATTTCTCAGGCTGAAGATCAAGAGAGTCAAAACACCTGAGCAGAAAGCTGGTGACTCTCAGGCCTTTAAACTGTTCTAGGGGCTAAAAGGAATTTTTTTTTCTCCTTCACTCCCTGTTCCCCAACATTTTCTTGCTCAGCTAATTGGCCCCAGCTGGGAACAGACCTGGGCAACAGAAACGGGGGCCAGGGTATGGCAGGCTCCGCAGGCCAGCCCAGGCCGGGAGGGGAATGTGACTGTTTATTTGGAATGGCTGTGTCCCGCCTCCAAGGGAGTTCAAGCGGTCAGATGTGTCCAAGTCTATTAGTGAAATCTGACAGGGATGTCACTGTGTTTGGAAAAAGGGCTATGGCCCGCCATATCCCCATGCCCAATAGGCACTGACCACCAATCACGGCTGGTAGAGGGCAGGGGTGAGAGGAGGTCAAGAGTTCTGGACCTCAGGCTCTGCTGAAATGGGCTCTCATACATGCCAAAGCCCAGGCAAGGCCTCAGCAGAGCACAGCAGCATGGTCACAGAGCTGCCATGGGGACTGTAGGCCCTGCCCTGAAGCAGAGGCACCACTACCTGCCCAGGCGTCTCCTCTGGGACTCCTGTGGCATCAGGGCACAAGGCCAGGGCTGGGTCTTTAGAGCTGGATGAATGACTTCAAGTCCCAGCTCTGCTGTCCAGTTGCTTAAGGTCCTGGGTCTAGGTTCTTTCACTTGTGAGATGGGCATGCTAGGAAAGAAAGGAATGGGCAGCGCTGACCATCAGTATGCAACAGTTCTGTCATGTCACCCCCAGCAGCCCAAGATGGTGAGCAGGAGTATTGATTCCTTGCAAGGAAGCCAAAGCTCAGAGTTAAGGGACTGGCCAGGATCAGAAAGGACTTAAGTCTTTTTCTGATTTCTGTCCTTTCCATGCAAAATTCGTACATTTCCTAGGGCTGCCATAACAAATTACCACAAATTTGATATCATAAAACAACAAAATATATCTTCTCTCACAGTTCTGGAGGCCAGAAGTCCAAATCAACATGTCAGCAGGGCTGGTTCCCATGGAGGCACTGAGGCAGACTCATCTCCATGCTTCTCTCCTGGCTTCTGGGGGCTGCCGGCAACCATGGGCACTCCTTGGCTTAGAACAACACAGCTCTAATCTCTGCCTTGGTCTTTACATAGATTTCTCTCTATGACTCTCCACGTCTTCTCCTTGTCTGTCTCTTATAAGGACACTGGTCATTGGACTTACGGCCCACCCTATTCTAGGATGATCTCTTCTTAAGAGCCTTACCTTGATTACATCTGCAAGACCCTTCTTCCAAAAAGGTCATATTCTGAGGTTCTGGGTAGACATATTTTTGGGGACTACAATGTAACCCACTGTAGTCTACCCTCTGGTACCCAAAATTTACATCCATCCCGCATGCAAAATACATTCACCTCTTCCAACGTCCCCCAAACTCTCAGCCCATTAAATCATTAAGTCCAAAATCTCATCTAAATTATCATCAGCTCAAAAGTTCCTGATCTCATCATGTAAGTCACCTAATCAGGTAGGAGTGAGACTCTAGATATGGTTTATCCTGGGGCAAAATGCCTCTCCATCTGTCAACCTAGAAAACAAGTTACCTACTTCCAACATTCCAAAAGGGAGATGGTGGAAAAACTACAAGGGTCATTAATCCCAAGCAAGTTTAAAACACAGCAGGACAAATTCCATGAGGTTTCAGTATCTGAGACTGGCCTTCTGTGGCCACTCCATTAGCCTCTGCTTCTGTGTATGGCCCTGCCCTCAGAGCCATTCTTTCTTTTTTAGTTTTTGAAGGATAATATGTGTTTGTAGCTGAGTTGTTCTATCAGTGTGTTTCTTGCCTGTAGAATCCCAGAAGTCTGACAGCTTTTTATTCATTTGTCAAGTCTCTGTCCCTTTCAGTCCAGTGTTCTTGCTGGTATAAGATTCTCAAAATCCTTGAAGGCCTCTTATATACATCAAGGGGTCCATGCCATTAGCCAAGAGGGCTCTCCGCATATCCTTTCTATAGAAGTCTGTCTCTATTTCTGGCTGCCGCTAACTTGCTTGATTGGATCTGTGTGTCACACACCTCCTCTCTTCCGCAGAAGGTTGTCCAGGCTCACCTTTGGCCTTCTCTCCAAGACATGCTTTCTTAGCAGTGAATTTCCTAACCTGAACATCCTTTGCAATCCAGATGGACCAAGAATCTCCCAAATCATCAAGTGCTTGTTCCTGTATGCTAACAGTTTCTTCCTCAATTGATTCATTTCTCCTCATGTTTTACTATAAACATCAATGGAGAAACAAGGTAGCATCTTCCATGCTTTGCTTAGAAATCTCCTTAATTAAATGTCTGAGTACATTGCTTACAAGTTCTGCTTTTCCTGACTAGTAAATTAAATCAGGCAGTAGACACCAAAAGTGTTAAAAAGTAGGTGGGGAAAAACAGGTGCACAAAAGCAAAAGGAGAATTAAATTTATATCTGCCAAGTACCTGCCATTTGCCCAAGTACTGAAGATCAGTAACTGGCATCCTGATAGGCAAGTTCTACCTTTATAAGGACAAAGAGGGTGGCCAAATAGCTTAGAACAGGACCCCACTTGAACATTCCTGCCTCCTTACCACTGCTGACTAGCTCTGCCTCAGCCCTTCTCCATGCCCTTGGCCGTAACATTGCAGCCACTGACTCTTATCAAAAACCTTTTTCTCCCTCTAGAATCTCAGGTACCCACAATTCAGTCTACCCCACTTCCCAGGAGCCCTCTTCTGACACCTCTTTCATACTCCCAGCTCCTCTCCCAAGCTGCAAGCACGTCTTCTCCCAGAGTAGAAGGGATACCAGTCCAGGGTGGACGCCAGAGGTCTGACTTAGAGGGCACAGAGACTGGAAAGAAATTTAGTACTGATTCATTTTCTGTTCTAGCGAAGAATCTGCAAACAGTCACAAAAGTAATCTTCATTTCAGTAAATATAAACTAAGTCTACTTTTATAATTTTTTGCTTTATTTTTTAAGGTTTGCATTTTCAGTCCCTGGCTTAAACTAGATTTTATTCAAGTAGTCTTTTTCTGGGACCAATGGTCTTCAGAGGAGGCTATGACAGTAGGTAGAGGAGGGAACTGTGACTCACAGTGTCCAGCTCTGGCTAGATTCCAGGGCTCCCTAGATATGGTGTGGCCCTGCCTTCTGACTCCCCCCACTTGATCCAAGGAGCCCTGGAACCTGGCCGGAGTTGAGTCCTATCTTTTGTTTGGTCCTTTCTGGTCAGGAGACTCTTCCTTAATACCCCCAGCCCCTGTAGGAGGAAGTAGGAGCCACACTGCTGTAAAATGAGCTGGGGGTTGAAACCTGAAGTTGCCTTCACTTGGGGGAACACTGTTCATGCCTGCCTTCCATGAAATGCCCCTTCTCTATACCCAACCATGCTGCTCTGGACCAGGGAGGGCATACACAAAGCATGGGTGCCAGCAGGGCCCCTCTCTACTTCCCGTACTCAGGCTAGGTGCTGCTATCGTGGTCCTCTCACCCAGTGAGTGACATGGTTCATTGTGTCAATTTAGCTGGGCCACAGTGTTCCAATTTTATTCCTGGTGTTTCTATGAAAGTGTTTTTAGATGAGATTAACAGTTAAATTGGTGGGTGTTGAGTAAAGCAGATGACCCCCATAATGTAGGTGGGCTTCATCCAGTTGGTTGAAGGCCTTAAGAGCAAAAGGATTAACCTCCCCAGAGAAGAGGAGATTCTGCCAGCAAATGGCCTTCAAGCTGTAATTCTTCCCTAGGCCTCAATTCTGCCAGTCTACCCTGTAGATTTTGGACTTGCCAGGTTTTATAATAGTATAAGCCAATTCCTTAAAACACATATCTATTTATCTATCTGCATCAAATAGTGGGTGCATTAGTTGGTGTTCTCCAGCAAAACAAAATCAATAGGAGATACAGATATCTAAATATTTACATCTATGTATCTTTACCTGTGTATCTACAGATACCTAGATATCGGTATCTCCCATTGGCTTTGTTTCTCTGGAGCACCCTAACCAATATACCTAGTGAGCCAGATAACCTTAAAATGCCTCAACACAGCCTCCAGGTAGCCATTCCCAATTAGCATGCAAACTGAAATCATGCACATTCAAGCCTCTCTAGCAGCTAGCTGAGTCCACAGGGCTGAGACCCTTGACTTCCCTGCACTGCAGGCTCTTTAAGGATTAGAGAACTGCCCCGGATCCCAGCATTCCTGGCAAGGTCTCACAGGAGTTCTAACTAGCCTGTGTTCCCCACCTTTATTCTTGTTGAAGGGGAGGGCAGTCAGAGAGGCTGTAAGTTACTCTTGTCCCATAAAGTAAAGCTATTAAAAATGCCTTCTGAATAAGGGGAATATCAAGGCACTAGACACATTTTAAATCAGAGCCAAGCCATTGTAGAAGGAAGGGTGATGGGGAGGCATCTGCCACTCATCCTCCTCACAGGTCTTCAGAAGGATAGCGCAGCATTTGCCGATGGCCATCAGGAGTGCAAAACTGACCTGGATTTCTTCCAGATTCTATGACTCTGAGCAACACAAGATTCACATCGTGCTTAATTTGAAATTATTGTGGTTAAGAAAAAGGTACCCAGGAATAACTCCACACATACTTGCCACTCTGACACACAGCTTTGGGGAAGAAAGGGAAGTTTGCCCTCCAGCAGCCGCACTTGTTGACCATGTGATCTCAAGCCCACCTCACCTTCTGGAGCCTCAGTTTCTTTATGTACACAGACCACCTACTTGGGAACACCTTCTTGTGGCACATCATAGGCCTTCAATAAACAGGTGTTATGAGAATTAGGGAGAGCAGCAGTCCTAGAATCAGAGGTGAGAGACTTGGAGCCAGGTGGGGCCAGGCAGCCAGAGGGTGGGAGCACAGGAGGGGAGATGGGGTGGAGCAGGTATTGGGAGTAACAGGGGAGGCACAGCAGGCTCAGCAGCTGAACAGGCAAAGGGATGGCCCCCCTCCCTTGCTGCCAGGGAGGAGGCCAGAAGGGAGGACAAGGTAAGACTGACCTTGAGGGCAGGAATCTCCACACTATCACCGAGGCTGATGGAGCCTGAGAGGATGGTCCCTGTCATCACAGTGCCTTGGCCTTTGATGGAGAAACAGTGGTCCACAGACATGAGGAACGGTCCCGAGGGGTCTCTCGTTGGGATGGAAATCTGGGACGTCAGGAGCTAGAAAAGAGAAACTGGTGCCACAGTCTGTGGGGTGAAGAGCCAGATGGGGCAGGGCAGAGGAAGGCAGAGGGTGTGGCTGACCAGCAGTTCATCAAGGCTGCCAAGGTGGACTCAGCTTAGAGGCCCATGCCCTGGAAAGGTGGCCTGGAGATCAAAACCACCAACTCCCTGGCTGCATTCCAAGCTTCTGACATGCTCTCAGCAATTTCCGCTCAGTCTGAAAAAAAGACACCTGGAGAAGCCTCTTCTGTCCTCTCCTGTGGGACAACTACAGTGATCTGTCCTGCCAGGCCCTCCATGCTGCAGCAGAGTAGCCACTAAAGGACACCCTGTCCTATTGCTCCCTGGCCTCATGCGTTTCCCCAGCCTCCTGATGCCTTCAGAATTTAAGACTCTTCATCACCTAGCCCCTAGGTAACTTTAAGGCCTCATCTTCCACCACTCCCTGACTTATGTCAAAAGCCAGCCGCTGGCAGGCCTAAAGTTTTACCAGCTGGCTCAGCCTCACCTATCCTCGCCAGCAATACCTACTCTGGACAGGCTTCTCTGTATGGTCACATTTTCCCTGCCCCCATCACCACAGCTAACACTCTACTGTGATCTTCTCTCTATTGTCTCCCCCATAGGGTTGTGAGGGCTAGGTATCTCCAGTAGCTGGCACCGTGCCTATGAGAATGACAAGTGAAAGAAGAAACAAAGGAGATATAGGGAAAGGGAGGAGGAAAGGGTTGTTTCCAGGGGCAACTGCCTGTGTTGGTATGGGCAGGCCAGCTGTGTGGGTCCCAGGACAAGAGGTGTGAAGAGTGATGCAGAGCCTTTCTTCCCTGCCAGGGCAACCCCCTGCCATTTCTCCAAGTCCCAGCAGAGGCCGAGTGTGGGTCTCCTGTCTGCCAAAGGCCAGCACCACCCCACGCAGCCTGAGGCTCTTGCCTTACTTCTCTGCAGACTCTGCATGCCTCAGCCTCACCAGCTGATTCTCCTCATGCCACCTGTGTGCCAGGAGATGCTGTCAGGGCTCATCACCATAAACAAATGAAAACAAAGACGAGGATTCCTTGTGTTTGCTACTTTTTCATTTCATAACGGAAGACTTGGTTGTCAAAAAAGTATTCAGTGGTGAATGTTCCAAAGTCTTAATCTTGTGATAACAATTCTTTTGGAAAAAGACTAGAGATTCAAAACAGGATTGGTCTGAGATTTATGCAGAGGCTTCTTAAAGGAATATACAAACATCTTTCATAGCAGCATTTTTGTAGATTTTGCTTTAACAAAAACAAATGTCCCAGGCTCCCAGACAAGTGCTCTCAGGAGCCTGATGAAAAAGTAAAAGCCTCACCCAGCAAACATTTGTTTTGCTAAGCTGACAAGGTCAGCACGTGTAACTCACAGAAATGGTGGCAATGCATGTACATGGTTACATCTCATCTTGGCTCTGCAGAGCCAGGTATAGGTGGACTGCAAAGCTGACCCCAACAATTGACCTGGGTTTGAATCCTAGCTCCACTATGTACTTGCTGTGAGACTTGGGTCAAGTTATTGAATCTCTTTGAACCTCAGACTCTTCCTTGGTAGATGGGGATAAATAATTTCAGACTCCTGAGTTTTTGTGAAGGTCAATAATCCTGTATGCAAAGAACTTAGTACAGTGCCTGGCCTGTAGACAACAATATCACTGTAATAGTAAGCACTGACATGGCACTGTTCCAAGCACATTATACATATTAACTCATTTAACCCTCATAACAACTCCATGAAGTATGTGCTATTATCTTCCAAGTGAGGGAATTGAGGCAAGACAGAGTAGATCATTTGCCTGCAGTCAGAGAGAGTGGTGGTGGAGCCAGCACTAGAACCGCAGTCTAGCCCCAGAGCCATGCATGTTGCCACTCCACCCCTCTGAGCTGTCCTGAGCACTCTGGAGGAACTCTGTGGCCCTATTCTCAGTGCTAACTTCCTTAGTGACAGCACCACCAGCACCCCCACACACCCTTCCTGATGGATAACTGGGCTCCCTCCCTGACTGCCAGCACAAGTTGGAAGAACAATCTGGGCCTCAGCCCCACAGCTTCCAAAAATAAGCCTCCCATCTTTGGTGGAGGCATCCAGGATGGAAGCTGTGTTGCCCCTGCTCCTGGGCCCATGTCCTTCACCCCTGCCTTGCTGGCCCCCAGCCCAGGTGGGGTACTGGAGGGGCTGATACAGTCTGAAGGACTGGAATGGATGCCACGGTGCCAGGGTTCCAGATGGGTGGGAGCTGCTTTGTCTCAGTGGAGGTATGACAAGAGAAAGGAAAAAGCAAGGCATAGCAAGGTGTGACGAGCTCTGCAGATTCTCTGGCTGGAGAGTGAGTCGGGCTTCGGCGAACCTTAGAAACCCTAGTTTGAGGGAGGTGGGGGAGTTGTGCTAAGGTGTGAGCAGAGAGATTAATGGTACCAACCAAGTCCTCTTGCTAGGGCTGCCTCTCTTTCTTTCCCAGGGGAGTGGGGGACACAAAGGGGCCTGCCTGAGCATGGCTGGGGCTAAAGGACAACCTGATTTCAAGCTGACAATACCTCAATGAGTTCTGGAATGCCCTGTGGAGCTTCAGTTTCAGGGGCCTCTGGTCCCCCTGGCTTGGCTGCCACGGGTATAATCGGTGCACCTCGAAACCTGAAATGAAAAATCAGTCACATCACAGTACAGAGATCAGCAACATGGACACAAAGCATGTCCAAGCAGCACCTGGCACAGTACCAAGTGTGAAGAGCATCCTCTCCTCCCCCCATCAACTGAGCCTAGAAGATAGCACCACTGTTCTCGCATGTGGCAGATGATGCAATGGAGGCCCCAAAGGGAAATGCCCTGCATTAGACATCAGAATTTTAAAGCACTCTCTTGATACTAAGCTCCACTTTCAGATCCCTCCCTAAGGAGGCAGCAGTGATCCTGGCCCCTAGGATTCTGAATAAAAGAATTCCTTGAAGAAGACCAATAAATACATCCCAGGCTTCGGAAGAGATACAAGAAATAATGGTGACCAAAAAGTCCCTGCAGACGTACCTGGAAGCACATTTCTACAATCCCAGTTTCTGATGTGGTGCCTAAGCTCTGATTCTTGCCTAAGCTCTACTGAGAAAGCCCCTGCATCTTTAAGAAGACATACTTATTCTGCGCGGACATTTATCTTTTTTATTTTTTTAAAAAAGGAACACTGTAAGGGGAAAAAAACAGAAGGAAAAAGAAAGTAAATAACCCCAAATCCCATCATTGTGGTATATTTTCTGCCAACCATGGTTTTTCCATGCTTTGCCAAGGGATTCTTTTATTTATATTTTGGTTATAGTATGCACACAATTTCATATCTTGTTAGTTTATTTACCATTATATCACAAAGAACTTTCTGTTGAATGAGAGCAACAATAACAACTTACATGGCTGAGCCATGCCTATAATATGAGGTTTAAATGAAAGCATCTACAACACATGATGGAACTGCCACCATCTTGTAGATGAGAAAATGAGGCTTAGAGAATCTAATTGATTTGCTCCAAGTTGTTGGCTATAAACCTCAGAGCCAAATTTGAACCTACCCCATCTGAGTCTGAAGCTAGGGCTCTCAGCCTCTTTGTCACACTTCTCCCTGCCTGACCTGTTCTTTCATTGTTGACACCCGCACAATGGCATGATCCAAAATTGTACATGCTTTCTCCCATAACTTATTCGTGATATTTCAAAATTTTCACTATTATAAATTATACTGTGATAAACATGTTAGCGGACATGAATGATTTTTTTTTTTTTTTTGCCTTGACTTAGGGATAAATTCATGGGGTGTAAATTTTTTTGCCTTGGCTTTGGGACAAATTCATGGGGTATTTCACTGAAAGATCAGCGAAATGATACAGCAAGGACATCTGAAAAGCCCTCTTCCATGGAAGCAAAGAACACTGGCAAAAATGATCAGAATCAACTTATTCAGAACTTGGCTTGAGCAAACTGTGGAGTGTTTATTCAAGAAGAGTCTCAATAAGACCAGGTGTGAGCTTTTGATGTTTTAACTTGCCTTCTTCCTATCTACCTCTCCCCAACTCTGCAGCAGTCTTGAAAACCAACACTTGTAATACTAGTGAAAACCAGGAGCCTTCCAGGCACTGAAAGGGGCAGAAAGGGTTTAAGTTCCTTCAAAGCCCTTCTCCCAGAGAACCATAATTATTTTCCTGTCTGGTGGTTCCCTGGAAGGCCCTACTCACAATGCTATCTTTATTTGACCTGTCTTGGACCTTGCTCAGTACAAATAGTGTTTTCCCTGGGGGAATTTGTTGAAAATAATCAGAGGTAACTGTTTAACAACACAGCAGCCTGATGGAAGCTGTGATGCTTAATAGCCAAAAACTTCCCAAATTTTGTGAAAAATATTAATCTACACTTTCAAGAATCTCAATAAACTCTAAGTAGGATAAACTCAAAGACACCCGGACCTGGCACATTACAATCTAACTGTTGAAGGCTAAAGACAAAGAGAATCTTGAAGCTATCAAGAAAGAAGTGACTTCATCATGTACAAGGAATCCATAATAATATTAGCAGCTGGTGTCTCAGAAGAAATCATGGAAACCAGAAGGTATCAGGATAATATATTCAAATAAGTGAAAGTTAAAAATAAAGAAAAAAAGAAAAAATCTGTCAACCAAGAATTTTATATGCAGTAAAAAGTATGTTACAAAAAATGAAGGGAAACATGGAATCACCACATGACCCAGCAATTCCACTCCTAGATACATATCCAAAAACAACAGAAAACAGATACTCAAATAAATATATATCCATGCATGTCCACTGTAGCACTATTCACAATAGCCAAAAAGTAGAAACATCTCAAATGTCCAACAATAGATGAATGGATACACAAACTGTGGTGTGTATATATACACAACAGAATATTATTCAGACATAAAAAGACATGAAGCATTCAATACTTACTTCAATGTGAATGAACCACAAAAACATTTTGCTAGGTGAAAGAAGTCAGATACAAAAGGTCACATATTGTGTAATTCCATTTATATAAAATATCAGAATAGGTAAGTCCATAAAGACAGAAAGCAGATTAGTAGTTCCCAGACTGGTGGGGCACAGAGAAGGAGGAGCAAAAGGCTTAATGAATATGGTTTCCTGTTGGTGTAATGAAAATGTTCTGGATTAGTGATGCTGGTTGTACAATTCTTTTCATATTGAAAGTATGAATTTCCTGGTATATGAATTATATCTCAATTATAAACAAAATAGATTGAAAGGTTTTCTACCTTTTCCACCACCACAATGAACATCTAAGATGCCTATTTCACTGTACATATAACAAAATAGTCTTTTTAAAATTATTTTTAATATATGCTTCATTTTAATTTCCATTTCCTTAATAAATAAGCCATACAATGTTGAACCACTTCCAACTGTTTACCCAAAGTATTTTCAGAAGACATTTCTGTAGTACTTCTAGTTCTCAAGTTTGTTTCCTCCAGGAAGAGCCACCCTTACCTTCCCCTGACACTGAGGCCTGCTCTAAGGGCTTCTCTGTATATAGTTTAGCATGCAACCCAGTGGGAGTGAGAGAAGGGGACAGGACCCTTTACCAAGCACCAACAGTACAAGCAATTGTGCTAGGAGCTTTCCATTCCCCATCTCCTCATCACATTCCTGTAAAATGGTGTTCTTCTTCCTCCCCTTATTTCATAGAAGAGCATCCTAAAAGCTTGGCCAGCTTTGGTAGCTTGTTCCAGGCCACAGGCTAATGAGTGGTGGGGCTGTGATTTAAAGCCAACTCTGAGTTTACTTTCCACTTGAGACTATCATGAGAACAATCCTCCATCAGCCTGGGTTAGAGGCAAGGGCGTGTGTCTCTTCTCAAATCCATATAAGAATTTGGAAAGTAGCTGATCTTCAAAGATCAGGGAACAGCCCTCTCAAGGGTTTTGTTAATCTGATATAGACTTATATATATGTAATTTTAGTTCTCAAACCAACGAAAGAATGATAGCTATAATTATAGTACCCAATATTAAAATAATTTGCTATCACTTTCAAATTGCAGACATAAATGTATTGAATCTTTAACAACACTCTGTGGCAGGAAGAACTGCTGTCATCATTCCCATATTCAGGGTCATATATTCATTCTCCAAATATTGGTGAAGCTCCCACCATGCACACAGCACTTGGCCAGGTGCTTTTACATGACTCCATTTAATCCTCACAGCAGTGATGTCAGGGATTATATCATCATTTTAGAGATGAGGAAACTGAGGCACAGAAAGGGCAAATGACTACTAAAGGGTCACATGTGAAGACGTGGCAGAAGTAAGGAGGAATCCAGAGCTCAGCACTCTGTTCCAGAGCCCTGCCCTTCCCACGGTGCTGGGATCCCCAGGACGTCTTCTAACATCCCTTCCCCAGGGACACCAACTCGGAAGATGGCATCACTGGTCTTTCAAAACACAAGACCAGAGGATGGAGCCAGTGTCAGCCTGGGCACTGAGAGTGAATGACAAGACATCAACGTCGCTCTGCTCCCTCCACTCATCCTCCTCTCTCAGGGTTGACCAGTACATAGACCAATTGTCCCACATCCTGTTCACAATCTTTGTCAAATTTGTGTGCCACCTGCGCTATTCTTTGTTCATTTATTTTCCTTAAAAGAATTCATGTTCTTACTTAAATATATTTATTTTAAAATGCAATTTCATGTCACTATGTAAATGGAAAACCACCACATGCCACAAATAAAAAGTAGAGTATAAGTCCTCCCACCGCCAGCCACTTTAAGGACCCATGCAGCAATGCTCTACACTCCCGCTGCATAATCTGCGCCTGGCTCCTAGGATGCCGAATGCCCAGGCTGGGGAAACAGCTTGATGCGCACAGGCCATCCTCAAGAGGTGAGTACTTCCTGCACTTTTGCCTTCTGACCTTTATGCTGAACCTGGTTATGCTGTACACTTGGTAATGCCCGTTATAAGTTTCACCGTAACAACATAATTTAATTTAATATCATGAAGCAACAGCGTGAAAATAGCTGTTTCTATGAAAACTAAATTGAATGCTCTGGAAAGGTGTGATAAAGACAAATCTCTTTAAATCTGGTGTTAAATTAGGTGTGGATAAGAAAACCCTAAAAGACTTGTGAGGAGGTTGTGTGAAATCAGAAAAATTCTGTACTCAGACCTCACAAATCTTGCTTCACTGATTGTGGGCAGTGCACTGCATTTGGGAGTGGTTTACAGATGAAAGATAACTTGGAGCTCTAGTTAGTGGGCTCATCCTGGAAGAAAAGATGGGCTGGACAGGATATATCCCAGCAGGTGAAAGGTGGAACAAAGCCATGGAGACCCTCTGGAGAGCATCTGAGCAAAGAGAAGGAAATTGCTGCTCAAACCCTCACAACAAAATTAGAATCAGTCACTAAGGCTTTCTCTGGGAAATCTTACTAGCGAGCACCTCCGCAACACTGGGAAAACTGCACAAACCTAGATGTGACCAAGAGAAACAATCACATACAAAGAAAGTATGCCACACTTGTATAGAAAAAAAGTCAGAATGATCACAGTTGCTGCCCACAGTGATGAGACTGGAGCCCGCACACTACAACTTTTCCTTATCGCCAAATCAGCAAACTCTAGAGCTTTCAAAAACATAAATATTGGGCCAGGCATACTGGCTCATGCCTGTTATACCAGCACTTTGAGAGGCAGAGGCAGGAGAATCACTCAAGGCCAGGAGTTCTATACCAGCCTGGGCAACATAGAGAGAGCCTGTCTATAAAACAAGTGTTAAAAATTACCCAGGTGTGGTAGCACATGCCTGCAGTCCCAGCTTCTCAAGGGCTGAAGCAGAAAGATTGCTTGAGCCCAGGAGTTCAAGGTTATAGCGAGATCCAGACTAGGCAACAAAGTGAGACTGTCTCAAAACTAAATATATACTAACAAGAAAATAAAGAATATAGCTTACTTAACTGTACTCACACCAAATGAATTAAAGATAACATATAGATTGTGATTATATATAGAAAATTGAAATTATAAATGATACAAAAGACAAACATTCTTCAAAAGCACAGCCTGAAGAAGAGGAGGCAGGCTCGAATTCAGAACACTAATCCACACTCAGCCAAGAAGCCTCAGGCTAGCCTGGCCCGGTTGCCAGTGTCTTGGTGCTGAGGAGGAAGGGGAGGCACAATGCTGCAAACGTCGTATACCTTCTGTAACAGCTTTGACTGCTGATTTTATTAAGTAAATATGCATGTATATGTTTTAAGTTAAAATATTATGTTTAATGTATGAATGTGTCATTTTTTTATGATTCTCTGCTTTAAGGGACTTTTTTGATTAACCAACCACAGTCCAATCTCAGGAGACAAGAAATCTTCTACTACTGTAGCTACAAAAATAAACACAAAGAAAACAAAATAGAGCTATTAAATTCTAGCTAGATACTATTACCTGCTGAAGGCACTGAGCCTGCTTAAAAAGTTAGAGAAACCTTTAAGACACAACAGTACCAATGTGAGACATTTTTCTGACTCAATAAAAGAGATTTAAAGATAACTAAAGAAGGATTAACTTTCTCTAATAACTCATTGCAATTTTGCCACATTCAAGCACAGTCCCAGATGCATCTTGTGTGACACATGGTGCATGTCCCTCACTCTGAGTAATACTGCCTTCATCTTCCTCGGACCCTCAGCCATCCCCTCACATTCTCGCACTGTGGCCCCAAACAGAAGCTGGGTGAATGATCCAGCCCAGGAAGAGGCATGTGAGGAGAAGAGCCCAAGCTCACTGCCAGGTCTACAGGGCCTCCCAGGCCCCTCCCAGGCTGACACCCTGGCCCTGGCCCCAGTCTCCAGCCCCTCCATGCATTTCTCTGGACTCACATCCAGAGCCTCCTCTCTTCTTGGGACAAAAGTCCTCTTGCTTGACACCCCCACCCTGCCACTTTCAATCAAGATCCAATTTCTCCTTCTTCTCATATTTCAAAACAAATCCCACTTCTTTTTACCCACCAGAGCTTATGGCTGATTTTCTTACAAGGTCACTTCTGTCTCCTTCCCTTTTAAGTGCAGGACATTTACTAAGCACCTCCTCTGCGCCAGGCTCCATAAAATGTGCACAGCAAACACACAAAAGGCTCCCAAGAGCAATGGGGGTGAGCGGCTGGGACACCAGCCCATGGTGCAAATTCCATGTCACACTAAGAGGAATGGGGGCCAGGGTTTGGGGAAGCACGGCAGAGAAAGAAATTCCTGAAGGTCAAGAGCAGCTCCCAGTGGTCAACTCAGTGCTCTTCCCTCGCCCTTCCTTTCCTCTGTGGCATCTGACAGGTGACTGTTCAGCAGTGGCATCCTTCCCTCCTCGCTGACAACCCCATACCTTTATTCCTATGGCCCTTGACTATTCTTCATCTCCGTGAGAGGCCCTTCTTCATCACTCAACCACCCATGGCAGGCCTCCCCAAAGACTGGCCTGAGAGCCCAGCTCTTTCCCTACCTGCTGATGATGGAGGCCATGGCCCCTTTGTGGGCCATTCCCAAACTGCATCTCCAGCCAAGTCCCCTTCCCGGCACTCCAGTTCTACCCTGCCATCTGCTACCAGGCAGCCTCCTCACCCCTAATTCCTGGCCTCTGAAGTGGCATGGCATTGCCCTGGCCTCTGAATTAGTCCTCTCTGACTGCATGGTCACTGATGTCTCTCATCAGTCACTGCATCTGTTGGGTTCTCCTCTTAGGATTTGGCTCTAATCTATCCTGATTTTCATTCTTAATGGGTTCCACTCTGGGTCATGCTCTTCTCACTTCAGGCCTCCCAACTTCTCTCCAAAGTGTGTGCACAGATCACAGCTGTTAGCACCTTCCAGCAACACCACTCTGAGGTACCGGCTTTCTCCCCTCCCCACTCTCAGGGCTCTGTGACTGCCCTGGGATGAAGCCCAGGCCCAAGGTGGTGCACGAGGCCCCCCTGGGTCTGCCCATCTCCCCATACTGGCTCATCTCAGCAAAAGCCCTGGGTATCTGGGTTTTTTAAACTCAAGCTCACACTGTTGCTCTCACCTCCTTCCCCTCCTCTCCTAGGCAAACCTCACCCCGGCAATGACAGCCTGAAGCAGGATTCCAGCAAGAAACCTAGGACTAATTTGCATTCCACAGCCGGTTCACCTCACTCAGCCTCCATTTCCCTGTCCAATAGGAGATGGCATGACCTAGATCACAGGGTTGTCTCCCAGACTGAATTGGCTAACATGTGTAAAAGTGCCATTTGGAACTCGCAAGGAACCCTGGGAACTGCTGTAACCACCAGCCATCTGTACCAGCACACCAGCCACAGAAGGCAGCACCCTTTCCCAGTGGTCAGTTCCTTGGCATGTACTCCATATTTTGAACCTCACCCCTGCTTAGTCATCACATGCCCTTCTAGAATTAGTCCTTAATCCTGACTCTGTCAATCAGCTCTAGAGTAGCTCAGACACGATGCACTACCCCCACAGAAGTGGCAGGGCTAGGTCTTTGCCTTGAGAAAGGCAATACCCAGAAGGAGAAAAGAGAGCCTGGAGAGGGAAGGAGGGAGGGAAAAAGAATTCACAAAGGAAGGCACAGTGAGGAGAGTGAAGGAAAAAGGAAAAGGAAAAAATAACACTGCGGAAGAAAGATGAGAAGAAAAGAAACACAGGAGTGAAAACAAGGGACAGGGAGGAAAAGAACTCAGACTTCTCTGAGGCCTGCTCTGTACCAGCCACCAGCCTTGGCATACCATCGCAATAGCCCATGGGCAGAGGCTCAGGCACCATGTTCAGAGAAGCTATGACTTGCCCAGGGAACCCAGGGAGTAAGTGGCTGGTCTGCAGGAGTCCAGAATCCAGGCCTCTCCCACAGGAGAAAGAGATGGGTAGGAGAAAAATCTATTCTTAGCAGGGAGCAGGGGCTCCATCCACAGAGCTGCCCAAGCCAAGACCCAGCCATGTACACTGGCTCTGCTTCCATACCCTGAGCCTGAGGCTCAGAGAGACACTGAGGGGTAGGAACGTGCATGAGGAATTCCAGAGATTACCCATAAAGCTTTTGGAAATTCAATTATCTTTATCCAAACCCTTTGGGCAACATACAGTAACAGAACATAACAGTGTGTTAGGCCAGGTGTTTGGACCTCTCCCAGACTCAAGAGAAGCTGGTCTTTCTGATACCCTGAACATTCTACACAGTAGGGCACCCTGGCTTCTGGCTGTACAATGGAAACCCAGCCCCATGGAGCCCTGGGGAGTAGAGTTTAACAGCCCCTGGACTGGCGTCTGGGTTCTAGGAGTACAAGGGGCTCCAGCCAGACAGCAGACATATAGCTCTGCAGTGCAGGCAGCAGCTGACCTGGAGCTCATTTAGGGACTTCTGTCCCTGTCATCCCACTGTTTCCTCCAGACTTCCTTGGCAGCTATAGTAGGTGGTGGTGCTTGCTGGACCTAGATGTGCTGACTGTGCATGCAGGCTGACATTTGTTAGCACACAAAAAAAGTTTCAGATAAGTTAATACACACACACACACACACACACACACACGTATACACACACATATATTCATATGTCTCTATATATATGAATTTATAACCCATATAAAGATATATAAACAAGTAAAATATAATTTTAGGTTTGATATAGATTTCAAAACAACCTCAACATTTATTAAGTCTCACTTTTCTCAGTATTCAAGCCAGATGTAAAACCTACCTCTGAGGAAACTAAGAATCCAACTGATTCCATGAACCATGTATGGGAAACATCTAGGACAGTACCAAGCACACAGCAGGTGCTCCACATGCTACAGCTATTATTCCTACACATCCACGGTGTGCCAGGCTCCATGTCAAACGCTCCCTCTTATTAGATGCTATGAGACTGAACTTTTCAGCTCCCCTTTTACAAATTAAGAAATAGCAGCTCAGAGAGATGGAGTGAGTCACCCAAGCACACATAGTTAGTCAGCCATAAAGCTAATATGGAAAACACACCTAGTCAGAATCCACTCAATAGCAGAGAAATCCCTTGAGACTGGCATTCAACCCATCCCCAGGGAGGGAGTCAGGATCAACGGAGTCCCTGGTGGGCTACAGGCAGAGGGCTCTGGCTAAAACAGAGAGAAGGAAATAGAAAGTGTTTAAAAAGCAGGAAGAAACACAAATGGAGTCTGGGGGAATGATGTATCAAGGATGCTGTCAGATGATAACATTTAGTGGAAAAATAAACAGAAAAGCCTAGAACACAGAACAGTGTCAATGTTGTGATAACAACTACCTCAAATTATGTACATGCAGGAAAAACTGACAGGGATCCTGGGGGAAAAACACTTTAATTTGATGCATTGAAAAGATTGTGGGTACATTTTTATCTTCTATTTTGATTTCTGTTAACATTGATAAATGCTTATGCAAGAGTAATTTTAAATGCTTTCAGAGATAAAGAAATCACAAAGAAAAACAATCAAAGAGTTTGACTATACAAAAATTAGAAACTTCTGTATGTCAAAAAAGCAACTAAAATTGAAAGACAACAAATGCTGAAGACTTATTTGTAGCAAATATGATAGGAAAAGGGTTAACAGCAATATCTTTAGTAGTATTAAACACTACTGATACTCAAAAAAAGCATTAAAATTGCAAGAGGCACACAGGCAAAATTTTTATATGGGCATAATTCCCACATACAAAAGCACAAATGTTTAAAACACTTAAGGAATTAAAAAACCATATATTAAAACAAGAATAAAATACTATTTCTAATGAGTTACCATTTCTACTAAAATGCCATTTTCTACTACCTTTCAAGTACATTTAAAAAATATAAATTAAAGTCATCTGCTGACATCTGTGTAAAAATGTAGAATACTTCTGGAAAATAATATGGCAAGGCACAAAAAAAGGTTTAGAAATGTTCAGACCCTTTGATGTATTAATCTCACACCTATCATGAGGAAAAAAGTGAAAATACAGTTTAATGATGTACAAAGATGTTCAACCCAAGGCTTTATTTTTAAGAACAGAAACTTAATCCAGTCTAGCAGGTCAACAGAGTAGTGGTTATGTGAGCAAATGCTACGTAAAATGTTAAGTAATAAAAGCAGAAATAAAAATGTACATCGTATTTTTATTTCTGTAAAAAAAAATTGTAGCCTCACAACTACAATTTTATGTTAAGAAAAGGTAGGAGGAGGACTCTACAAAGTTGCAGGATACAAGTTCAAAAACCAGGTGTGTTTCTATCCATCAACAATGAACAATCCAAAATAAATTAAGAAAATAATTCCTTTACAATTGCATTCTAAAAGAATCCAATACTTAGGAATAAAACTAAGAGACAAAAGTCTCTTAGTTTTATATGCTAAAAACTACAAAACACTGCTAAAAAAAAAATTAAAGATGACCTAAATAAAAAGATATGCTATGTTCACAGATTTAAAGATTTAATGCTGTTAAGATGTCACTACTAACCCAAAGAGATCTACAGATGCAATGAAATACCTATGAAAATCCAACAACCGCCAAGATGGCTGAATAGGAACAGCTCTGGAGTGCAGTTCCCAGCAAGAACACAGAGGGTGAGTGTTCACCACATCTCCAAATGAATGTTTACTGCCCACAAACAAGGAGATTCCCAGGCAGAAAAGCGCCATGAATCTCCAGCATGCCTGTTTCAGCCGGTGCAGCAGGTCTCCGCACAAAAACTCACACAAATCTGGGTGGCTGTTTCAACTGGCGCCTGGAATGCCTAGGAGACAGAGTCACCCATTTAACTGAAAAAAGGGGGGCTGAAACAGGGAGCCAGGTGATCTGGAGCGGCGGGTCCCACCCCCACAAAGACTAGCAATCTGAAACGCTCTGGATTGAGAGTTTCACAGCAAGCATCCGCCATTATCAAGGCAGTCCGCCATTACCGAGGCAGTCCGCCATTACAGAGACAGTCCGCCATTACAGAGGCAGTTCTAACTATACCTCTATAAACAAAACTGCAAGGAAGTTCACACAGCAGCTGGGCAGAGCCCATGACAGCTCAGCAATGCCTCTACTGGCAGACTGTGACTAGGCTACCTCCTCGCTGGGCAGGGCATCTCTGAAAAAAGGCAGTAGCACATCAGGAACTTACAAATAAAGCCCCACCTTCCCAGGACAGGGCATCTGGGAAAAAAAGGCAGTTATGAGTTCCACTGCAGCAGACTTAAATGTACCTGCCCAGCAGCTCTGAACAGAACAACGGAGCTCACAGCTCAGGACTTGAGCTCTGATAAGGGACAGACTGTCTTCTCAAGCAGCTCCTCGACCCCCATATATCCAAAGAGACACCTCATAGAGGAGACCTCAGGCTGACATCTGGTGGGTATCTTTCTGGGACAAAGGTAACAGAAGAAGAAACTGGCAGCAACCCTTACTGTTCTTCAGCCGCTACAGGTGATCCCCAAGCAAGCAGGGTCTGGAGTGGACCTCAGCAGCCCTACAGCAGAGGGACTAAATGCCCATGTGAGAAGCAAGAAAACATCTAAAATCTATACCGTATCATCAAAATTGAAAGAGTTAGAGGAGCAAGATCAAAAAAACTCAAAAGCTAGCAGAAGGCAAGAAATAACTAAGATCAGAGCAGAACTGAAGGAGTTAGAGACACAAAAAACCATTCAAAAAATTAATAAATCCAGGAGCTGGTCTTTCGAAAAGATCAACAAAATAGACCACTAGCCAGACTAATAAAAAAGAAAAGAAAGAAGAATCAAATAGATGCAATAAAAAATGATAAAGGGGATAACACCACCAATTCCATAGAAACAGAAACTACTATCAGAGATTACTACAAACAATTCTATGCACATAAACCAGTAAATTTAGAAGAAATGGATAAATTCCTGAACACTTACACCCTCCCAAGCCTAAACCAGGAAGAAGCTGAAACCCTGACTAGACCAATAACAAGGGCTGAAGTTGAGGTAGCAATTAACAGTCTACCAACCAAAAAAAGCCCAGGTCCAGATGGGTTCACAGCCAAATTCTACCAGACGTACAAAGAGGAGCTGGTACCACTCCTTCTGAAACTATTCCAAACAATCCAAAAAGAGGAAATCCTTCCCAAATCATTTTATAAGACCAACATCATCCTGATACCAAAATCTGGTAGAGACTCAACAAGGAAAGAAAACTCTAGGCCAATATCCATGATGAACACATGCAAAAATCTTCAATAAAATACTGGTAAACCGATTACAACAGCACATCTAAAAGCTTATCCAGCACAATCAAGTAGGCATCATCCCGGGGATGCAAGGCTGGTTCAACATACACAAGTCTATAAACGTAATTCACCACATAAACAGAACCAAAGACAAAAACCACATGATTATCTCTATAGATGCAGAGAAGGCCTTTGACAAAATTCAATAGCCCTTTATGCTAAAAAGTCTCAATAAACTAGGTATTGACGAAAAGTATCTCAAAATAATAAAAGCTATTTACGACAAACCCACAGCCAATATCATACTGAATGGGCAAAAACTGGAAGCATTCCCTTTGAAATCTGCCATTAGACGAGGATGTCCTCTCTCACCACTCCTATTCAATATAGTATTGGAAGCTGTAGCCAGAGCAATCAGGCAAGAAAAAGAAATAAAGGGTATTCAATTAGGAAAGGAGAAAGTCAAATTGTCTCTATTTGCAGATGACATGATTGTGTATTTAGAAGACCCCATCATGTCAGCCCCAAATCTCCTGAAACTGGTAAGCAACTTCAGCAAAGTCTCAGGATACAAAATCAGTGTGCAGAAATCACAAGCATTCCTATACACCATTAACAGACTTAAAGAGAGCCAAATCAAGCACAAACTGCCATTCACAATTGCTCAAAGAGAATAAAATACCTAGGAATACAACTAACAAAGGATGTAAAGGACCTCTTCAGGGAGAACTGTAAAACACTGCTCAAGGAAATAAGAGAGGACACAAAGAGATGGAAAAACATTCCATGCTCATGGTTAGGAAGAATCAATATTGTGAAAACGGCCATACTGCCCAAAGTAATTATAGATTCAACTCTATCCCCATCAAGCTACCTATGACCCTTTTCAGAGACCTGGAAAAAAACACCTTAAACTTTATATGGAACCGAAAGAGAGCCAGCATAGCCAAGTCAATTCTAAGCAAAAAGAACAAAGCTGGAGGCATCATGCTACCTGACTTCAAACTACACTACAAGGCTACAGTAATCAGAACAGCATGGTACTGGTACCAAAACAGAAATATACACCAATGGCATCTACAACCATCTGATCTTTGACAAACCTGACAAAAAACAAACAATGGGGAAAGGATTCCCTGTTTAATAAATGGTGTTGGGAAACTGGCTAGCCATGTGCAGAAAGCAGAAACTGGACCCTTTCCTGACATCTTACACTAAAAATTAACCCCAGATGGATTAAAGACTTAAACATAAGACCTAACACTGTAAAAACCCTAGAAGAAAACCTAGGCAAAACCACTCAGGACATAGGCATAGGTAAGGACTTCATGACTAAAACACCACAAGCACTGGCAACAAAAGCCAATGTAGACAAATAGGATCTAATCAAACTCCTGAGCTTCTGTACAGCAAAAGAAACAATCATTAGAGTGAACTGGCAACCAAAAGAATGGGAAAAAAAATTTGCAATCTACCCATCTTACAAAGGGCTAATATCCAGAATCTATAAAGAACTAAAACAGATTTACAAGAAAAAACAAACAAATCCATTCAAAAGTGGGTGAAGTATATGAACAGATACTTTTCAAAAGAAGACATATATGAGGCCAACAAACATATGAAAAAATGCTCATCATCACTAGTCATTAGAGAAATGCAAATCAAAACCACACTGAATACCATCTCATGCCAGTTAGAATGGTGATCATTTAAAAATCTGGAGACAACAGAGCTGCTGGAGAGGATGTGGAGAAATAGTAACACTTTTACACTGTTGGTGGGAGTGTAAATTAGTTCAACCATTGTGGAAGACAGTGTGGCGATTCCTCAAGGACCTAGAAATAGAAATTCCATTTGACCCAGCAATCCCATTACTGGGTGCATATCCAAAGGATTATAAATCATTCTATTATAAAGACACAAGCACACATATGTTCATTGCAGCACTGTTTACAATAGCAAACACCTGGAACCAACCCAAATGCCCATCGATGATAGATTGGGCAAGGAAAATGTGGCACATATACACCATGGAATACTATGCAGCCATAAAAAACAATGAGTTCATGTCCTTTGTAGGGACATGGATGAACCTGGAAACCATCATTCTCAGCAAACTGACACAAGAGCAGAAAATCAAACACCGTATGTTCTCACTCATAGGCAGGTGTTGAACAATGAGAGCACATGGACACAGGGAAGGGAGCATCACACACTGGGGTCTGTTGGGTGGGACTAGGGGAGGGACTGTGGGGGGTAGGGAGTTGGGAAGGGATAACATGGGGAGAAATGCCAGATATAGGTGATGGGGATGGAGGCAGCGAACCACATTGCTATGTATGTACCTATGCAACAATCCTGCATGTTCTTCACATGTACCCCAGAATCTAAAGTGCAATAAAATACATTAAAAAAAAAAAATCCAACAACCTTTCCACAGAAATGGAAAAGGAGAGTCTCAAATTCAAGTGGAACTGCAAGAAACCCCAAATAGCCAAAACAATCTTGAAAAAGAACAAAGATAGAAGAGTCATACTTTCTGACTTTGAAACTTATTACAAAGCTACAGTCATCAAAGCAACGTGGGACTAGCCTAAGGACAGACATATAGACCAACGGAATAGAACAGAAAGCCTAGAAATAAACCCACACATATATGGTCAACTGGTTTTTGACAAAGGTAAAAGGGGAAAGAAAAATCTTTTCAACAAATAGTGCTGGGAAAACTGGCTTCTACATGCAAAATAATGAAGTTGAATACTTATATCATATACAAAAATTAACTCAAAATGGATCAAAGGCCTAAACTGAAGAGCTAAAGCTACAAAATTCTTAGGAAAAAAACACTGGAGGGAAATCTTCATGACATTAAATTTGGCAACAGTTTCATAAATATGACTCCAAAAGCACAGGCAATTAAAAAAAAAAAAAGATAAATTAGACTTCATCCAATTAGGAAGTTTTGTATATCAAAGGACACTATTGCCAAAGTAAAATGACAATCAACAAAATAGGAGAAAATATTTGCAAATCAAATCTGTGGCAAGTGTTCAATGTCCAGAATACATAAAGAATGACTACAATTCAACAACAACAACAACAAATAACCCAACCTAAAAATGCACAAAGGACTTGGATATTTCTTTTAAAAAGATACACAACTGGCCATTAAACACATGAAAAGATGCTCAATATCATTAGTCATTAGGAAAATGCAAATGAAAATTATGATGATATATCACTTCGTATCTCCTAGGATGTATTGAAAGGAATTAAAAGCAGAACATTGAATAAATATCTATACATCCATGTTCACAGCAGCATTATTCACAATAGCCAGGAAGCAACCTGAGTGTCTACCAAGAGAAGAACGGATAAATAATATGTAGTATATACACATAATAAAACACTACTCAACCACAAAACAGAGTGAAATTCTGACATACATTATGATATGGATGGACCTTAAAAACATTATGCTAAGTGAAATAATCCAGACACAAAAGGCCAAATAGTATATGACTTCACTGATATAAGGTACCTAGAACAGGCAAATTCATAGAGATGAAAGGCAGAATAGAGGTTCCCAGGGGTGAGGGGAAGGAAGAAAGGGGAGTTATTGCTTAATGGATATAGAGTTTATGTTGGGGGACCATGGGAAAGTTTGGGGTATACATAGTGGGATGGGTACACAGCACTGTGAATGTATTTGATAGCTCTGAATTGTACACTTACATGTGGTTAAAATGATAAACATTATATGTATTTTACCACAATAAAAAAATGTGGAAGGAAAAGTAGGGGTAATACCATGCATAGTAAAAAAAAACAAAAAAAAAAAACAAGAAATGAAAAACCCCAAAAATGCCAGCAGCTGCCATTTGAGAAAAGAAATCTTTGGGTGATCTCTTCTTTCTTTTAACTACTTTTCTCTATTTTCCAAGTTTTCTTTCAATTACTCCAGATAGAAAAAAATACATTTAATGTTTTACACATTTTTTGGGTTTTGATAGGTACATGGCTCACCAGTCCACATTTTCCCTTTACAGACAGAACGTTTCTTTACATCTGGACTGGCATTTTTGAAGGATTTACTTAACAAGGGACCATAAGAAAAGGAAATAGTCACTTAAAATAATTTGCTGCATGGAGGCAAAAGCTAATGTTCACTGGGTCACAGGCCCACTGATCACAAGCCCTCAGGGTGACAGTCCTCTCCTTTCCCTACCAACCTGCTGGTGCTACATGAAGGCAGGAGGGGCTTCCAAGGACCCTCAGATGGACAATTTCCTCTGGATGTGTGAAAAAGCCCACAATTTGACCTTCAACAAATAAACTAAAATAGAAATAGTAATTTACACAAGCAAATGAGAATTTTCCTTAAATTTAATTAATCAAAACTGTTACTATCAATTTACCCTTAAATGTACCCTAAGCCCTTCCCTGAAGGTCCCATTTCTATAGTAAATGATACTGAGATTGTACTGGATTTTTATGCAGGAGTCCAAGAGACCTGTTCTTCCTTTTCTGACAAGTAAATAAAATGACAGGGAGATCAAATAACTCACTAAAAGGAAGATATAATTTTTTATCTTCTTTTTTACAGTCTCATATCCACTTCCGTTGGGAATAACAAAGTCTGAATTCTTATGCAACACTTATCTAAATGTGTCGATTTTATCGGATTGATGAATTTTGCTAACAAAAGGCAGCGCTAGGAAATCTTTTATGACATATTTGGCCCATTCACAGGGCTGGAGCTTTAATTTAACCAACTTGAGAATTCTGAGGGAGAGCTGCAGGTGTTGGATCTGAAAAAAACATCATAAATGGGAAGGCATATCAATCTTTATGACAGGGAAACAAAAACACTCTCTACTTGCTTGCCCTCCACAGGCAGAAGAAGGAGAGGTGGAAGTGGCAGGATATTGTCTCTGGCTGCATAGCAAAGAGGAAGCATCCCTGTCTCCCAGTGACCGCTATTTAGTATTGATCAAAAGGGACTGGCCCAGACAGGAAGAGAGAAATTGATAAAACAATGAGGTCTGCCAACATTGTGCTCAACAAGGACATTTTCTCATTTTCTTGACCACATCAGAATTAGTCATTCCTGTGGCCACCTGAGCAACCAGGTGGCTTTCTGTCTCATAGTCCCCCTGTGCCTCCTGCTCCCCTGCCCCTCCCAGTAGCACTGCCAGCTTTCTTCCATGCTATTGTGATCAGGGCCAATTGCTTGACCAGACCTGTGGATTCTCCTGCTAGAGATCTCCCCAAGCCATCTCCTCCCTCCATGCTCTGCCTCAATGCAAAGCAACGCCTTTCTCCCTGGTAAAAGTACTATAGCTCAGTAGCCTCTGCTGCCAATGCCTCCTTCTCCTCCCTGCTGCCTCCTGGGTCCTCCTCACCATGCCAGCCTTCTACCTGCAGCCAGTGATCTCCTAATGAAAAAACTCATCTAGACACCCCCGGCATAAAATTCCTTAATAACTTCCTACTTTCCACAAGATAAAACTATAAACTCCTTGGCAGGAGATGCTAAAAGCGTCCTTTGTGATTTGGTGTTTCCTAGTCTGGCCTCCAGCAGCAACATCCATCTGTCTGTCCACCCAATTTTACAAGCTTCTATAACAGAAACAACCAGTCATCCACCAAATGCATCTTCCTCTTTAGATAATCAAGTTGTAGAGAAGCAGATAGCAAGAGAACACAATTCCTAGCCTCTCTTGCACCAAAGTATGGCCAATATGTGTAGGCAGGACTAAGCTTTCACCAAGACAATCTAAGTAGAAAGGATGTGAACCCTTCCTGGTCCAGGTTTGCACACTGGGCACACATTTCCTGTGTTCCCTCTCCTTCCTGTGAACTGAGACACAGAAGTGCTTGTGCCTCAACAAATTCTAGTTTTTTTTTTTTTTTTTTTTACACTCCAGGTAATTTTATTAGCTATATCTATATATGAGAATATGTATATATTATACATACATATGTATATACTACATATGTATATTGTATTTTGTTGTTTTGTACCAAATATCTCCATTATTTATCTTTGCAACAACTATAAAAGCACAATTTTTGTCTTCTAATTTAACTTGGTACAAAATATACCTAAAGACCTGTTATCTTTGGATTTTAATAAAATGGATTTGTGTACAAATTCAAGTGTTTTATCCTCCTGTGGTTTTCGGCCTATTTCAGAAACACATTAGCCTTTATACAGTTTAATGCAGCCCTTATGTGAGCAAACGCCAGGTTGAGATTACACTTACTAGGACAGGAGGCTGACGCCTGCCTGTCCAATCCATGTTTGTGAAATGAACATTCCCTTCTGGGAAGCCCCAGAAGCCTTCTCATGCAGGCTTCTTATTCCTCTCATTAGCAGACCTACTTGGTGTTCTCTAGGGTCTTCTGCATTTTCTTGGTCATTTTGTCAATTGTTGCCTGTCTTCTTCCTTCAGCTAAGAGGTCTATTTTGTTCAGCACCACGACGAGCTTCTGGCAGGCAATCTGGCCAATCACAAGGCATTCTGCAGACTGTGTCTGCATCCCCTTGGTCACATCGATGACCAGCATCATCAGATCAATGATCTGGGCCCCTGGGATAAGAGAAGAGAAGGTTAGAAAGGGAAAAGGGGTGTTGAGCCCCACAGAAAGTTGCCCAATGTCCCCTGTCAGACAAAGCACTGCAGTATAAGTGAGCAAAGTGGAATAAATGGTGACTACACAGCTCCTGGCTGCAGGCCCTGTGCTAGGCACTTGGACCTGAAGCTTCAGAACCACCATGGCAGATGAGGAAACTGAGGCCCACAAAACACAGAGAGTTTGCCCAGGGTTGTACTGCTAACACACAACAGGGCTGGATTTAGGTATAGGCTCGTCTGACTACAAAACCCATGCCTTTCTACTGCACCAATCCTATCACTTTCATTCCATTTGACAGAGGAAGAAATGTCCTAGCAGGGAAAAAAAATGTTTTGTGCTAGGCTTGGCAAATGCCTAGCTACTTGCCCTTGCTAAGAAATGAGAGAAGGACTGAACAAGTAGAGGGGGCAGAAGGGGGAGGGTTAGGGAGTCGGCAGCATCTTTTCCTCACAGCACTATGGCTCACTCCTGTTCCATCTGGGGTGACAGGAGCATTCAAGGTTCAGCAACATAATCGCTGAATATTGTGTATGTGTGTGTGTGTGTGTGCTTGTGAGCATCATCCTACTGTATAGGACACCTGAGCTGAACAACAGCAGGTAGACAGACATGTTACAGAAAGTGAATGAAGGGAAACTGCTATAAATCATGTTAGGAACATAACATTAGCCAGTGAAGTGACTGTTTCCTTTTTAATGGGATTTGGAGTCATTTCAACAAGAAGGGTGTAACTTCAGATTGCAGGAATATACAAACATTCTCCCTATTAAAATAAGAATAATTACATTTTGAGTTTATAAGAATGCCCATGAAGCATTTTTCGGGATCAGGTTATGGTCGCTGGCAATGCAAAGGAGACTGCTCTGTGCATGATTCTGATGACTGCTGATTCTCTATCCCACTTCTGGGGACAGAGGGAAGGCAAGGAGGAGGGAGAACCTTTTCTTTTTTGCAGGTACCCTGACTATGCACACTAGGTCAGCTTACTTAATCTCCAGTAAACTTGTGTTTCAGATGAAGAAAGGGAGACTCAGAGACATAGGTCTAGATCATGTGCTCTAGATCACACAGCCAACTAGTACTGAAGGGACTAGAAACCAGGGCTCCTGACACCACTGCTGAAGAATCCTTCCCACTGTTCTAAGAGGCCTCTTGGTCATCACTGTTCTGTGACGCTCCTCTGGCCTCCCCCAGGAGAATGGTGTGCCTCTCTGACTTCAGGTAGGCCTAGACATGTCCCAACTCTCCTATTTCCCCCTCTGTTTCTCCCTGTCCATCCTCCTCTCCTCATCCTGCCAGCGGGGGCCACGGGCTAGGCCCAGGTGCACGCAGCAGCAGCAGCAGCAGCAGCAGCAGCAGCATCTCCCCTGCCAGGTCATGGAGGCAGGAGGGCCCCGGTCTCTGCTACAGCCACAGAGGATGGACACTGGCTCTATCATTTACCATTAACATGACAGACTATTAAAAACAGACTTGACTGGTCTGATAGACTCCCCCTCATAGCTACCGAATTACCAGCTCGCCTCTGGACTCCTTCTCTGTTCCAGCTCTAGTTCCCATAGCCCATGGCAGGCTCATGCTGGCTACTCCCTAATGGGCTGCTGCAGCTCAGATGTGGCCCTCCAAACTCCATCCTCCAAACAGCCTCTCCAAAGGCACTTTCTAAAAATATATAACTGATGCATATACTGCTGGGCAGGAGCAGGGATGGGGGTTAACTGGTATAACCTCTGCAGAGGCATATAATCTTTGACCCAGCCAAGCTCACAAAACATCCCTGCAGCATGTTTGTTATAGCTAACACTGGAAACCAAGTAAATGTCCATCAGCAGGGAACAGGTTGAAAATAAGTATATAATGCTATAATGCCATGATAGAATACTATACACCCATTTAAAAGAATGAAGAAGCTCTTTATCTATCACTATGGAATGATATCCAAGGCGGAGTTTGAGTGAGAAGGGGAAGGCACAATATGCAGAGTGTGATTTGTGTTGAAAAGAGGATAAGGCATAGGTGTGTGTGTGTGAGCATGAGTGTGGGTGTCGCATATGAATATGTATTGCTTCTACACACATAAAATATATCTGAGGGAATGCAAAAGAAACTAATGACTTGGCTGTCTGCTGGAGACAAAAGATGAGTTGGAAGGAAATTCTTCTCTACATTCTTCAGTTCCTTTTCATTTTAAACAGGGGTGTGTAGTATCTGCCCCAAAATAAAATTATAATTTTAAGAATATAAATGAATACAATAAAACACAGACCTGACCATGCCCTTCTCATGCTAGAGTCCTACTGTCCTCTAAAAAAAAACAGACTACCCAGTGTGGCTTTGGGGACTCCTGCTTTTTAACTCCCAGTTTCTTGCTACTCGCCTTGTGCCAAGCATTATGCTGTGTGCTTCACAAACCCTTTTTCCTGGGCTTTTCACCTTCTCCCCATGGCCCCATGACACTTGCACTTCCCTCATACAAGCTGAGCCCAAGCCTTCTCCACCCAGAAGATACAACCAACTGTCTTCTGGGTCCTCATAACCATCAGTAAATCTGGGAACTAGCCACAGGGCTGTGAGGGTGGCTCTTGAGGCAGGATGAGATAAAATCCAGTGGGGAACAAGGAGGGAGGAACACACTGGGGGCTCAGTGGTGTTTTCCAGTCTCCATCTTTACAGCAGAATGGACCCTGCACTGGCCCCATGGGCCTCCATCTCTTGTGGGCAAAGCTGTGCCCAGAGAACCAAGGCCACTCAACCTCATGGGTTCCTTAAGGACTTCTCTAGAGTAATTCTGACTATCCAAGTTCCCTCTAGAACTTAAACATGCCCCACTACCTAGTCCCTACTTTATAGATGAGGAAGTCGAGGCTTTAGGGAAGTCTGTTGACTGCTCATAGTTATATAGCAGGTAGATGTGGCAGAGAAGAGACCTGAACTCTGGCACCCAGGCTCTCAACTCCCATGCCACACAGCCCACCCTGTCCAGTGGGGACCGAGCCCACAATCTCCCCCCTTCAACTCTCCACTCGCCACCTAAGAATCAAGGTAGGACCCAGGTGGACTCTCACCCCCTTCCCTGCCTTGCCTTTGCCCCTGCTCCTGCTTTGCCCAGAACACCTGCCCAGGTTCACTTGCCCCTCATCCTTGATGCCCCACACTGAGGGTTCAAAACCAAGGCCTCCGTTTTCAATCTGTATGCACAGCAGAAGACCCACCTTGGGCACAGATAAATACATCATTGTTGGACTAATGCAGCAAATGTCCACATCCCTGTCTCTTTGACTTTATTCACCAGGAATCTGTTTCTCTTCTCCAACAGTCAATTTCCTATTGGTATATATAACTATCCAGGAGGGGAATGACTCATGTGGTCCATGTATCAGGCCCTCTTGCTTCTCACGCCTATTAACAGCCTGTGGATGGGAAATGAAACTGATTGACAGACCCAGAAAGCTAAGCACAGATAGGACCCAAACACTCAGGAGCCAGTTGGGATTTCATCTAAAGCCTGATCCAGCATCCACAAGCTGTCTTTGTTCCAAAAGGCCAGGCTCTTGAGCAGACCCTCTGCAGCTCAGCCAGCACCAGGGACTTCTAAAGAGCCCAGAGGTCAGAGGGACTTGACTGGCCACACTGAGAACCAGAGTAGCACTGGAAACCCAGGGTCAGCACCAGGCAACTGTCTGGCAGCAGCTCTTAGTTACTTTCTTTTCTTCATCAAACTTTTGATCAGACGACAGGAAGTGACACAAGTGGCCTGTCTTGCCTTTTTCAAAATCCCTAGTATTTTCATAGAATGAATCAAACAGTGCCCTTCCCAATTCCCATGAACCCAGGGTAGGAAATTGCTCTGAGACTGGAGGGACATAGAGAACGAGTGGGTGGGAAACACAAGACAAAAAAATTGAGGCTTATAAATGACCCTCTATATTTCCCAATCTATCAGAGTTTTTCATCTAGTTGTATTGACTATAGCATCCTTAAAAGGTTTGCATAATAATTATAATAGGGTTAAAGTTTAAAAATTAAAATTTCCAATTCTGTAAATTATATATCTTAATCATTTCAAAAATAATGAAAAACTTACAAGGGTCAGAATATAACAAAGTGTAAGTTATCTGTGAGGTGTAATTTTCCTTCTGGGACTGAAGGAATAAAATATGTTCAGAAAAAAAATATTTCAGCGGGAGAAACTTAACATTATATTTTGAACATATTTTAGCAAACTCGAAATCATATTTTTTATAAAAAAAAATCAAAGCTGTGGTCATTCTAAGAAGGAGAAATAATATTAAATTTAAAATAAAGAATTTTTTTAATTTTCAACTTATATTTTAAGTTCAGGGGTACATATGCAGGATGATCAGGTTTGTTACATAGGTAAATGTGTGCCATTATTTATTTATTTTTAAATTTTAGAGGCAGGGTCTTACTGTTGCCCAGGCTAGAGTGTAGTGGTGCAATCATAGCTCACTGCAGCCTTGAATTCCTGGGCTCAAACTTAGTCTCCCAAGTAGCTGGGAATACAGGTGCATGCCACCATACCCAGCTTATTTTTACAATTTTTTTGTAGAGATAGAGTCTTGCTATGTTGCCCAGGCTGGTCTCGAACTCCTGGCCTCAAGAGATCCTCCCACCTCAGCCTCCCAAAGTGCTATAAGGATTATAGGCGTGAGCCACTGTGCCTGGCCAAAATTTGTTTTTGGTGACTTTTAAAATATTCATTGAACAGTGTAAATACATTTCATCAACAATATAAAACTACAGTGGCAATTTATATCCTACTATTATTATGACCATTTGCCAAATATATCAGCTCTCTCTGTGCCTCAGCTTCCTCAACTTAAATGAGGATGACAATACTGCATATGTTATTGGATTGCACTGAAGATTCAATGAGATCACATATGTAAAGGATTTGGAACAGTGTCTAGACATATGAAATCCTCAGTTATATTAGCTGTTATCCATGGTTTTTATTTCTACATCTGCTATTATGGCATGCACAGTGGTGGTCTACATGTCTTCATCTCCTCTTACCTGCATTTCAACACCAGCTCTGCCATATGGGCATTACAAATGGGAAAACAGGCTGGGCCTGTAATGCCAGCACTTTGGGAGGCTAAAGTGGGCAGATCACTTGCACTCAGGAGTTCAAGACCAGCCTGAGCAACATGGTGTAACTCTGTCTCTACAAAAAAATTCAAAAATTGGCTCAGCATGGCGGTGCACGTCTGTAATCTCAGCACTTTGGGAGGCTGGGATGGGTGAATCATTTGAGCTCAGGAGTTTGAGATCAGTGTGGGGCAACATGATGAAACCCCATCTCTACAAAAAATACAAAAATTAGCTGTGCATGGTGGCGCATGCTTGTATTCCCAGCTACTCGGGAGGCTGGGGTAGGATGATCACCTAAGCCCAGACAGGTAAAGGCTGCAGGTCAAGGCCTGATTACACGACTATACTCCAGCCTGGGTAACAGAGTGAGACCTTGTCTCAAAAAAAAAAAAAAAAAAAAAAAAAAAAAAGGGAAAACAAAGGGTCAGAGAGGTGAAGTAACCAAGTCAGGTCAAGGAGCAAGGATTCAAAGGGATTTGAGCTCAGTCCACTGATTTTGCTCTACAACAGTACCCTACAACTCTGAGCAGCAAGATCTTATGTCCAAAATAAAACAATTACTCTGCACAAGCCCCTTGTTGGTGTTCCAGGACAAAACAAACAGGTTTTAGAGGTCCCCACCTCAGAGCGCAGCTCCTCAGACTTCAGGGTGAGAGGAGGTGCCTTATAATCACAAGATGACATCATTATTGTAGCTATTTTTATTCATTTATTCAATGTATTGCCTGTCTCCTCATTGTACAGGCAAGAAAACTAAGACTAAGGCAGGTTAAATAACTTGCCCAAAGCTATCCAACTAGGGGCAAGAACCCAGGATTGATCAGACTCCAACACAGATTGCAGCTGTCCCAACTCTCTGCTAAGGGCAAGGGGTGGGGGGGCAGCAAGACTTCAGTCACATGGTAGCCTATTTTGCTGAAAGAGCAAGGAGACAAACAGTTTTAAGGAGAATTAGTTTTCCTCCTTCTACAATTCTTCTGAAACAGGGTAAGCCTGGACTTTCCCTCTCAAATTTCCACTGGTACCAGGAAGGTGTGGGACCAACCAGCAGTGTCCATCCTGTCCTCCTCAGCACAGGCTCAGAGGATCTGGAAAAGGAAGGGGCTTAGCCAAAAGAGTCATTTTACAGACCAAGGAAACAAGGGCCACAAATCAGAGGAATTAGCAAGAGCAGGGCTTGGAGGTCCCCAGGCTTGGAGATGTTCAAATCACAACCTTACTAGGAGCTTCAATTTCCTCACCCACAATCAGGACCTAAAGAAAGATGTCCATTGCCTAAGATTAGGAGAGACTCAGAGAGACACAGCCCTAAGCACCCTCAGTAAGTGGGAGCTGGTACTAATAGCTATGAGCACTGAACCTGGGACCCATCACTCTCGGTCCAGCTGCAACAAGGCCTGCTATCCTCACTACTCCACGTAGACCCCAGGCAAACACAAGTGGACAAAGGCTGCTGATAGAGTGGGTGAAGGAGAAAAGGGGGGAGAGAAGGAGGGCAGTCATGATCAGGCCTCCACGATGCCTATGGCCTAGCACCCACCTGGGCACAGGGCAGCATGTCATACTCGTACACTCTCAGCCTTTCAGCTCAGCCCTCTCACTGAAGCCAAACATTCATACTGCCCACACTGCTAACAACCACCGGGCAACAGAACTAGCTGGCAATAGAAAAAGGTGCTGCAGGAGGTGCTATGAGTCTACCAGGCTGGAGGCTCCTGGCCAGGCCCAGACCTTTCAGTGGGGACCAGGAGGCCAAAGAAGGCCCCAGTCACAGGAGAAGGCTCCAGGGACCCTGGTCCTTGTTATCATCAGATAACCATTTTCATGAACAGTTTCAGATGGAGGGAAGTTTTGTAAAGCTATTTACCCTCTCTGTGTTCCATCTCCACATCTGTAAAACAGAAACAGTAATTGCATTTCTGTTTTCTAATGACAGTGGTGTCTACCACCATAGTTGGAAACTCAGGTTCCTGTAGAGGAGACAGCCCAGAGGGAGGGCATGTTTTGATCTGGGGCATGTGAGCAGGGAATTCATGGAGAGGGGTGCTGCCTGAGGGCAGGAGGAACAGAGCGGCAGCTTAGAAGCCCACCTCAAGTTCCGAGGCAGGCAGGGGCAAAGGGGAAGCATCTTGCCCTGTCAGTTGCACAGCCTCAGGCAAGTACACCTCTTGACCTCTTGGAGCCTGGGATTCCTCCTTTGAAGATGCTGATGCCAGAGACAACACCGTAAGGTGGAGGAGGGCACCTCGCCCAGCCCCAGACTCACCAAATGCAAGCTGCTGTGAGTATCACAATGCCCAGCACAGTAAGAGCTCAAGAACTGGTCTCCTCCTTTCTTTTTGATTCACATATATACAAAGGTCTTGTGCCCTCCAGAGGAGGAAGAAGAAAAGTATTAACGGCAGCATGAAGCGAATACAAATGGTACCTCCCCCAGCTCCTGCGGACCCAGGAGCTGGCCCTTCATAGGGGTTCTTGGTAAGTGCTAGCCGACAGCCTGGAGCACTGTGTCCACCACTGGGCAGGGCATCCTTAACTGTTTGAACTGCCTGCAAAGGTGGGCTCCTCCACAAACATCCTGGCCAAATCCCGCCAGACTTGCAGGGAGACCCCTGAGCAGGAGAAACTGACCCAGCACGACTAGACGTTGCTGTCCTGGTCCCATGATGCATTAACAGTCAAACCCTGGCTTATTGGTCTCCAGGTAAACAAGTGGACCAAAAGAAGATTAAGGAACTCCAAGCACCGGAAGTAACAAGTGGGAACAGAGCTGACCTAGCGTCCAGCAGGACCAGTGTGCCGCCTGACTGACAAGAAAACCAAAAGCAGCAGACACAATCCAAGTAACAGCCATTATGCACTTGGGAGGCCGAGGTGGGTAGATTGCCTGAGCTCAGGTGTTTGAGACTAGCTTGGGCAAATGGTGAAACCCCATCTCTATTAAAATACAAAAAATTAGCCGGGCATGATAGCACGTATAGCACATACCTGTAGTCCCAGCTACATAGAGGCTGAAGCATGAGAATTACTTGAACCCAGGAGGTGGAGGTTGCAGTGAGCTGAGATCACGCCACTGCACTCTAGCCTAGGCAACAGAGCAAGCTCAAAAAAAACCTCCCAAAATCCCCAAATAACAGCCACTGTGGACTGAGAGCTGAATTGGAGCCAATGACTTCGCATCACTGGTTGCAAACTGACAACTTAAAGATGCGTGAGGATCTGGATTGGGCATTGTGTAGCCTGTGCAGTGCCTGTTAGAATATGCACGCACTGCCAACATTTACAACTTGAGAAATGTCACATAAAAATCTCCATGAATTAGCAAATGTGGTGAGACTGGGCCTTTGTCTGATGTGGCTGAGGAGGAGCTGTCTCCTGGAGAACAGCCATGAATTCCCAACTTTATCCTGGTTCCTTCAATTCCCTATTGCCTCACATCCCAGCATTATACTACCAGCCTGGCTCCCAACAGGCATTTGAGCTTGTGATTTCTACATTAGTTCTAATCCTCCCCACAATCCCCTGGAAGAGGAGACCTTGCATTTCTATAAAGAGAAATCTGAGGTCTAATTGCTCAACAGTGAACAGCAGAGGCAGGGATAGAACCAAGAGCTGTTTGACTTCAAAATTTCTGCTTTTTCTATTGCCAGCTGTCTCCTGGCCAGAGTCATGCATTCCTGAGTCCTCCGGGAACCCTAAGGCATCCCAAAGAGCAGGTGGGCGAGGCCCTCAGGATACAGAGGAACTAGAACAAAGTGCACAACCTGAGGCAGAGTCCTGCAGGAGTAAGCAAAAGGAGACATTCATCACCACCTAAAGAAAGGCCAGGGCGAACCATGAGAACATGTCAGCAGTGGAAGAACAGGAGGAACAACAAAGAGAGTTCATGTAAGAGATCAAGGTAAAAAATAAACAGCCCTGGACAAGATAGCAGACAAATAGAGGTGCTGGACCCCCGCCAAAAGGAAAGAAAGACAAAAAAACAAGAAATGCTAGAGGTTTGTGGTAAAACACCCACAGAGCTGGGAGAGGGAAGCGGGCAAGATGCAGGTCCATTTGCTGGCTGCACAACCTTGGATGAGGAGCTTTCCATCTCTGAGCCCCAAGGTCCACATCTGGAAACAGGGACAATCACCTAATTGTGACAAAGGGACAATGGTTAGCCATCTAGATAAAAATAAAATTGGATGTCTACTTTACACATGACATCAGAATAAATTCCAAATGGATCAAAGTTTCAAACATAAAAACATAAAACCAAAAAAGTACTGAAAGAAAGAGTGAAAAAAAAATTTTTATAATCTTAAACGTTTTTTAAAAAATACCTAGGTAAGATACAAAACCAACAAACATAGAAGAAAAAAAAAGAAACACTGACAAATTCAACAACATATATCTCTCTGCATAGGAAAATATGATAAAGTCTGATAACAAGGAAGAGAAGGTTAAACGCATACTATACACAAAGGACTGTTTTCCTTAATATTTCAAATTGGATATACTGAAATTGAATTTTTAAAAAGAGCAACAGTCCAATCAAAAGTGTAAATGGTATCAATAGCTAGTTCACACACAGCACATTTACTGAGCATTTCCTCATGCCAGACGTAGAGTTGGTGGCTGGCACACCTGAGAGGTCAGACAGACAATAGTCCCTACCCCTTGCAATCGGGAAGTCATAGTCTAGCAGGGTAGAGCAAAAAGCAAACATTAAAACACAGTGAGTGAATTTCATAGTAGGGTCAAAGAGGCTAAGCATCCTGGGGAGAAAGAGCAGGAGAAGTAGGCTCTGAGCTGTCCGGGAAGCAGGCAGCCTGCAATTTTAAATCGGGTTGTCAGGAGAAGCCTCACTGAAAAGGAGCTATCTGGGCACAGACACAGAGGAGAAGGAGATGGTAGGCAACAGAGGGAGGAGCCAGTGCAACGCCTCCACATGTGTTTGAGGAAGAGGAAGGAGATGAAGTCAGAGAAGCAAGCAGGGGCATAAGGAAAAATAGCTCAAACATGGTAAGACATCTCAACTCACTAGTAACAAGAAAAATGCAAATTAAAACCACTGCACACTGAAATTCAGTTTTTCACCTACCGGACTGACCAAATAATACTGATCATAATACAAAGAGCTAACGTGTTGAATGTTCGGCCTGCCTGGCCCTGACATTCACATGATGGATTCTAGGGGTCTGTTGACACTCTGCATCACCGCCCCCTGCTTACCATTTACAGATGAGGAAATTAAGTCACAGGTCACAGAACTACAAAGACAGGGAGCAAGAATTCAAGGTCAGGTTATGTGACTCCACAACTCAAGTTTTACCCAGGAGGCCAAGTCATCTCAAAACATTTGGTAACACTTTTGGCTGAGCACAGCGGCTCATACCTGTAATCCCAGCACTTTGGGAGGCCGAGGCAGGAGGATCATTTGAGGTCAGGAGTTTGAGGCCAGCCTGGACGATATGGTGAAACCCCATCTCTACTAAAAATACAAAAATTAGCCAGGCGTGGTGGTGCATGCCTGTAGTCCCAGCTACTCAGGAGGCTGAGACAAGAGAATCACCTGAACCCAGGAGGCGGAGGTTGCAGTGAGCCGAGATCATGCCACTGAACTCAAGCCTGGGTGACACAGTGAGACTCCGTCTCAAAATAAATACATAAATAAATAAATTTTTAAAAAACACTTTTGCCGTTCCACACAGGTCCTGCCTGTTGGGAGAGGGAGCAGCACACACAGCAGTGCCCCACTTATGCATGGGGCACATATGTGGACACTCACTGCTATGTGTCTGAAATAGCAAAAACTTGGAACCAGCCTGAATGCCTGTCGGAAGGGAAGCAGTTAAGTAAACTATGGTATATCCATAAAACCAAAAAAATTTTAATGACACAGCTATTTAAAAACACCAAGGTAACCATTCACTGAGAGCTCTAGCGGAGCTGGTGTGTTCACTGTGTGTGCAGTATATTGCCACTTCTAGAGAGTCTGTGGGAGAAAAAACATGCTTGAAATCATGAGGTGTCTTTGGAATCTTTAGAAGAAACGACAACAGTTTGCTTCCAGGAAGTAAACTAGGTAAGCAGGGGGATAAGAGGCAGATTTACTTTTTATTGTGTACATTTTTGTACCTTTAAGATTTTGAACTATGTACATACATTACTGACTCAAGAGCAATTTATTTTTAAAAGCTTCAGGCTGGGCGTGGTGGCTTACACTTATAATCCCAGCACTTTGGCAGGCCGAGGTGGGAGGATTGCCTGAGTCCAGGAGTTCGAGACCAGCCTGGGCAACATGGTTTTTGTAGAGACCCCCATCTCTACAAAAACTACAAAAATTAGCCAGGTATGGTGGTGCACACCTGTGGTCCCAGACACATGGGAGGCTGAGACAGGAAAATCAATTGAACTCTGGAGGCAGAGGTTGCAGTGAGTGGAGATCACGCCACTGCACTCCAACCTGGGCGACAGAATGAGACCCTGTCTCAAATAAAATAAAAAAGTAAGTAAAAGCAAAGCTTCATGTCACCGGAAAACCAGCATCATTTACCATAAGTAAAAAGTTTAAAAAAAGAAGTACAATAAAAATAAAACACTGTTATTAAGTTCTAGCCAGACACGGCTACAGAAACAGGCAGTGAGCTTGCAATGTTAAGAGAAGTCCAAGAGCTCCCAACACCAACCAGAGACCTCCTTAAAGTGATCAGAAGGGCTTAAAGAATCTTGAAGTGGGAATAACTTTCTCACTGGGATCAACATCTGTTAACACCTTATCTGTGCACACATCAAGTCATCTCAGACACAACCCTAGGTATGTACCTGTCCTGTGAGAAAACTTGTCAAGACACTGGCTTTGATCAACAAATTAGACTTAGACGGTCCACCTAAGGCAGTGGGGGAGGAAAGAAGAGAGATGAAGACACCCAGTTACTTCTGCTTAGTGATCATAAAGACTTCTGCTAATGAGGTTTCAGCCTTCTGCAAGACCACTGAAGAAACCATGGAACTGTCCTCACACCACAATCAGCCGTGTCAGCCTTGCTAGAGAGTGACTCCTAAATCTCTGTCTGGCTGTACTCAAACCATGCTGACATATTTAAGGATGGCCACAAAGATGACTCGAGGGTGATGGGTATATGGGAGTCCTCTGTACTATTCTTAGAACCTTTCTCTAGGTTTGAAATGACTTTGAAATAAAAAAAATAAGTCAATAAAATGACTTAAAAATGAATAAAATGGTCTGGGAGTGGTGGCTCATGCCTGTAATCCCAGCACTTTTGGAGGCTGTGGTAGGCGGGTCACTTGAGATCAGAAATTCAACACTGGCCTGGCCAACATGATGAAATGCCATCTCTACTAAAAATACAAAAATTAGCCAGATGTGATGGTGAGTGCCTGTAGTCCCAGCTACTCAGGAGGCTGAGGCACGAGAATCACTTGAACCTGGGAAGTGGAGGCTGCAGTGAGCCAAGATCACACAACTGCACTCCAGCCTGGGCAACAGAGCAAGACTCTATCTCAAAATTAAATAAATAAATAAAAAGATGACTACAGGTCAGGAAGTTGGGGAAAGGAAGAAAGAGAATGAACATGTATTGCATGCCTAAGAATGCACCAGGCACATTATCTCAATTAATGTTAATAGCCCAAGAAGGAAACCTTTATTATTCACATCACACAGGTGCAGAAGCTGAGACTTGAAGAGATTTGAGGGATTTGAAATGACTTGCCCTCAGTCACACAGCAAACGAACTGGAGAACTGGATTAGAACCCAGACCTCCAAGTCAGGAGGAGAGCCTGTGCTGTCACACTAAGTGATATCTGTCACCTGTCCGCCAGAGTCTAAGAGTCTGCATGCCCACCATGAGGCTGAGGGAAGAGGAAGTTAAGGAGATGCTCAAGGTCAGAGGTAGGGACCTATCTAATGTAGGACGTTCCTATCTAATGAAAATACAAAAGGAAGTGATCTTCCACAGAAGCATGAAGGAGCTGAGGTAGATCTGTAAGAGAACTTCCTGAGAGCAGGGGCTGGTCAAGATGTGGATGGATAACTAGAGACATGATTAAAAACTTCTTTGGCTAGAAGTTTTCAAGACAGCTGATCCACTTCAGGGAAGAAATATAAATTAAACCAGGGTTCTCCATCCATGCACCACCTTCATGATTTCTGCCAGGCCCATGGATACTACCTCTACTATTATTTACTCACATGTGTGTTTGAGTCATATCATTTTTTAAAATTCAAATGCACTTATATTAAAAACAACTTTACATGATCATAAGTACAACACTATTAAACTTGCAATAAGGAGAAATTAACTGTAAAGATAAATAAAACAATGTGAGTAAAGTTATTAGATGTTAACTGGATAACATAGCCTGCTGAAGCACTGAGCCTGGACTCACTCTCTGCCATAAAGGGGTCAGTGAGAGGTAGAGAAAGGCGTGTTGGTACTAAATCCAGGGACTGGAAGAGAACCGGAAAAGCCATGACCTTCCAGTCCTGCTAAGCCAGAGCATTAATGATGCACCAGGCATCAACTCATAGCATCCCCTTATTGTCAGCCAGGAGAGGCCCACCCCTAGGAGGCAGTGAAGCAGACACAGCTCACTGGGAGGATGGAGCAGAGTCAGCGTCATGCAGGGAGATACACGAAGAGCAGAAATTTCCAAGCTCCTGTCAGAGCCAAGGGGTCAAAGAAGGTGATGGCTGCTTAGGCCTCCTTTCCAGATGGAACCAGATAGGAGGGATCTGTAGGGCCGCAAGGCTCCCAACCTAACTAGGGAGTTTTGCCTTTTTGCTTCTTTAAGCTACCGTGTCATAGTCTATCTAGGGTAATCTTTTTAGCTGACTTTGCATAACAGTACAACTCCTGTTCAAGAGCAGTGAAAAAGAACAGAAAATGGAATTTGAAATGTAGAAATAAAATAATTGTAGGCTGTGAGCTATAATTTGATTTCATGCTTTACAATGAAATGAAAGAAGGCTTCCTTAAAATGTACAGTTTTTGCTCTTTCCCCGCCTCAATCCCCTTCCCCCCTTTTTAACCATTTTAGGATTTCCTCTAGCACCGAAGAGAAAATAGGATTGTGGAAAATGTTCAGTTCTCAAGTGTCACTACCACTCAGGGCAAGCTTGATTTTAATGTGAACTTCCCATTCCGGGTAAGAGGAAATTCTTCAATTAATAAACCGGGTGTGCGGAGGCCAGTCTTTAAGGTTTAATCAATTTCATCTGTACTTAGGATAAAAAGACTGACTATTCTACTTTTTTTTCCTCATTTTCCCCTTCTTTAAAAAAATAATAAAATGAATGTTTTATTTTAAATTCTTTGAGGTTCGTATCTCCTGTTTCAGGAAATATTGTCTATTTCATGCAGTGAGTATGAAAACTTCCCCCCACCCCCTGCCCAACGTTTTTACTTTTCCTCTGAATCTTTATTCAAAAATAACTAAATTATCCTTTGCCCTCATATACTATAACAGCTTGGGAGATGATATGAGTTATACAGGATTTTGGCAGACACCTTGAGGGGCTTAGGGGTGGGGGTGGGAACAGAGAGACAAGTCACCAAATATGGATACAAGAACTTTGGACAAAACAGTAAGAGGTAGACACAGGAATGTGAATTACGAAGAAAACCCTGAGCACACTTCACCATCAGCAACGCCTGAAATCCAAACACAAACCTCATCCAGGGAAAAGCCTCTGCCCTGTGTCTCTCCCAGTTCTCTCAGCTGGGGGAATGGGGAGAGATGCAAGAGGAAGGCTTGGAATCTCAGAATTAAACCAGAGAGCTTTCCCAGCAGTGCTGAATAAACACTCAGACTTGCCAACCAACCAGGAAAAACAGGCCCTAACGGAGCACCAAGAACCCCTGACTCTTTCATTACGTGACATGGGCACTGAGTCTGCCTCAGATCCTGGGGCAGGGCTGGGAATCAAGCCCCACAGGAAAGGCCTCAGAGCACAAACCCTGGGGAGGGCCAGCTTGAGTCGGAGCCCCTGCTCTACTTACCACCGGTGTGATCTTTCACACAATGCCTGGGCTCTCCGGGCCTGTTTATTCATCTATCACATGGAGATAAAACCACTACTAACCTTTTAGAAAGGTATGTGATGTACCTAGCAGACTGCTTAGAACAAAGATGGTACCTGATTCATGAGACAGGAGACCCAGGGTTACAAAGATCTGTGCAATTCAGTGTCATCTCAAGTCTTCTCACAACAGTTGTCAAGGTGCCTTAGGGAAAAGGCTGCTTTAAAGTCAATATTTTTCACAAAAATTCTGTAACTCTGGGGTCCTATCAATGTGATTTCCATTGTGAAAATGAGTAGAGAGCCTCATCATTCATAACAATGGCTACCAATTATCAAGGTCTCGACTGGGCTGGCCACAGTGCCAGGCAACAGTCCATCCAGGTATGAGAAATTGGAGGCTTGGAAAGTTAGACACAGAGCCCAGTCCACAATGAGGATTCACTATGATGAGGGGGAGGAGGTGAGGTAAGACAGGGGAGAGGGCATGGAGGGGAGGAGAGGAGTGTGGGGACAGTGCAGTCCTGTAGCTAGAACATGGTGGAGCCAGGAGCCAACGCTGGCTCTGCCTGATCTGAGGCAACATAAATGAGTTCCACTGGCCAATTCCCTGAAGGTCATCAAAAAGGATTTCTCTTGAAGACAGCACCCAGTGACTCCCAAGGGAAACCGTGAAGGAAACTTCTTGGAGTCCTTCCATCTCTAGGTTTCAGGGCATACCTACTGATGCACAGGCCACCTTGAGAGTGAGGGCAAATTGTGTGAGGAGACAGACGGGCTTTTAGGGAACATTCTGGATTCCACTGCAGCGTCCCCAATCTGCACACTAAGTGAGACCTGTCTAAAGGCCCTTACCTGTTTGAGCCTCGGTCTCTCCTACCTGTAAAATAGGGATCATATACTATCAACAGACCAGTGTGAGGCTCATAGATGCTTGCTAACCTCCTAGGGTCTGGAAGACAGCAGGTGCTTCATTATGAAAGTGATCATTATGAGTGCTCTTGGGCCTGAGTTCCTGTTCCCCCTAACAAATGCTATCATCTCACAAAGGCATGTCTGAAAATAAAGGAAGTGGGCAGCAGTTGTCCCAAATATAAAAGCCTTCAGTGACGAAGTACTGTGGCTCACACCTGTAATCTCAGCAGTCTGGGAGGCTGAGGAGGGAGGACTGCTTGAGGCCAAGAGTTCGAGACCAGCCTGGGCAACATATTGAGAACTTCATCTTCATAAAAAAAATTTTAAAAACAAAAATTAGCCAGGTGCAGTGGTGCATGCCTGTAGTCCTGGCTACTCTGCAGGTTGAGGCAGGAGGATGGCTTCAGCCCAGGAGTTCAAGGTTGCAGTGAGCAATGATCGTGTCACTATATTCCAGCCTGGGCCACAGAGCACAATCTTGTCAAGGAAGGAAGGAAAAAAGGGAGGGAGAGAGGAAGGAAGGGAGGGAGGAAGGGAGGGAGGAAGGGAGGGAAAACCCTCCAGGGCTGGTAGGCACCTCAAACGAGCAACATGGGCTAGGCATAAGTCAAGGTGTAAGACCAAAGGGAATAGAAACTCCTGCATCCCGCCTAGAGTGGACGGTTTATCCTCAGCTCCAGTCTACCATGGCCAGACAGGAATGTAGGCCTCAAGTTGCCAGATCCTCCGATTTAAGAGATGCCAAAAATCTGGACTATTATATGAAATTCGCCAATGTTTAAATGTTGACAACCAACTGAAAAAAATGTTTAAACAGCATGGCCCAAACAAAACATGTCCATGGGCCAAGATAGGCCTGCAGCTCCATAGTGTGAGACCTCTGGAGTTTTCGCTAGAAAGGAAAGTTCGAAGAAACAGTACAAACATCCAGCCTCTTTGGCCTATAACTATTGGACTCAGAAAAGCACTCAAGAATCAGTCTGCTACGCCTGGGGTAGGGCAGATTTGACAGCCCAATCCTTCTTTCTCTTGTGAGCCATGTTTTGCCCTTGGTGGGGTCGGGGAAGGTGGATGCCAGGAGGGTCATCCTGGAGGAAAGGACAGTGGGCTCTCTGGGGTCCGAATGAGAGAAGACGAATCTCACTCAGCCCTTGCCCCACCAGCGGGGCCCCGTGGGGACAGCACTTCACTCTCTGGCCTTGGCGTCTCCCAAAGCTGATGAAAAGGCAGTGCAAGGTCAGCCAAACACTCGCTCCCCAACACTCTGGACCAAGGCCCCACACCTAGTATCACAGCCACAGGATACATGCTGTATAAAAACAGGACCTACTGCATAGACTGTTAGGAGGATTGAGGGAATTGATGTATGTGAAATCTCCAAACAGTATCTGACATTCTTTTCTTCCCTAGAGTTTCAAACATAGGTTTTCATACTGAGTCTCAACATAACCTCAGGAGGTAGAAATCTCAAGAATAACCTAAGACAATGATTTCCCTGGATAATGAAGCAGGAAAACCTCAGACACCAGGCCAGAATTTCCTCTGGGACAGAAGTTATTCTTAAAGAGCACTGTCTTCATAGGTGACATTAAATGTCACCTAGTTGCTATAACTAGGCTCTGTTCTAAGTGCATTGCATATATTAGCTCATTGAACTCAGTCCTAGGATACAGGTACTATTACCAACACCCCCATTTTGCTGATGATCACATCAAGGCAGAGAGAGGCTGCATTGTCTGCTTGCCCAAGGTCAAATTGTCAGGTAAGTACAGGGACAGATCGGACCCCATTGAGCCCGGGGACCTGGTATCTAAAAGTGCTAGGTTGCCCTCTGTGGAGAAGAGAGTGAGGGTCACAGGAGATCAAGGTCAGAGATCGATTCCCCAACCCTGACCCTCCTCCCTGGGCAAGGAACAAGGAGAAAGGCAGTAAGGTTGGGCCCCTATCTGTACCACCTGACAGCCTCATGCCCATCACCCCCATCTCCTCACACTCCATGCTTCAGCTCCTCACTCAGCCATGTTATCACCCCAGTACCTTGGACCATGCACATGTGCCTGGAGCATTCTTTCCACCTTGTCCTCTGGCACTGCAGCCTTCAAGTTTTGGCTAGATGTCACCTCCCAGGTATTTTCCAGGTTCCCCCTCATCTGGAGGTAACAGCCCCTCCTCAGGGTCCCACAGTCCCACACTGCCCCAGGACAGTGCTGTTTGTGACTCCCGGGCTCCTCTGCACCCTCACCGACTGGGACAGGCACCTGGGCTGCCTTAACCCACAGAATCCCTTGCACACAGCAGCACAGAATAGGTACTCAACAAATATGTTTGAAGTGAATGAAAAGCACTGAGAGGCCAGAGATGACTGGGCCTGTTTAAGTACTTAGAACACGCCCTCCAGCAACAATTGATCAACTCTTCTCTAGTCCTCAGTGGTGGCAGCCTATTAACACTTGAAAAGATATGTATATTTGTTTAGAAACAGAAAGTTGAGCAACTGAAGTGGCCATGCCAAGACAGAATCAAAAGCTGTGAAGATCCTGTGGCCAATAGAGAAAGGACTCAAGGGCTGCAAGGACTGCGTCCACTTGGAGAAGATCCCAGTAATCTGAATGAGGACATATGCCCTCACATGTCCACTTTACAGATGAAGAGAGTGAGACTCAGAGAGGTCAAGGAACTCTCATCCAAGGCCACACTGGCAGCAAAGGCAAGCATTGGGATGGAACTTGGGTTCAGTCCACCCCCAGCCCCAGCCTCCTCCTCCTCTATTGTGGAAGCTGGGTCCATCCTCACATGGCCCCTGAGGCAATGCCACTCTCACCAGCTCTCACACTGTGGGTTCCAAAAAACAACAGTTGTCACTGTGGCCTTAGACACAAACATACCTTTGTAGAAATGGGTCCCCAAGCCACAGAGAGCCCCTCCTCTGAAGCAGAGAAACGAAGGCCAGACATTCTTGACTAACCCTAAGCTGCAGGTGCTGGAAGGGCTTGGGCTAATGATCAGGGCCCTGACCCAAACCCATCAGGTGCTTCACCCCATGAAGCATCCTCAGGGCACTGGGTCACAGGGCCTGTGAGAGTAGACCTAAGAAACTGTTTACTGGGAGAGCTAGAGACCAAAAAAAGAAGAAGGGGGTGGGGGTTAGGGGGAGGAATCTGCCATAAAAAGTAAGTAAAATCAGCAGAATTCCTTCATGAAAAGGGTGGAATTAGCATATGGACTCAGCTGCCAAGTGAGGCCATTGAAGCAGGCAATGTAAATGAGTTCAAGATACAATTAGACATTTTTCTGGATGGAGACAGAGGGACTGAAGAAGGCATGGCAGGTCACATTTCAGAAGGAGCAGCAGGAACACACTGCACTGTGAAACAGCCTGCAGAGCCCACCATGTCATGCAAGTCCCAAGCAAGCAACCAGAGGGACAGGGTGCAATGGCCCGAGAGGGGCCAGGGGCAGGGGGGTCCCCTGGTGGAGGGGACAGACAGCCAGGCTGGTATCTCTGGCAAGCATCCTCACCTTGGAGGGCTCTCCTTCCCCACTATTAATTTCTCAAGATGCCTCATACCATACCTGCAACCAGCTACCCTCTGTGTACCACCATATCTGGGCAGAGAAATAAAAGTTTGCTTCTGTTTCATGCTGTATGGCTGTTTTTAGGCTGGGTTCCGGACTTTAGAGATTAATCCAACCCAGTCCCTGCCCTCAAGGAGCTTCACAGTCTTCTGGGGGAGACGCACACACACACACAACATCGACACAGCGAAGTATATAAAAGTAAAATGAGAAGTTTCTGCTAAGCAAGCACAGAAGAGGGGAATTTAGCAACTGGAGGGAGGGAGCAGGCAGGAAAGCTAAGGGAAGGGGCCGTTCAGGGCACAGGACACAGCAGGAGGCTACGGAAGCCCCAGCTGCCAGTGCTGCACAGAGGATGCTGAGCATGCACTTCCCTGGGATCTTTGGGGAGATGGCCAGATCACCTCGAACTTTGTTAAAAAAGGACGGAATGACCAGAGGCGCCAACCGCTGGCCCCTGGACCAGATATGACTCAATGGCAACAACTCAGTACAGCTGTTCCCAATCTTCTCAAGAGCAGAGCACATGTGGCCCACCCAAGGAACAGAAAATGCTAGGTCCTTGTTAGGGACACAATTTATTAGGTCCTCTCTAACCCAATTGGTTCTGATGTCCTCCTTTATGTGGCTCACGGCATGGGCTGTCTAGCTTCGTCAAGCTCCTGGGCCTCTTCCTGAAATATTCATTTCCTTCAAGGTGAAACAAATGTTTATTCCCAGTCACTCTAAAAGGACCACAAGCATTTCCTTTGTGCTCTCAGCACGCTTACTAGCAATGAGTGTTTCCATAGCCCCTGAGCTCCTGCTCCAATTCTTAGTGGGGCTCTGTTCTCCAACATATCCTGAGAGTCAGTCTCTTGCGTCAACAAACTGAGTTTCTTTTTTTCTTTCTTTTTTTTTTTTTTTGAGACGGAGTCTCGCTCTTGTTACCCAGGCTGGAGTGCAATGGCGCGATCTCGGCTCACCGCAACCTCCGCCTCCTGGGTTCAGGCAATTCTCCTGCCTCAGCCTCCTGAGTAGCTGGGATTACAGGCACGCACCACCATGCCCAGCTAATTTTTTTGTATTTTTAGTAGAGACGGGGTTTCACCATGTTGACCAGGATGGTCTCGATCTCTTGACCTCGTGATCCACCTGCCTCGGCCTCCCAAAGTGCTGGGATTACAGGCTTGAGCCACCGCGCCCGGCCAAACTGAGTTTCTTGAATTGAAACTAGAAATAATCAGTAACACTCTGAGAAGACAATAAGGCACATCTGCCTCTGTGCTCAGCACCTTGGTCTGTGAAGCAGCATAAAACCAGACCACCTGAGGAGTGACAGGACACTGGGCAAGTGCTCAGTGGTGTCCTTCTCTTCCTCTCTCCAAAGCCTGCAGGTGCTCAGAGCTGGTGTCCTCTCAGTTCCAATGCCCTGCCCCATAAAGCCTGGGTGCCTAACCATCCAGACCAGAGAGAGGAAAGGGATACAGAAGAGGTCTTGGGGCCAGGGGACAGTGCAGGAGAGATGGAGAGGTGGCTGGTGCTCTGTCCTCCTTCCTGGCAGAGAAAGGCGACATTAAGTTTGCATTTATAAACAGATACTATGTGCCAGGCACAGTGCTAGGGATGCTTACATCTGCATTCACATCATCTTCACAACAACCCTGCAAAGTAATAACTCTTAATTCCATCTTCCAAAGGTGGAAACTCATTCAGAGAGGTCAAGTCACAGACCCAAAATGCACAGCGAGTATATGGCAGAGCTAAGATCCCAAAGGCCATACAGTCTTCCATAATCTTCAGAACTCCCTGTAGCCACATAGCCTAATTGTAGGGGGCCTTGCCACTGCCTCTGTACCAGAAGCAGCTCTTGAAGAATAGACACAAAACAACAACAAAAAAAGATACTGACCCAGGGCTGGTGCTGAACTTGCTTCACTGTGGCATTCAGTCCTGTCTTCCAGAAAAGAGCTCTGCTGCACTAGTGGGAGGCTTCCTGTAGCAGTGCTCATCTTCCTGCCTGCTTTAGCCCCTACGTCTTTGGCAAAATTTTAGGTTTAGGATAGATGCTTCATCCTATTCACGGTAAGCATGCCTGGGCAGCCAGGTGTGGTACATAAAATATAAAGCTCACTAAGAGGAGTGTGGATTCAAATCCCAATATTTGGGTCTGACCTGAGGAAGCCAATCTACCTCTCTGAGCCTCAGGTTCCTCATCGACATGAAGGACTTGGGAATGTCTATGTTCTTATATCCTTTTGTGGAGGGAGGAAGTGGGAAACCATATCTAAAAAACATTTTTCAGGAAAATTCTATATGTAGACAGGGTATTAGATAACAAAGAATAATTATTATTAATTTTGCCAATGACACTGATTTATGCAAGAAAATGTCTACATTTTAAAAATATACACACATAAATATTCAGAGGTAAAATGACTCAAGACCTCATAAAGTTGTTTAAAAACACTTCAGCAAGAAAAGCAGGGGAGAGAGAGATGAAACAAGCAGGGTGAAATCTTAGTAACTGTTCAGTCTGCCTGATGGGTACATGAAGGTTTGTTCTCTTTGTCCTCAGTATGTTTGACACCTTTCACTTTTCACATAAAACCTCCTTGAAGGCAGATCTAACAGGAGCGTGATAAATGTAAGCAAGAATCTGGGGATGAGGACACATATGTGAAAAGACCCCAGGGTGACCACAGGAACCATTTGAATAAAGAATTAAGTCTGAAGAACTGTGACGTTTATTCTTGCATTAAAATGATATCCCTCTTATACACCAATTGCATTTATGATCATTTATGAAAGAAGAAATACATTCTTTGAAAATTATTTCACTAAGGCTGATTAAAAAAATCCTGAAGCAGAACCACCAAAAACAGGGGAGGAGGTATCACAGAGTGGTGCTTCGCTCCTCAAGATGATAGCTTGGGAAATCCAGGCTTCAGCAGATTCATCAAAGATTTAAAAGTAACCCTTTGTGAAACATTTTTAGCTCTAAGGTTAAAAAAACAAAACAAAACCAAAAAAAACTGTAGACCTACCCAAATGAAAAGAGAATGACAGACAGAAGATCACATAGAAAATAACAAAGAGAGCAAGAAAGGATAGAAAATGTTTTTTTTTTTTTTTAATGGAACATGATGACAAAAGACCAAATACATAATAATAAATGTAAAAGGGGCTGGGTGCAGTGGCTCATGCCTATAATCCCAGCACTTTGGGAGGCCGAGGCGGTCGAATTGCCTGAGCTCAGGAGTTCGAGACAAGCCAGACTAACATGGTGAAATCCTGTCTCTACTAAAAATACAAAAATTAGCCAGGTGTGGTGGCAGGCACCTGTAGTCCCAGCTACTTGGGAGGCTGAGGCAGGAGAATCGCTTGAGCCCGGGAGGCAGAGGTTGCAGTGAGCCGAGATCACACTATTACATTCGAGCCTGGGCAACAGAGCAAGACTCTGTCTCAAAAAAATAAAAATAAAGGGATAAACCAACCTATTAAAACAATGAGGTTTTCAAAATACAAAATATAATCCTATTTGTATATATTCATGTCATTTCAAATGATTTCTTCTTTTCCTGTTTTGCTTTGTTTTCTGGTTTTCCGGCAATGCTCACACAATGTGCACACACACATGCACGTGCTCATGGACATCCCAAGACTGCTTTCTAAGTACCAGGTGCTGGTCCAAGCACTTTACACACAACACCGCTGTGTTGTTGTCACTAAATTTCCCATTTCATAGATGAGGATACTGAAGCTCAAAGCTGTCAAAATTACTTAAAAGTTCACTCCTTAATAATTTTGTACATAAACTTTATAACACAGTTGGAAATACATATCACAAGTTGTATACCATAATTCAATAGTGATGCAGACCACCTAAAGTGAATGGTCAGATCCCACAGCTTAAGGGTACAGTCCCCAGTAAGACTGCTTTCACTTCAGATACCAGCCACCAGGTCAGGGGTCCCTAGGCCACCCACACTTCTGACCAGCTGGCTGGAAATCCAGGGGGTTCCCATGACCTCCTCAGGTTAGATAATTCACTAGAACAACTCACAGAACTCACGAAAGCACTATTCCTAGGATTACAGTTTTATTCTAAGAATAAGAATCATGACCAGCCAAATGACGAGACACATGGGTTAAGCCTGAGAGGGCCCTAGACTCAGAGCTTTGGGGAACTCTCCCTGTACATTCAGAAAACATCACCCTCTGGGCATATCAATGTGTTTACCAATCAGGAAGCTCCCTGAACCTCACTGTCCACAGTTTTTACTGGGGCTTAATTACATAGGTATTATTGATTGAATTACTGGCCATGAGATTGAACTAAATTTCCAGCCTCCCAGAGGTCAGGAGGTCAGCCTGGTATCACATGGCCCATAGGCCTAACCCTCCAATGGCATGGTTTGCCTTACAGGCAGGACCAGTCCCCATTCTGAGTCATCTCCTTAGCACAAACTCAGGTGTGGCCCAAGGGTCTACCATGAGTATCAGAGACACTGTTATCACTCTGGAAATTCCAAGGTTTTTAGAAGCTCCAGGAACCCAGGACAAAGACCAGATAAATTCTTTATTATATAATAATAATAAAGCTAAAAAACGTTCACATATTCCTGTCTCTTCCTTCCCTTACAAAATATAAGACCCTACCCATAAATCAAGCCATCTGATTTCTGTAATCTTCTCTAAAGAATAATCGTAAAAGCAAACAAATGTCCAACAAGTTGTGGTTAAAATGGGTAATATTGTACAGAGTGTATACATTCATCAAGAGTAGACTGATAACATATAGTACAGCAGGGCAATAACATACTACAGAGCCATTAAATATGTTTTCAGAGAAAATTTAATTATGGTATAGAAGGCTCACATGGTTCAAAACTTTGCTTAAATAAGGATCTAAAATTTTATACCCAGTAGAATCGCTACTAGGAAAAAAAAATGCCAAAATATTCAGTTAACCTGAGTAACAGGTTAAAAGATTATTATTATTTCTTTCCTATAATTTGCTCTATTTTCTAGATTTTCAACATATATGAGTACTTTTACAGTAAAAAAAATACTTAAGGCTGGGCACAGTGGCTTGTGCCTGCAATCCCAGCCCTTTGGGAGGCCAAGGCAGGCAGATCACTTGAGGTCAGGAGTTCAAAACCAGGCTGGCCAACACAGCAAAAGCCCATTTCTACTATAATACAAAAATTAGCTGGGTATGGTGGTATGCACCTGTAGTCCCAGCAACTAGAGAGGCTGGAACATGAGAATCTCTTGAACCCAGGAGGCGGAGGTTGCAGTGAGCTGAGATTGTGCCACTGCACTCCAGCCTGGGTGACACAGTGAGACTCTGTCTCAAAAAAAAAAAAGAAAAAAGAAACAAAAAAGAAAAAACTTTGAAAAAACACACAAAGAATAAAACTACCTACCCTAACTTCCATGAAGCATTGAGATAATTAATCTGAAAGCACATGGAGATGACTACCTTTTTAATACTTAGAATTTATTTATATATTTATTTATTTGAGATGGAGTCTTGCTCTGTGGCCCAGGGTAGAGTGCAATAGCGCAGTCTAGGCTCACTGCAACCTCCATGTCCCAGGTTCAAGCGATTCTCCTGCCTCAGCCTCCCGAGTAGCTGGGACAACAGGCACGTGCCACCACACCTGGCTAATTTTTGTATTTTTAGTAGAGATGGGGTTTCACCATGTTGGCCAGGCTGGTCTCAAACCCCTAACATCGTGATCCACCCACGTTGGCCACCCAAAGTGCTAGGATTACAGGTGTGAGCCACCATGCCCAGCTAATACTTATAATTTCTCTTTGGTTCATTTTCAAATTTATCTACTCTTTTTTTCATAATGTCCTAATCTTGCTATAATTTCTATTCCTTTATTTACATTTCAAATATTCTTATTTTAAATACTCTTTCAGATTGTTTTACGGTTTTTAGTTTCTAGGATCTGAGTTTTCCCACTTAAGAATCTATAGATTCTCTTTCTCATCGTGGTAATTTTCCCTGTATGCCTTGTAATTTTGTCTGTAAACTCATCCTCAGCAAGAGTTGTTTTCTGTGGGAGCTTGCACATGTGTGCAACTGTAAGGTGCCCCTATAGGGAGATCAGGGGCTACAGCAGCCCAGGGTTGTAAGGTATCACCGGTTTCTATGTTAATTTCTTGGCTCAGGATTTCCATTAGCACCAGTGATGCAGATATGAGCCCTGCATCTGGATCCATGCAAAATCAGGAATTCTGTCCTCTCTTGGGTGAGGGAAACTCTTTCTCAGCTTACCTCGCAAGGCAAGCAATTTAATCTCCACCAGTTGGACAGAACTTCTTAGTCTTTTTCTTAATTTATCAGATGACTCTCACATCTCTAGTCTGAATACCCCCGTGAACCCCATTCATATTCCCTGCTGAGAATCTGACCTCCTTTTCAAGTCTAGCTTTTGAAGATGCTCCTTTCTTGCTTCTCAACTGAGCTGCATATTTCTCTTTCTCTTAGTGCTTCCTCACTTTATCCAGCAGGGAATGCTGGATATTCTATGTGTTGGGACACAAGGTTTCCAGCAGCAGCATGGCCCACACCATGTTATCTGGAAGTCTGAAAGAACATGGTAAATTGCAAGGTGCAAGTGTGGCACACCTGTGATGATGCTGAGGTTCTCCTGTGAGGGACATGTACCATCATATTATTTTCAGCACTCAAAACACTGATGGAAACCAAATGTACTGAGAGTAACTAGAAGTCATTTTGGTGTACAGCAAACTCTAAACACAGTTGTGTTGTAGACTCCACAGTTGTGTTGTGGACTCCACAGTTGTGTTGTACTCCACATCAGAAAGACTTGGACTTGAACCCTAGCACTGCCAGCTGTGCCATCTGGGGCTACTCATCTGTCCCATTGCCCAGCCACAGGAATAGCATGACAACTGGCAGCAATGCATATAAAGCACTGCAAAGGAAACACAGGCTTGAAGCCAGGTCTGCTGCAGGATGCTCCCGGGAGGTTGGCCTTTCTTTGCCTGATGTGATAGCACACATTCAGGGAGAGGCTGGCATCATTCTGTACTGGTTCCCTCTAGCCAGCACAGAGTCAGGGCCTAAGAACAGTGAGTTAGAAGTGGGGAGCAGAAGGGCATAACATCTCTATGGGGTTGGCACACGGAGCTTCTTGCATGTGGAGTAATCCTCAGACTGCATGGCGGGTAACACCCATAGCCATACCTCACCAGGGAATGTGGGGAAGCTGGCCAGCCACATCTCTGAGAGTATATTGTGTTGTCTCCTGTTTCCCGTGACTGTCTCTTGAAAGCCCCATCTTTTGACAGTAAAGACACTTTATGGTCTCTACATCTGCTGGGGCTTTGGTATCAGTGATGGCACTGTCCACAATGAACAGCCACATAAACACCATGACAGAGCATGCAATAATGGGAGTCATTGAGATTATTCCCAGTTCCACCTCTAGAGAAGCAATGTGTCCAATTCATTTAACTCCAAAGAGATTTCCTGAAAGGAACTCAGGCACCTTTGCCTGGGAGCACAGACTCTGGAGCCAGAATGACAGGGTTCAAGTCTCTGCTCCACCACTTATAAAGCTAATGACTTTGTTAAGTTACTCACTCTCTCTGTCCTTAAGTTCCCTCATCTCCAGGAGCTGTAATCCTACAACTAGGACTTGATTTGTAGTCCTACCACACAGAGTTGTGGTCAGAAATACCTGTTACTATATTAAAGTGCAGAGAACAGAGCTGCCACCACAAGTGCAAAGTAAAAGTTTGACATTTTTATTACTGTTGCTCATTCTTTCTGCTCATACATATTTAGGAGCAATGCTGTATTCCTTGGACACAGCTGTAAGTATAAAAGGGATAATTTTTTCACTAATGACTTCAGACAGTAGGGTAGCACTGGGTCCCAGGGACACACTAGAAGGGCACTCTTTCAAGATTCATTTAACCAAGAGATTTTTTTTCCTAGTGTCTATTACATGCCAAGCACTATTCCAGAGAATGCAGCCATTTAACAAAACAATTAAGGTCCCTGTCCTCATGGAGTTTACATTCTAGTGTGAGATACGGATGATGAATAAACATTTTCTACAGCTTTTACAGAGAGATAAAAGCTGCACAGAAAATAAAACAGGATTATAAGATAAAATGGTGGGACGTGATGAGGATATTATTCCAAAAAGGGTAGTCAAGAAGGTCCCCTTCAAAGATAAAAGTGATGGGGAAACAGCAAGAAGAAGGCCCAAGTGAGGAGGCAGGGCAACAGGAGTGGGCTGGGTCACCAGGAGCCTTGAAGGCTGTAGTATGGAGTCTGGATTGTATTTTACTGGTAACAGAAAATACAAGGTCAAGCACAATGGCAGTTTTTCAAGTCGGGGAGTGATATAACCTGATGGATGTTTTAAAAGGTCACTCTGTGCTGTGTGGACAATGTGTATTAAAGGCCAGAATGACAACAGGAAGGCCAGAGGGAAGTTGCTGCCATCACTCTAGTGGGAGAGGAGGTGGCTGGGACCAGGATAGCACTAGGGAGGTACGACTCCGTGCCAAAGTACACTGCCTGAATGAGTCTGCTAGGCCACAGAGGGAGGCAAAGGCTGAGCTGAGGCATCTAGCACAGAACATCCACGCCTCTGCTCAGGCCTCGGCACAGCCTCCTCTCGTGGTCTCTTCCAAGGTCCATCTCCCCACTGCACTGTGGGCTTCCTGACAGCAGGCACTGGATTTTACGTACAGAGCACAGTGTTCCCTGTGTTTTCAAAGTTATGAGGGCATGCCTAACTGAAGGAGGACATGGGAAAGAGAATTCTCATGTTCCTTAGCAGGAAGTCTACAGATAATGTCTAACGCCTAACAAAAAGTAGCACAATAAACATGTTGTAAAGATTATATAAAAATAATAAGCTAAGAGTTGCAAATGGTTGCCTTTAGGGCAGGGGAGGCTCTGTTCTTCCTCACTTGCTTGTCCAGTTTCTTTACTAGCCCATCAGCTCTGGGAGGGCTGAGTCCCTGGTCCTGACGCACGCAGCACACATTCAGTAAGTGCCAAAACAATGAACGAGCAAACCAACAGCCAGTCCACAATCACTTCTTCAAACCCCAAACCCAAGCCTCCGGAAACATCCCAAAGGAATGCCTCAATGAACACACCTAAAGCAAGAATTAAACACAAATCAAGACAGTTGAACAGCTTGAGTAGTCCACTCTAAGACATGGAACCTATGCTTGGCCCAGAAAGCTAGCCGCATCTGTTTGCTTAAAGCAACTAAAACAAAACTTGTTTTAAGTTACAGCTGGTGTCTGGCCACTCTATCAAGCACTTAAGATACAGAGCTGATTATTTTTCTGGCATCAACGAAGAAAGAAAGGCTGAAAGTACGGTGTCCTGTTACCAGCTGTTTCCGGAGTAGTTCTTACAGTCTATGTCTGTGTTGGGGCCAGAGCCAACTGAAGAGGCCTATACATGGAGCTTGTTGTGGTTTGTCTCTTTTTTCTTTCATTTTTCCCCTATTCACTTCACTTCCTTGAATCACAAAGAGTACAACTCTTTGGAGAGCACATCTGTGTACTCTCACTGCTATTTAAAAAGCCTATTTAAGGAGACATGAAAAACCAAGAAAAGAAACATGTATCCACTGTGGTCTCTTGGTCTTTACCCATTTACTTGGATCTAGATTCCAATACACACTCTCCACTGACCTGCTGTGTGGCCTTGAGCAAACCACTTAACCCCCTGAGCCTGTTTCCTCTTCTATAGAGCTAGGATGATGAAATGTACCTGAGGGAGTTGTGCAGCCAACTGGAAAAATGTTTGCATAGTTCCAGGCACAAACCCTGAAATATAGAAGGTGTTCCCTAATTAATATTTGACTCTTTCTCACGACTCACACCTCCCCACTCCCCAGGATGCTGAGGTTTGCCCTGAGGACTGTCCCCAGGACAATAATCACAGCAAGTATGGAAAAGAAGACCACAGCCAAGACAAGTTATGTACATGGACACTGGGGGACCACGGGAGCTGGTGCTATGCCCCAGGTGCTCATGTATTTCTTTAATTCAAACATGTCAAATTAATTCAAACATGTTCAGGCAGTCCCTGGGGAAGGTGGCAGGCCCAGAGGGTCTAGGCCTAGGGGCCTGAGAGCCAGACCAAAGCCAAGGTGCATGTGTACACATTAAAGGGTCAAGGCTCCTTAAGCCCTTCTGCTGCGAGGGTGAAGGAGGCAGGATCCTCTTTCCTGTCTTTGGTTCTGCTGTGGTAGTCTAGGGTAGATGGACTGGACACCACTACTACCCAACCCCACTTACCCTGGGATGTCCTGGGATGTCCACCAGTGAGCACATGGCGGACCCTTGGGTAACACTGAATCAGGGCTTTATGGCAGCCCCCTGCAGGCTAGGTGTCCCTCCCCACCACTACCACCACAGACCTTACCTCTATCCCACAGCGAGGGATGGGATTACATTACTCTCTGTCCTATCTCGCCCTGTTGCTGTAAGGATCAACGAGTACACACAGAAGGCCCTTAGAATGGTGACTGGTACAAAGCAAAAGCTATCAGCTGTCATCACTAGCATCTATAGAGGTGGGACTAAGGGTAACTTTTATTTTCTTCTTTCTATGTTATTTTCCAAAATTGGGATAAGAAAATTTACTTCATGATAAATATAAATACTAATAAAAAAATTATTATCTACTATAATACTAACGTATGAATACTTTGACTACATATGTATGTGTCCAGCCCAGGCAGCCAGAGCCTCCATCTACGAGGTCAGGCACCTGAAAAGTTTTCAGGATCACTGCCAAAGCCAGGGAACAAAGGCTGCCCCTGCCTGCACCCCTTCCCAAAGTATTCGGACCTACCCATAGTCCACTGCCCTCAAGCAGTCACAACTATAGGGACCACATAGGGCTCTGTCCCGAGAGTGCTCTAGTCAGCAACTGACCAATGTCCTGTGACCTCTATGAGCTGGGCCAGCAGGGCTCCCCTGAGGCTCTTGCAAGCAATTCACTGGCAAACAGGGCCAGTGAGCTAGGCACTGAGGCTAAGGGTATGACAGAGACCCCATGTATGGACAGCCATCAGAGGCCAGTACAGGCATGAGTGGGCTAGTCAAAGGACAGAGGGGCAGGTGGGTGGGCAGGTACCCTGGCTGAGGCAGGTAGAAGGCCTAGCAGGGACATCACTGTGGCTGTCTGGTATGGACAACCACCTGCTCCAAACTGGGCTTAGCATGCCCAGCCCAGGCACAGCTCTGCTGCTCCCAACAAATCCTTTAACTAGAGCCACCTTGAGCTAGTTTCTGCTTCCTACAACCAATCAGCCGAAACTGCAGCTCCAGATCTGCAGACTGGTTAATGGACATGAAGCCACCCCAGTGGAAACTGAGCTTGGTGACTGGCCAAGCTTTGATGTTCCTCCATCCCACAACTGGCCCGAGTCTCAGACTTGTTTATTTTTCCTGTATAACTTTTGCAGTGTTTCAACTAAATGGGACAGTTTTTATCAACAGTTTCCCAAGCAAGAAAAATAGCAGAATACTTGATTTGAAATGAAGACTGGTAGATCTGCTGGGCTGCATGATGTATGAGAAATGTTCCTCCTCTGAGAGATTTGGAAACCCATGCAGGAGCTATGCATCCCCTGTTGTTATGGAGACCTAGCACTCTACTGGTACAGGGTCTCTCTTTTCCTTTAGGATCACCTCTCTCCTCTTCTCAGTCCCTAATGTTTAGGCAGTAGGAACTCTAGTCCCAGCTCCGGGATAGGTGTAGGACCTAGAGCTAGCCACTCAGTCTCTCCTGTGCTTTTTGCTGGAACTCCTAGGAAAGATATCTCTTTCTGTGAGCGGGACAAAGTTGGCAGAAAGAAAGCAGAATGAATGGCAGCTCTGAAATCTCAAAGGAGCAATGTGGCCTAGGTAATAAGCCAGCATGAGGGAAGCAACCTGGAAAATGGGGCCGTGTCCTGACAACATCATTTCAGGCCCTGGATCCAGCTGTGTTTAAAGCTAGTCCTCACAAACTTCCTGGTTGTAAGAATCACTTTAGGTGGATTTTTGTCCTTTACAACCACAGATTATAGACTAATACATTGTATTAGCCCATGCTTTCACAATGCAGCTCAACTTGAGCATCATTATTTTAATAATTGTATAGCATGTTCCATGCTAGTGAACTGACTACTCACATGCATCATCTGATCCATCAACGCTGTCCAAGGTGTACTATGAGTGCCCTTACTTCACAGACAGCGTCCTATGAAGTAGTTAACTTTTGTCATCACCGTCAAACTCATCATCATTTTATCCAAAGTCACACAGATACTAGGGAGTAGAGCCAGGATCCAACCCAAGTCCTCTGAATTCAAACCCATGTTCCTTCCCCCAGAGAAGGCCATGCTGCCTCTGTGTGCTCAGTCTCATCCTAAGTGCAGACAGAGAGACACAAAAGGACTTCACCCTCTAACATCTGAGTGCTGGTAATCACCTTCAAATAAGACATATGTCCATGAACCAATTAGGGTTGCTGAAAGCCATAACAGAATTGAGATTCCAAATGTGTGGTCCAGGTACTGTTAACATGGCAGAAAGGCGAGGAGGTGAGGGGACTACACTTCAGGGCTGGATGTTGGTGTATAATCTCACCAACATTATTACAACCACAGTAATGAAACACTACATCTTCTTATTCAACTTCTCACTAGCCACCTCAACTTTCCCACATCCATCTTCAACAGAGGTTTCTGATATTATATGATTTTGCTGTTACCTCCTCCTCCCCAGGAAAAGCATTCCCTGGTAACAGTGCACACAGATCGCATCCATAAGTGCCACCCACCACCTTCTTCAAAGAGCCTTCCTTATAGTTTTCAGGTGGCACAGAGCAAGATAATTTCCAGTTTCCTCCTGGAAATGAAGAAAGCCCAGGTAATTCTATAATTCTATCATACATCATGAATATTATAGTGTTAACTGATGGCCTCTGGGCCTGTACTAGGTCATTTTCTATTGAATATATATCTTAACTGGTGGCCACAAATGGTTACTCAATGATTTCTGCTTCATTGATTGAGACAAAAATTTCAATTTAGCCATTGCATTTTATATAACTGAGAAAACTGAGTTTTTTGATCTCATATCATATTTTCTAACCAAGTTACATTAAATTAGTATGTGTCACTGAATGATTTTTCTTAGGTCAAAAATTTTTCTTATGAAATTATAATATGAAATTAAAGATATGTTCCAGAAATGAAAAGTCAGCAAGGACTTCAAAAGGACTTAAAGGAAAGTCCCATAGCACAATGGTTCTCAAATGTTCATCATTCCTGGGCCACCATTACAAAATTAGCTGAAAGAACAGAATAGTGAATGTGGCACAGCCCTGGACTTGCTGCTGCCAGCTGTTAGCAGTGTGCCACATTTGTGTGTGCATTCCTGTATGTTCTCCTTCTCTTTCCATATACATACATATATATATATATATATATATGAATATATATACTGCTGATATGTATAAAGGATTCCCAAACCATTTTAAAGCAGGTTACAGACACAATGACACTTGAGTCCTTACCATTAGTATTCTAAGAATTAGGACATTCTCCTATCCAAGAAATTTAATACTGACTTATACCATAATATTACTTAATCTATTGCCTATACTCAAATTTCCCCCAGTTGTCCCCATTATGTCTTTTAGAGGTGTTCTTTATGTCTTCCAGATTTGGTGTCTTTGGTTTCCTTTCATCTAGAAGCATCACCTACCCTTTACTCAGCTAAGGTTGGGGCAGGGGGTTAGTTCTTTTGTGACTCTGACATTCTTGGAGAGTCTTGCCTAGTTTATTACTTACTTAATATTTTTCTTTAAATCGACTTTTTAAAAATAGTAAAACTATGAAACCGAAAAGAAAGCAATAACTTGCATAAAAAGTACAGATTTCATGTACTAGGTATTTGACTTTTTTTTCTAACGTACATTAAAATAAGTATGTGACTTTAAAACTTAATGTGCCTGTCTGCTGGTCCTTCCCCACATGGCCTTGTGCTCCCTGTTAGACATGACCTCAGCCCTGCCAGGTACTACCCAGCCTCACCTGAATTCCCCACCAGCAGGGAGCTCAGCACCCCCAAGGGCCCTGGCACTGTGTGGGGCAGCTCCTGGGCTACAGAGCCCCTTTTTCCTCCGGATGGTTCAGGATCTACCTGCCTGTAACCTCTAACATGTCTTGAATAGCACTGGGCCAGGTGTCTGAAGTGTCACATTCTTCATATATAGATGAGAAAACAGGTTCATAGAGATTAAGCAGCTTGCCCACACCCTCCAAATCAGCTAGACTGCATTTTCTACTATGCCAACTGCATGCCAAGCACCTTCCTCCTGTCATAGCTAAGGCTCCCCAGACCCTTCACCTGGTATCACCAACCAGGGGTTATCACCAACCCCATGTTCCAGGTGAGGAGTCTAAGATCAGGAAGACAAGTGGTTTGCCCAGGCCACACGGCCTGTAAGTAATGCAGCAGCTGCCACAACCCCGGTCTCAAACCTAGCGTGCTTGTTCTCTCTTCCACTCACCCTAGCCAAGGCTTCCCTTGGGAGAAATACCACCCACTAGGCAATGCAGAAGATGTGGTGGGCAGCCAACCCCCACTCAGGGTCAACAAGAATTTGTCAGATTTGCTATTAAAACATGAGACCTTCACCGGGTGTGGTGGCTCACGCCTGTAATCCTAGCACTTTGGGAGCCCAAGGCAAGTGGATCATGAGATCAGGATATCAAGACCATGCTGGCTAACATGGTGAAGCCCCATCTCTACTAAAAATACAAAAATTAGCCAGATGTGGTGGCATGTACCTGTAGTCCCAGCTACTCAGGAGGCTGAGGCAGAATAACTTGAACCCAAGAGGCGGAGGTCGCAGTGAGCCAAGATCACGCCACTGCACTCCAGCCTGGCGACAGAGCAAATCTCTGTCTAAACAAACAAACAAACAAACAAACAAAAACAAAACAAAATAAAACATGAGACCAAGGATGCAAGCTGGGCTGCAGACCTGTGCTAGAGGAGGACTGCTGCTGCCCGGGGTATGGTTCTCATGCTCCCAGGAAGGCAGAGCCCTGGAAGGAGCTGGCTGATATGGCTGCGCCAGCCAGCCCATCACTGCCTGGGGAGGCTGGTAGTCACCTTGAATTCTCAACACTCCTCCTATTTATTCTTGCTTCATTTCATCATGTTGGCTTTGGCGCACTGTTCAAGCCCATAGAGACTATTTGAATTTTGACTCTGCTATCTCAAAGAGGTTAGAAACTATACCTCCAAGCATGCTTTTACTCTTCTTGAAAGCCATTTTTAAAAACATTCAACAGAAGGCCAAAGCAAAAGCCCTGTTTCTAAACCAGATCTTCCCCATGTTGACATAGGGCTTTTAACCAATGCTCTTAGGATGTGAGCTTTAAATCCTTCTCCTTGGTGGCCCTCACTCCATTACTTTACACACTCAATATCAGGAAGAGGCACCAGCAGCTTTTCTGAGATGAAGATCAAGAGCAGGGCTCTGAGTCCAACAAGAGCCCTCTGGGGCCCTTCTAGCCCAGAGCACTTCTGTGAACAAGAGTCCCGGAGGCTCACAGGCCAGCAGAAGCATGGCGGCTGGTTTCTAAGAAGCAACATGAAGTTTACTCTGGTACTGAAGGCAGTGGTGGGAACACCTCTGATGGAGGAAGTGTCAGTCCCTGTCCAGATATGAGCTGGGGCAGCTCCCCAGGCTCCCAGGGGCAACTGCAGCTTCCAGGAATCATAGACATTTGCAAACTCCCATTCCACGCCAACATTCTCTGAGTATTAAGAAGTATATGTATTTCTTGCCAGATGCAGTGGCCTGTAATCCTAGCACTTTGGAAGGCCAAGGCGGGCGAATTGCCTGAGCTCAGGAGTTCGAGACCACCATGGGCAACATGGTGAAACCTCATCTTTACCAAAAATACAAAAATTAGCTGGGTGTGGTGGCACACACCTGTAGTCTCAGCTACTTCGAAGGCTGAGGCATAAGAATCACTTGAACGCTGGGGGTGGTGGCTCACAACTGTAATCCTAGCAATTTGGGAGACTGAGGCAGGTGGATCACGAGGTCAGGAGATTGAGACTATCCTGGCTAACACAGTGAAACACTGTCACTAGTAAAAATACAAAAAACTAGCTGGGTGTGGTGGCATGCTCCTGTAGTCCCAGCTACTTGGGAAGCTGAGGGAGGAGAATCACCTGAACCTGGGAGGGCAGAGGCTGCAGTGAGCCAAGACAGCACCACTGCATTCCAGCTTGGTGACAGAGCGAGACTCCCATCTTAAAAAAAAAAAAATCACAGGAACCCAGGTGGCAGAGGTTGCAGTGAGCCAAGATCACACCACAGCACTCTAGCTTGAGCAGCAGAGCAAGACTCTGTCTCCAAAAAAAAAGTACATGTATTTCTCCTTTTGGTCAGTCTAAATTTTTACATGTTGTATTATCAAGTAATAGAATGTTATCTCTAGATACCTCATATTAATAACAGCCTTCCCAGAGGCTGGTAGAGCGACTCACACCTGTAGTCCCAGCCACTCAGGAGGCTGAGTTGGGAGGATCCCTTGAACCCAGGATTTCAAGGCTTCAAGGAGCTGTGATCATGCCATTGCACTCCAGCCTGGACAACAGAGCAAGACCCTGTCTCTAAAATAATAAAATAACAATAATAATAATAACCTTCCTACATTTCTATAGAGGTGAGAGGAGGTTAACATACAACAACTAAGGGCAATGGCACCCATATTGTAAGCATATCCTATACCTTGGGCTAAGGCAGCTCTCTGTGATCTCTCATCCTCCCAATTACTCTCCAAAATGGATACTATTAACCCTGTTTTGCAAATGACAACACAGAGACTTAAGGGTGTGCCACAGTCTAGGTTTAAATAGCCAATAAGTGACAGAGGATGTCTGACCACCAAGCTCTGGCTTTCCCACTACTCCTTTCAAGGCCATTTGCAGTTGGTGAAGTCAGTCTAACAGACTGGCAGGACACTTTGATTTCTGCTGCCCAGAAAGCAGACAGAAATGGGCAGGAAAGGATGCCAGTGATGCACAGCTGGCCTGATGCCTGAGCCTCTGAACCCTGAGCCCCTCTCCAGAAAACAAAAGGTCAGCAATCAGCAGCATTTTCTATACCAAAATTCCCACCAAAGACAAGAATGCCCAATGTCATGACACATATGAATCAAGGCCTCTTTCACTCCAGAGGAAATACGTAGGAATCAGCTGAATCTGAGGGTGGCTTTCTCCAAAAAATTCTGATATGTCATTGGAAAGCTAGAAGGAACTTAAACATTGCTGATTCTGGGCTCTGCTCTGTGCCACAGCTATCCCAGGCATTCTATCTACCAGTAACCTTCCCAATCATCCTTAAGGTTGGGGTTTACAATTTTTCACCATCCAAAGAGGAAACCAAGGTCCTAGATGTGAAGGGTGGAGCCATGGGTTATGCCCAGATTTACCTGGCTCTAAATTCAGTTCTCTTTCCGCCACCAGATTTGGAGTTACATACACATATTCCCCTATTCCCCTGGACACCTCCACACCGACTTCCTGCAGAAGCCTCAAATCAGCATGCCTCTCTGCCAACTACCAACCTCAGTTCGAGCCACTATGACCTCTCCAGGAGAACAAGCCAAGTCATTTCTTGGACCTTCTGTTTGTCCCTCAGTTCTGCCATTCTCTCTGCTAAATAATGAAATGGGCCGGCGCGGTGGCTCAAGCCTGTAATCCCAGCACTTTGGGAGGCCGAGGCGGGTGGATCACGAGGTCAAGAGATCGAGACCATCCTGGTCAACATGGTGAAACCCCGTCTCTACTAAAAAAATACAAAAAATTAGCTGGGCATGGTGGCACGTGCCTGTAATCCCAGCTACTAAGGAGGCTGAGGCAGGAGAATTGCCTGAACCCGGGAGGTGGAGGTTGCGGTGAGCCGAGATCGTGCCATTGCACTCCAGCCTGGTAACAAGAGTGAAACTCTGTCTCAAAAAAAAAAAAAATAATAATAATGAAACGGTCTCTCCTGCCATTCTATGGCTATAGCCCCAAAGCCCAGACCTCTGCATTTCTCCCCTGGGCTTCTTTCTTTCTTTAACAATAGACTTCCTGCCTCCAGTCTTACCCATTCTGAACCACCATCCATAAAAGTATACAAACTGGTTTTCTAAAGCAAAGAAAAGTGCTCCTGCTTACAAGCTTTCAGTGGTTCCCCACTGCCTAGAGCAAAGTTTCCCAAAGTGAAAGATGTTTTGGTGGCACACAGATCAGGCATTATATTGCAAAAAAAGTATTAACATTTTGGTTCTCTGTCCATCTCTTTGATTGAATGATGAGAAAGTCTCAATTGGAGGCATAATCTACTTTGACCTCTCTAAAATGCCCAAATCTCCCTTTATAACAAAAGCAAATCATAGCTCAAATTCATAGCCTATAGCAAGAATTTGACAACTGTTTGGTTTTCAGTGTGTGTGTGTGCGCGCGCGCGCATGTATATATGTGTGCTTGTGTATATATGTGTGTTTGTTCTACTTTTGGAAAGGCCATTGGTTTTCTACTTGCCTTAGTGATGTAAAATTTCCTTATGATTATTTACAATTTAAAAACTGGATTATAAAAATATATTAAGTCAGAATATATATGGCATTGAGCCTTAAGAGAGATTTGAAGATGGTTCTAAAATGACTGTAGTTTGAGTAAGACTGGCCCCTACCCTTACCTAGCACCCAGAACAGTTCTCTCAGAAGCTGGCCCATACCCTCCAAGTTCCCCACATCTCTTCACTGTCTTCCCCTCCTACACTCCACCTCTACTCGGACACACAAACCCACCATTTCCTGAATTCGCCATGGTCTTTCAAAACTTCACGCCTCTGCAGGTGCTGTCTACCTTGCCTAAACCAGGTCTCCAAGAAAAGTCTGAACTAGTACAAATACCATATCTCACTCTTTAAGATTTGCAATACACAGAAGTGTATTAAAGATGAAAGGCTCTGAGAAGTTCTTTAAGCAGTGGGAGCAATTGCTGAACTGAGTTTAACCAGCACCTCTCAACTAACGGGTTCTCTTCTTTCCCCACATTAACACACCATGGAACATGTTCTACAAGGTATGCTTTGGGAAACACTGGCCTAGAATGTTGTACTTTCCCCCACCTGATCAATTCTACTCTGAACTTATCCTTCAAGAACTCACTCATTTCTTTGAGAAGTCTTTCCTGCCTCCCCACATAGATTCAGTTGTTCTCTCTCATATATGCGCCTATAAGACTGTGAGGTCCAAAGGTATGGTTTAACTCATGGGAATTCAAAGGTGAGCATTCAGTGAGAAGCAGCACAGGGTACTTTTCCCCATAACTCCATTTAATAAGCTGATGTGCCAAAGTGATCCCTGAATTGTCACAGTTCTTACAGGCCCCTCCCAATGTGACCATCTCATTGGGTGAGTTGTGATTCTAATGTCTGAAAGATAGATTTTTCATAAAATGTAGCTCCTAAACATACACAAACTGCTTCAGCTAGGCCCCACCACGGACATAGCAATCCACCCACTGCCAGAGGAAACACTGGCCCCATGTGGAGCTCACTGGGGAGCAAGGCATTCATCTTCAATACAGCCTCTTTCCAAGGAATTTTCAAGGTCAATTCAGGCAATAGATTGCCTTGGGCACTAACACTATACCTGAACATTCTTCAGGTTGAAGGTGTGACTCCCTCCAGCACTCACTAGATTGAGTTTGTCTACAGTTTCAAGTCTCTGTCTCTCTAGACTATGAGCTCCATAAAAGCAGAACAATTTGGTCATTTTTCCTGAGCCTAACTTACAGTCATCATCCAATATCTATGACATCATAGACAGAGGGAAGGGAGAAAAGGAAGTTTAGGTCAATAGAAGTCAAGTAACTTTGGTATCTATTAGAGAGAAATCTGCAACAAAAAACTTTTAGTGTGCTAACAGGACCAAAGAGGCTTCCCGTCCAATCATCCACCACTTAGAGGCGGAGGCCAGCCTGTGGGGGAAACTCGAGGCAGCCCCACACTATGTGGGCTTCTCCATTTGAAATCACTTCCTTATTTGGATTGGGCCAAAATCCAACTTCCTGTAGTTTCCACATGGGTACTGATCCAAACTCTTGGGACAGAAAATTTTCCAAGAATGGAGACAAGAAATCTGTCATTTACCAAAAGAGAAAAAGAACCAGGCAAGTAGGCAACCTTCCCAGGCGATTCTGATGCTACCAACAGCCCAGCACCCCTGTCAGAACCAAAATCCAGGGGTGTCACAGACAATAAACCCTGAAGTCGGACCAGAAGTTTATTTGGCAGCCAGATGAATGTCAAAACTTTCTCTAGCACCTTTCAGAAATACTCAGGGGTCCATGGTTATTAACAGAGATCTTCTCATCTAGAATTTTACTGAGCTGTCTACCCATTATCAGTCCTGGATTAGTAAACACCAAATAGAAATTCTGAACAGCAAAGAATAAAAGCTTTGTCAGATAGCACCCTGTGTTCCTGCTTTGAATGACAACATGGAACAAAAACATTAAGTCAAAAGAAAGGCCCAGTTTACGTTATCCTTATCTTGCTTAAGTATATGTGTGTGTGTGTGTGTGTGTGTGTGTGTGTGTGTGTGCGCGCGCGCGCGCACGCGCAAGTGTGCAAGCAATGTGTCTGTGGGAGGGGGAAGGCTGAAGGATACCATGAGATTTTAACCCAATTTTGCAGATCCCAAAATTGGATCCTTACCTTAGTGACCCAACGGTCCAAGCCTCCCTGGCAATTTATAATCGAGAAGGGTTAAAAAACAAACAAAGTGGCTCCTCTTCATAGTTCACAGTTAACATAACCTCCCAGGGGAGCCACAAGACAGGCAACACGCTTCAGAGACCTGCTCCCACCGAGCCAAGGGAAACTGAAGCCAGACAACTGAAAGCAAGGAGTGAGGGAGACGGAGGGAAGAAAATGGAGGGAAGGGGGAGGGACGGAGAGAGTTGGAGTGAGGAGGAGAGAAAAGAAAGAAGAAAAATAGAGGGAGAGAGAGAGGGGCAGGAAGGGAGGGCCGGCCATCTTTAAATACTGTTTTATAAGACTCTTACTCAGATAGAGCTAGGTTAGATGGTTCAGAATTAAGTAAGAAGCCCTGAATTACAGCAACAGAAGTACTCTTCTTCATTCTGATATCCAAAGATGCAATTTTCTTGAACTAGAGCTCTTAAGGGGCCCCCTCGCCTGCAGGCAGAAGTGCTGCACAGGCCAGTCTGGGTCTGGAGAGCCAAGCATGTATTTGGTGCAGACTTCTGGCTGTCCATCCACTGCTCTTCCCACAACCACAGCTGCTCCTTTCTACAGCTGGGCTTATTCTGTCTCTGGGACAGCCGTGAGAAGTCTGCAGCAGAAGTAAAGTCCCCACTGAGCTCCGCACCATCTGTGTCTCAGTGTCCTCATCTGTTAGAGAGAAGCCCACCTACCTTACAGGTCACTATGAGGATTGAAATAATATGTTGAGCAACCAATGTTAATAAGCAAACACTAAAGGTGATTATTATATCTACCCTCTTTCTCTCATATTGAAAGATTTTCACCTCTTCGCACAGATTCATGGTCACTAAGAGAAATTACTGCCAGCAGCCGTGTTTTATACAGCTGTTTATATGTCCTACTCTCATCATCTTTCCTTCAGGTAGGTCCAGTTTTCAAAACAGATTTGTGTTCTGTGCTCACGCAGACAGAAGTGACCAGCTTGCTCCAAGCCAAGTTAATCCCACAGCAGAGATGGAACCTTTCCCAATACTCTTTCCTCTAATGCCTGGATTCAAGTTCAAAATGTGCCTGATAAAGACAAGGATAATTTGGGGAGGTTAATGATTGGTCAAATGCCTCCAAGCAAGCCAAGCACAAGGAGGAGCTCCTGCTTCCTGCCTCCTCCTGGAGGCCTAGGGGAATTCTGTCACAGGGTTGTTTACAAATATTACCAGATTTTACTGAGGGCCAATGGATCTAAGCTCTCTGGACAGTTTCCTCCCAGAAAGGTGTTCACACAAGCAAACAGGCTAGTCTGGGTCTGGAGAGCTCATACAATCCCTCTCCACACACTACCATCATTCAAGTTCCACGTTCCTTAGAAGAACATAGGATATAAAATTAAATACCAGCATGATTTGTGGACTGCATTTATCCCCTACATCTTAGCAGAGATTCTGAAATCAACATTACATTGCATTGTAAAATACTTAAAGAGTCATTATTTTAACTTGAAAAAGGAGGACACAGACATGTTCCAAATGGGTTGCTGCACTTAGGACACCCCACTCCCAAAATGCTGTACTGTCAATAATTCTTTACAAGAATAGTTTTTTAAAGGCATAAAATAGTGATGTACTAAAGAATTCCTTAGCAGGCCAGGGCCTCCCAAAGTTATCTAGCCCATCTCTCAGCTCCAGGAAAGCCCTCCCTTTCAGACAACTATCCCAGTCATGCAAAGCAAGCCAGATCTGTGGGATGAGGATTCAAGATAAATTGGGTCAAAGAATAAGCCTCTGGAAAAGCAAGAGTTTTCATAAAAATGGAAGCCTACACTCAGCCTGCTCAGACATTAGTAAATGTGGGAGAGGCTGAAGGCAACTTAATGGTCTAATAAAATGTTTACACGGGCGAAGGATTCTTACAGACAAACTTTGCCTGAGATCAGCAGACCATCTGCTGGGGTCTGGAGACCCTATTATTAGGCAGATTTCACTAAGATGCCATTAACTATGGGAGGGAACACATCCTCAGCCTCATGGCCCAGGGACTCCTCCCCAAGGGCACCCCCGCCAGCAGGAGTCCAGCCCTGCTCTTTCCCTCGCTAGGCTCAGCTTGGAACCCTTTTTCCCTCCCTCCATCTCTGCACTGCTCAGAGGCAGTTAAAAGGGGGCTTCTGTGTCTGTCTCCCAGTATACTGGGCAGGGGTCTTACCAGACACATCTGAGTCCCTGAGCTCTGCACAAGGCCTACCTGGCCCAGAGGAGGGGTCCAACAATCTTCAGGTGACCAGATGAGTGAGCATACAAATGAACAAATCAATAAATGATTAAGCAAAGGGACAATTGAATGAAGGAAGGGTGCCTATCCCTCATTTTAATTAATTTTAACTAGTTTCTTCAACTAACACTTTTTGAGCACCAAGCTTATATCAGGTCACACAGAATTAGTAAACAGTGAATCCAATCTTCCTTATAACCTACAACTTTACAACTTCAAGTTGAACAACTCTTCTAGGGAAGCCTGTCATGCAGCAGACAAAAGAAACTAATGCGGGAAGTGTAACAACTGGGCTCCTTTCTTTTCCATTATCATCCAGGTAAATAAGTCTTTTATAATCAAGTTTTGATCCATTCTGTCACTTGACCAGGCAAAAATGGCTGAGTGGGTCCCACTGAAGCACCAACTTGGGAGGGTCTCACTGAAGCACCAACTGCTCAGCACACTTACCATGTCCTGGGGAAGGTGGCACCCCAGGAAGGGGCCGACACACATCCTACTTCTGTCCTGGCACTGTGCAAACTGGATTTGAATGTGGAGATGCTCCCAGGGAAGGAGTGGCTGGCAGCAGCGTATTTGTTAACAAGAGATATTGATTCTCAAGAGCAACTCTAGGGAGGCCACCTGAACACAGAGTGATCAACACAGACACTGTGATCAACAGCAAAACTCTGAAAGAACCCTCCCTCAGACACAAGAAGAGGTAGGGAAATATCCAATCTTAGAGCAAGCTAAAACAAGCAAGGAAATTCTACCAAAAATTAAGAAATAAATGTCATAATTAAAGCAATACAAATATTAGTAACCATAGCAATAATAACAGTTAATATTTATTGAGAGTTGACTATGCAACAGGCTTTGTTTTAGGCACTTTACATACTAATTCATTAACCCTCACGACTGTCATTAAGTGCATACAATATTATTATCCTTATTTTACAGATAAGAAGCTGAGGTAAAAAGGGGTAGTCACCAGCTCAAGATCCCAAAACAAGCAAGTGATGGAGCCAGGAGTCAAGTAGCATGGTGCTAGAATCTGTGCTCTTAACACTTCCATTGCACGACACTGTCCAGAATCTTCTATATTCTTTCCTTATAAAAGTTAACCACCGTTTACAAAGGACTTGTTCCTTTGGAATACATCGCTTAATATTGGAATATTGAGGTCACTGAGAAAATACGACTCACTTCACAGAGCTGCTTTGCAGCCCACTTAGAGAACTATCTCTCTAATACAACACTCCTACAAATAACACTGGTGTTTCATTTACATTTGGTAACCATGTTTCCTGCTAAAAATTCCTGGGATTATTGATGTATTCCAAAACCAGGTTTCCTACCTAATGGAGTGCCAAGCTTGACATTCAACTGGCCAAGTATAACAGTGGCTCAATTATTAAATCAATAAGATAGGTGGTATCAATTAACAGATTATCCTGGAAACTTCTGTTACAACTTCATCCTTTAAGCTCACATTCACTCCAAAATGTAGATATCCTCATGTTGCATGATACAAAAAGGTAGATACCGCCTGGGAAAAGTCCACCAGCTTTGAGGGCTAGCAGACCTGGCTCCAGCCTTGTTTCTGCCCCTACTCATGTCACCTGCAGCAGATGATTTATTTCCTACAGGCCTCCATCTCCTCAATGCTCTTGACTCACACCTAACACATGCAGGGGACCTAGTCCAGTGCCCACTCACAAGGGAGGTGGCTGATCATGCTGGCTGACCTTTGCCTTCCTTATTCCTGGATTTATGTCCATTCCCTTCCTATGCCATTGCCAACACTCAGCATCTTCCTCGGCCCAGGTGGAAACAATGACATTACTTTAAAGAAATAGCCTATCACTATTTAAGATTATGAATTAGGACATACCTGAAGGGAAATGTGAATGGCATGGCCTTTGCCATAATATAAGCATCACTAAATGGCTAAAAATCAAATCACGTCCTCCAGCAAATTTCATTAGAAAGTCAGCAATGAAACAAAGACCTTGCCATCTCTGCTGTTTCACAAATTGTCTCAAATTTCCTACATTTTGGCAAAACCATTAATTTATACTATCTACAATCTGTACCCTACCAACTGTCTGATCCGTGGGCCAAATAATCCACTCCTAGAAAGTAAAAATCTACATGAACACATTAAAACCATGTTAAAAAACATATCGGGTGAGACTGAGGCAAGTTTAGAGGGAAATTTATAGCTTTTTATGTTTAATATTAAAAAAAATCAGTCGGTATAATTCATCACACTAACAGAATGAAGACGAAAAACTATATAATCATTTCAGTGGATGCAGAAAAAGCACTTGACAAAATTTAACAACCACTCCTGATAAAACACTCACCACACTAGAAACAGAAGGAATTTCCCCAACACAGTAAAGGATGTGTATGAATATTCCACAGCTAACACCATACTTACTAGAGAAATATGAAATTATTTGTCCCCATGATCAGAACGAGGAAAGGATGTCCACTCTCACCATTTCTACTCAACATTTTACTGGAAGTTGTAGCCAGTGTAATAAATCAAGAAAAAGAACATAAAGGTTAGAAAAAGGTATAAAAAGTAGAAAGAAGGAAGTAAAACTATCTGTATTCATAGGTGACATGATTATTTATGTAGGAAATCCTACATTCATTTATGTAGGAAATTCATGTAGGAAATCCTAAGGAGTCTATAAAACAACCACTAGGACTAATAAGAAAGTTTAGCAAGGTTGCAAGATACAAGATGAATACACATAAACTAATTATGTTAATATATTAGCAACACATTTTAAAATATCATTTATGATAGCATCAAAATACATAAAAGACTTAGAAGTAAATTTACGCAAATATGTACAAGACCTCTATACTACAAACTTAAAAAGACATACATAAGTAAAGAGATATGCTAAGTTTATAGATTGGAAAATACAATATTGTTAAGAGTCAGTTCTCCCTGAATTGAGCTAAAGTTTCAATGCACTCCCAATCATAATCCCAGAATTCTTTTTTTTTTGTAGAAATTGAAAAGCTGCCTCTAAAATTTATACGGAAATAAAAAGGACCAAGAATATTCAAAGCAATATTGAAAAAGAACAAACCTGGAGGACTTACATTTCTTGACTTCGAAACTTACTATATAAAACTACTGACAAAGACAGTGTGATGTTGGTGTAAAGACAGACAAACAAATCAAAGTATAATAGAGTCCAGAAAAAGACCTACACTTATTTGGTTTACGTGATTTTTAACAAAGGCAACAAAACAATCCAAAGGTCTTTTCAAGAAATGATGAACTGGAACAAATGAATAACTATATGAAAAAAAATCAACTTTGACCCCCATCTCACACCACATACGAAAATTAATTCAAGATAGATTATAGGCCTAAATGCAAACACTAATGTTATAAAGCTTTTCAGAAGGAAACAGTGAAATGTTTTCATAACTTGGTGATAAGCAAAGGTTACTTAGAACATAGAAAGAAACAACTATACAGAAAAAAGTGACAAATTAGACTTCATCAAAACTTTTGCTTATTAAAAAGACTCCATTAAGAAAACAAATAGACAAGCCACAAATTGTCAGAAGGTATTCACAATACATATATCTGACAAAGGACTGATAAACAGGTTAAAGAACTCCTATAACTCAATAACAAAATAATTTTTAAAATCTAATAAAAAGTAGGCAAAATATTTGAAAGCTGCTTCACAAAAGACTTACAGATAGACAATAAACACATTACAAAGCATTCAGTGTTATTAGTCATCAGGGAAATGCAAAATAAAACCACAAGTAGATATCACCCACCAGACTTGAAAGCTGAAAACTAGAATATCAAATATTGCCAAGGATATGGAGCAACAGGAACTCTTCTTCACTGCTGGAGGAAGTATAAAATGGTACAACCACTTCAGGAAAAGCCCTGATAGTGTCTTACAAAGCTAAACATACATCTACCCTATAATCCACCAATTCCACTCCTAGGAAAAGAGAAATGAAAACACATGTCTACAAAAAGACAGTTACAAGAACGTTCATAGAAGCTTTATTCATAAGAGCACAAAACTGGAAACAACCCAGATGTCTATCAATATGAGAAAGAATAAATAAATTGTGGAATATTCATAACACAGATTAGCATTAAAAAGGAAAAAACTACAGATACAAGCAACAACATGGATGAATCTCACAGTAAGTGAAAGAAGCTTTACACAAACAGTACATGCTGTATGATCCCACTTACATGAAGTCCTAGAACAAGAAAAACTAATCTATGGTAGAAAAAAATCCTAAGAGTGAATATCTCTGGGGGACTGGGGGCTGGGGAAGGCACATAGAGGAACTTTCTGGAACAGTGGTTCCCAAACTTGTCTGCACATTAGTATCATCTGGAGATCCTTGAAAAGCTCCCACAGCACAAGTCCAAAGCTTGACGCGCAGCATCCAGGCTACTTAGATCATCTTGGGTGGGATGCAGGCCTCAATCTTTATAGAAGCTTCCCAGATGATTCCAATATGCAGACAGCTTTAAGACATTGATCTGGGTTGACAGTAATAATCTATATCGTGGTAGAATTTGTGTTACACAGGCACAGGAGTTTGTCAAAATTCAAAGAACCACAGGACTGAGATTTGTGTGCTTTGTTGAGCACACATTTTATATACAATAAAACCTCAAAAGAAAAAAGATTCTTTACAAACATAAATTTTATCTGAGGTACTTAGCAGGACACTGATATCTGCGACTTACTCTGACTTGCATCCTGTACATCTACTCATCCCCTAGTACCCTGGCAGGAAAGCAGGTGTAGAGCAATTAGATAGAGCATGGTGTTGCCCGAGGTATAGGACATACCCTGACAGATTTTAGGTGACATGCACTTTTTTTATTGTGGTATTTAGGTATTTATTTTAATATGCACTGGAAGAAAATGGAATTAGTATTTTAAACTCATTATTTCAAGGCTAATATTACTTAGGTTAAATAAAAGAAATTAGTCTGTTTAAAAATAATAATAAAGCTGGTGCATAGATAAGATGAAAATGGCAAAGGTGAGGACTGTGACCAACCCAAGTCCGAGATCACCAGCAGCACAAATCACCAGCAGTTAACAACATAATCAAACAGCAAACTGTCCCATCCCAGGACTGTGGGGAACTTTAACTTCTCTCTTCCTTGAGCCCTCTACTTGACCCTACAGTGCCACATTCACCCAAGTGACCACAGATGTCCTGAAAAAAAGGCAACTTAATGAGACAATCTGGGTGGTATAAAACCAGGACGCTGACTGCAAAGAACAAAGGCTTATTCCATAACAGTCTCACGATTGTTCTGCAGAAAACCTGCATCAAATTCATTTTTGCCCAATTCTATTCTGCCAGACTTAATTCTCCCCATCGTTTCAGCTAGCATTCTTTCCTTACCTGCCAAAGGCATGGCTGGGGATCTGTAAAAACATGGCCACAAAGAGATTCATGTCAGAATTCAGAGACAGAAAGATTTCCTTGTGTTACCATCACAGAATTGGAGGTCTGGCTCTTAGTAGACAGACAATAAATATATGATGAGTGAAAGCTGACTGATCTTGAGGCTGGCCTTTTCAAATCCAAGTTTATACATACCCAGGTGTGTATGATGGTGCCAGGCACAGAAAGTCATAAGATAAAGTTATCCCTGAGATTTTAGACAAGGCTTTACTTTTCCTCAATAGTAACTTGCTTAAAATAATATTTTTAGGCTGGGCGCGGTAGTTCACACCTGTAATCCCAGCACTTTAAGAGGCTGAGGTGGGTGGATCATCTGAGGTCAGGAGTTCGAGACCAGCCTAGCCAACATGGTGAAGCCCTGTCTCTACTAAAAATACAAAAATTAGCAGGGCGTGGTGGTGCATGCCTGTAATCCCAGCTACCAAGGAGGCTGAGGCAAGAGAATCGCTTCAATCTGGGAGGCAGAGGTTGTAGTGAGCAGAGATCTTGCCACTGCACTTCAGCCTGGGCAACAGAGTGAGACTGTCTCCAAATATATATACATTTTATAAAACAGACAACCAGTATGTCCTTTTTTGGGGGAAGTGGGGCAATTTGGCAATACTTATTAAAATGCAACTGCCCCAACAATTTCCAATTCTAAGACAGAAACTTGTGGAAACACTTCTATAAGGTACAAAGAGATTATGTTCACCTAGCAAAAGACTGGAGACACCCCAAACATCCACCATTAAAAGACTGGTTAAATGGTAAATAGACACAAGGGAATATCCTACAGCCACTAAACAGAGTGAATTTGAACTCTCTGAACTCATGCTCCAAGACGTTGCTAAGCAGAGGGAAAGCAAAATGCAAAACAGCAGAGGTAGTATAGTCTCACACATAACTTTAAAAACAAATTTTAAAATCACAATACTAATAGACTAACATAGGCGTAAATATACATATGTGTGGACAAAGCCAGATGAATAGGCACCAACCCTCTATTAACAGCACTGTAAAGGAATGAGGAGGCTCTAGCATTCTCTGAAGGCATTTATAAAATGCTGGAGTCATGGAAACTTTGTAGTAAGAAAAAAGGTTTAAAAACAGTGTATGCTGACGCATAAAAATGCACTTAAAAACACACACACACACACAGGCTGGGCATGGTAGCTCACACCTATAATCCCAGCACTGTGGGAGGCTGAGGCAGGCAGATCACCTGAGGTCAGGAGATGGAGACCAGCCTGGCCAACACACAAAAATTAGCCGGGCGTGGTGGCACATGCCTATAGTCACAGGTATCCGGGAGGCTGAGGCAGGAGAATTGCTTGAACTCGGGAGGGGGAGGTTGCAGTGAGCCAGGACAGTGCCACTGCACTTCAGCGTGGGTGACAGAAAGAGACTGTCTCCAAACAAAACAAGCACACACATATGAAAAATGTCTCTTTCCTGGCCTTTAGACCTGCACCTCCACACCCAAGTGATGTTCCCTCCCTCGGCATTGTGTGGCCCTTCACAGAAAGGTGCAGCAGCACTGTTGAAGAGCACTCTTTTTGTGTGTAAGGAGCCTTCTTCAGAAAGGAATGTTCCCAGTGTCCCTGCAAAAGAGAGGATGGTATCCTAATGCTCCCTGCCAGCCAGGCTCGCGGCCTTGTCGCTGGTTCTCATATCCAGCATTCTCTGGCTGGCCCTGTGCAGGAAGACACTGAGAACCACATGTGCTGCCGGAAGAGTGCCCTTTCTGAACTGGAAGCCACTGATGTGTTCTGAGCTTTCTGGTTGTGTTTTAAGGGAGCTGGGGTTATTATTGAAGATCCTTTCTTGGGACTTTTGCTTTTATTTAAACATACATATACATAATTCAACCACAAGAACTACTTCTCATGAAGAAATGCTAAGAGGCCACTGTAATGTAACCTTATTAAGCCAAAGCAACTAAGAGATGGAACAAGTCTACCAAATTTGAAAATGGGGAGATAATGAAATGGAGGCACTCTACTCCAGAGCTATGTAAAAATAGTTTTTGCAAAGTTCAAATGATTGCTGGAGGCAAGAAGAGCTGGCCTCTCTTCTCCTTCCCTTTCATTCTCCCTGAAACAACATCACTCAGGGCTACAACCATCTGTAGCTGCCAGGGGAAGCCACAATACATTCAGAAAGTCTTGGACCCACTTATCCCTGAGCTTGGAACTGCACAAACAAAAGGTTAAGGGAAGGGGGATGGGGTACAGGGAATAAAGGCTTAAAGATTAAAGTCACAGGCAGAGACAGGCTCAGTTTTTTAATAACTGAAAACACGAGTTGGGTCTGAATGTGTCCATTGTTTAGCGGAGAGGGCAGTCTATGCAGGCAGGACTGGCTGGCGACAGGACTGCCTTTCCATCAGAAATAAGACTTACCAAAACGGGGGGGCCTGGGGCAGATCTCAACCCTGAGCTCCATTTACTGATGATGACATAGAACACAGCAGCCAGGTAAGAATCAGACTGTTGCTACCCTGGGCCATGGCAAGAAGTGGGGCTTGAAATAAGTTATGGAGTCAGTGGCACTAGTGTTCTTGTAGAGTCACTGGTGGGAGTGTAGACTGGTACAGCCTTCTGAGAAGCAATTGGATCAGAGGTGTGAAAATGTGTATTTCTGGCTGGGCCCAGTGGCTCATGCCTGTAATCCTAGCACTTTGGGAGGCCTAGATAGGAGCATCACTTGAGGTCAGGAGTTCAAAACCAGCTTGGCCAACATCGTGAAACCCTGTCTCCACTAAAAATACAAAAATATTAGCTGGGTGTGGTGGCATGTGCCTGTAATCCCAGCTACTTGGGAGGCTGAGGTAGCAGAATTGCTTGAACCTGGGAGGTGGAGGTTGCAGTGAGCCTAGATAGCACCACTGAACTCCACTGTGGCAACAGAGTGAGACTCCATCTCAAAAAAAAAAAAAAAAAAAATGCACATTTCCACCTCCAGGATTCTAGCCCCAACAAATAATTCAACCTAGAACAGACCCTGATGCACAGAGATATTCTGTGCAGCATTATTTGCAATAGCAAGAAATCAGAAACAACCTAAATGTCTAACACTAAGGTAATAGTGTTTACTTATTTATAATCTGCCTTACTGCAAAAAGGATGTAAAGCAGCTTACAAAGGTACATAGAACAAAGAGGAAAAATGCAAAAGAAGAATCACAGCAATAAGAGAAAAAAAAAAGTATTCATTTAAAAAACGAGGCCAGACTTGGGCCTTGAGTATCCAAACCCTCCCTAGAGGGGCCACAAGACAAACCTGCCGCTGCTGTCACCAATAATAATAATGGCAACTATTTATTGAGCGTGTGCCCCACACTGTGCGAGGCTCTTTGAGGCCTCTCATTAACCCAATAAGGCGTTGTCATTCTGTCTCCCTTCTGCAGACAAGGAGACTGAGGCTCCAGAAGCCATCCAGAGCCAGCAAGTGACAGACACAGGTTTGGGACACATTTCTTCAAGTCAGAGCTTATATGCTTTCCACACCACCACACACTTAAATAAATAGTGTATTCATACAATGGAACTTGTGAAGGCATGAAAAAATTATGTTTACAAAAAGTGATTCATGGCTAGGGAAAAATGTTTAGGGTATAATGTTAAATTTAAAAGCAGCCAAAAAATTACATGAAATGCATAATTTCCATCAAGTAAACCAGATGATTATTATTTTCTTCCTTATACTGTTGTTTATTATCCAGTTTCCAAAATAGATCTGTATTGGTTTTATAATTTAAAAAAGTGACTCTGTATTTAAATATATATATATTTATCTATATATATATTTATCTATATTTATCTATCTATCTATATATCTAAAGGGTCACTGTATTTGTATCACAGCACAAATCCCATGATATGTACAACTCGCTTTTGTTTTAAATAAAAATCTTACATACATAGTAGAATCAGAAAATATACATGCCAAATCTTGAGCAAAGGAAAATGTGTGATTCTTGTGTTTATGTCTATCATTCAATTGATCATAAACAAATAATTTCATTTGGCTCAGAACCTTGTCTTTGCACAGTTTTTTGAAGTTACATATGTCAGAAGACATTTATTATAAATTAGTTTCATTTCTTTTTTATTTTCTTCTTCACATACAGACTCTCACATAGTCAAAGAGCAGAGAGTCACAGACACACTGTCTCGGGCCTTCCCCCGGCTACACCACAGACCCACATGAGTAGACAAGGGCCACACTTTCCAGGCCCTCGCAGAAAGGCAGTAAGGGCAATCCCCACAGTCACCCCATTGCCCAAGTCTATCCAGGCCATGGTTGCTTCTTGAAGAGCAGTTCTTCACCTGGGTCCAAACACTTCCTGAAATAGTTTTAATGCGTTCTGCTTCAGAGAGGGGCCAGAGCTCTCCCCAGTTTCTCAAAGAGCTCTCTAATTGCTAATCTAGACATGCCAGGCTCAGTCTTGCCATGAAGTCTGGGACAAGTTCCTTGTCTATACCATCTTGACCCCAAGCCTGAGCCCCAACCTATCTTCCAATGATATGGGAAGGTTTAGCCATTGAAAACTGACAGAGGGAAACATTTATTCGATAATTACACATGTGAATGGGAGGCGCCTTCAGCTCCATCATGGAGAGAGGAGATAAGGCTTAGAAGAGGCTCACAGAGCCTGGATTCCCCTGTACCTGTCAGGTCCCACACACTCCACCAGGTAAAACGCATCTGGTAGATGACAGTGGCTCCAACTTTGACTTTGGAGTTTTTTTCTCCTGATCACCAAATAGTATGCTCAGCTGCAGACACAGGCCTGGTTTTCTATTATGAGACAAAAGAATGATTTTCCAAGAGCTATTTAATTATTTAGTTAAAACTTGCCCCCTCCATTGCCATGGTGTTAAGCACCCTCATTGAGAACTAGCTTTCAGCATTGCAAAGCAATGGCAAGTCAGCTGTGTTTTGGTTATCTGAAAGAAGGAAAAAATATTTTAAATGCCTTAATATTTAAACAAATAGAAAGAAGCCAGATTTCGTCATGTTTCCTCAACTCCAGAAGCCACTGAACAGCCCAGGCCCTAAACTTTAAAATGAGTTTAGACTAAAAGAAGTATCTCAGGCTACCACCAGACTTTAGGCGAAGATTGTGTAAAACAGCAATTGTTCTGTTGCTACTGGGAACCAGCCCCAGTGCTCCAGTGGGAGAAGGGGAGGGGTGAGAGGAGGGGGAAAGCAGCACTGGTTGACCAGCTCTAAGAGGGAGGAGCGAGGAGGGAGGGGGATAGCTATTCAACTACTAATGTTCATTGTAGACATTTTAGAAAATAACATTGGGAAAGAAAAAAACATTGGGAAAAAAAGAACTTCTTTATAAAAGGAAATTAAAAGTTATCTACATTCCAGCTCTAAAGTTAGCTACTGTTAACATTTAATGTCTGTCTTTCTAGTCTTTTTCTTGTGCCTATGTATTTTGTATATTATTGAAATGAACTGAAAAAGAATTCCTTGCCCTGCTTTTTTTCACTTAACATTATATGCAGCGTGACTTTTCATATTTTTAAATTTTCTTCATAAATATCACTTTAAAGAAGGGCTGCACAAAATACCTTATTTTGCTTCATTTGGTGACTCCCAATTTTTGCTCTTATTAATAATGTTATGAAGAACATCTTTGTGCATAAAGCTCTGGCTCATTTCAGATTATTCCCTAAAAGAGGAATTATGAAATCACAAAGCAGAACTTATTTCAGGATCCAGATTGATTTCCCAGAATTAGTTCCCTGGAAGGTAGGACCAAGCTGAAGTTCTCTAATAACTTATTGTTAAAACCACCATCCCATTCCCACCCAGCCACTGCTGCACCCTGCCACCCCAAAGGCATCTGACCTGCAGATGCCTCCCAGAGGAGCCTTTTCCCTCCTGTGCCGGGAAAAAGAACAATGGCCTTAGGACAGCACAGATCCTCAATCCAGGTGGGAGCTCAGCACCCTCCAGCTGGGAAGCCTGTGGTGTCCAAGCTCTCCAGAAACCCCGAGAGGCTCAGACACCTTCCAGCCTTGTTGTTGCCATTAAAAACACTATGCAGGCACCCTGTGTTTTTTATGAGCTGAAAATATTTCACGTCCCAAGAAGGAAGAGAGGGGAAATTGGGGTGCAGGACTCAGCTCCATGCCAGGAATATCGGATAAGGGCAGGCTTTGTGGCAGCCTAGCTTTCCATGTTGTTTTTGGTTGGGTTTTTTCGTCTTCACAAAAGTTGGGGGACTGAGGGAAGATGGTCTTCCCCCCATTCCCCAAGATAAGATTTTACTTGCAGAGAAAACCACTATTCAGTCTTCATGGCTCATTCTCACTTAGAAAACTGTACCGTTTCTCTTCCCTTCTGTCCTCTCATGCCAGAGGAAAACCACATCTGCTGATAACAGAGCTCCTCTTCCTCTGGAGGGAGGGAGGCAAAAAGAGGGGCAGCAGAGCACCTAAGAGAAATGGCTTTGGAGTTGTACAAGCTATGTCCAAATCCTGGCCTGTGGACTAGTGTTTGACCCTAGGCAAGTCACTTCCCTTTCTGAGGCTCAGTAATCGGAACTGATGATGTAGTCCTTATAAGGTCATGGTAAGGATCACAGAAGGTGACGTTTGTAAAGCACGTAGGTATGGTAGCTGGTACAAAGCAAATAAGTCAATTCATTTTTAAATAATATTTTAGAATCATTATTACTACCCAAATGACCAGGCAAATGATCATCTGAAGGGAAAAAATTACATAGCTGGATAAATAAATGAATGCAGAAAAATAGGCCCTTGCCAATACCCAGGCTACAGGCAGAGGGCAGCCACTCCCTTGAAGTGCCAGTAGGTTTGCTCTGTCACAGTCACAGGAGCCCTCTCTGCAGACAGCAACACCCTCTCAGATGCACCCTGCTACAAAACAAGAGCTGAGCCCTCGCCTCCCCTGCTTCCCTTGGAGGCTGGTCTGGAGGGTACTTTCTTTCTGCGGTATGTGGCTATACCATAGGGCCTGTTTTTGGGCCTACTAGTTTAGAGTATCCCCTGATTCCCCCAAGTCCTGACAGGGGAACTTCAGTGATACATAAGGACAACATAAGTGAGGTCTGGGGAGACCCACTCCTTGGGACGAGGACACAGTCATTAACAGCAAGGGCCCTGAGTGTGGCGACCCTGCAGAGCATTCATACAAGCCATCCCATTTAACCCTGAAGGGGCATGATGGAATTCCCATGTTGTCATGTTAAGATCATGTAGCTGGTAAGGGACAGTGACAATATTTGAACCTAGGCTCTAAAACCCAGGCTCTTTTCTACCAGTGCTATACAGTCCCTGTTTAAAGCAAGCAGGCGCCCCTGCCCTGAAGCTTGGATAGCCTCCAGAAAGAAAAATATCTGTTAGGATGCTTCACACATTATTACTGCTACCCACCAATTTCAAGAATGTCTTTCTTTTCTACCCAAGTAGACCAAAAGTATTGGGGGTGGAAGTATCTTCTGTATCTTTTCCATACCTCCTCCCACAACAAATACACACTCTTCCTTCTAAATCACAGGTGTCCAAGAAATATTGTGGAAAGAGTTCATCAATCAATCAGATGAATGAAAGGAGTCAAAAGACAAAGGAGTTAAATAAGAGAGGGGAAGAAAAAGACAAGCTACAGATAAAATTGTCACAAGAGTGTAAGCACTATAAAAATAAGTTTGTGAAGTCCAAGAAGAGTCTTGATCTTCTGGGGTTCTGTTCTAGGTGTCACAGCAGCAGACAGCTAAGGTGAGAGGAAAGAAAGTGATTAGGATGGCCGGGCGTGGTGGCTCACGCCTATAATCCCAGCACTTTGGAAGGCCGAGGCGGATGGATCACAAGGTCAAGAGATCGAGACCATCCTGGTCAACAAGGTGAAACCTCGTCTCTACTAAAAATACAAAAATTAGCTGGGCATGATGGTGCATGCCTGTAGTCCCAGCTACTCGGGAGGCTGAGGCAGGAGAATTGCTTGAACCCAGGAGGCGGAGGTTGCGGTGAGCCGAGATCGTGCCATTGCACTCCAGTATGGGCAACAACAGCGAAACTCCGTCTCAAAAAAAAAAAAAAAAAAAAAAAAAAAAAAAAAAAAAAAAAAAAAAAAAAAAAAAAACAGAAAAAAAAAAAAAAAAAAAAAAAAAAGAAAGTGATTAGGAAACAGCCAGCTGCAGCTCGAGAGCCCAGCTCGGAGCCCCATAGGCACAGCCTTGGATGAACCTGGAGAAGAGTGGGTCCAGGGCCTGCTGCAGCTACCACAGTCTCTGAGCACACAGAGAAAAATCAGTAAAGGGGCACACCCGAGAACCAGCAGGCTTTTCACACCCAACTGTGTCTAGTTCACATGGCAGCCTGGAGAGAAACGAGACATCAACCCTGTTTTACAGATGGACAGGCTGAGGCTTGGAGTGACGTCACAGTCAAGGCCACATAGAATTCTGCCAGGCTAGTTAGACATTGCACCACTGCATCAGCAGCCACCACTCCAGGGCCAGTTCCATCATTCCTACTCCATCACAATACCACATACAATTTTACTTAATATTTTTCTTTAAATAACTAATTTTGCCCTGTTCTATTTTATAAAACTCACTTTTTTCCCTTAAAGGAACACTGATAACACTTTATCCAGTAATTCCTCTCCTAGGTATAGGAATTCTGAAAGAACTTGAAAACAAGAAACAAACAGATACTTGAACATTCACAATAGTACTATTTACAACAGATAAAAGGTGGAAACAACCCAAGTGCCCACTAATAGATGGAGGGAAAAACAAAATGTGGTCTTTATACTGGAATATTATCTAACCTTAAAAGAGAAAGAAATTCTGACCCATGATACAACGTGGATGAACCTTGAGAAAATTATGCTTAGTGAAATAAGCCAGTCACCAAGCCTGTATGATTCTGCTTATATGAGATGCCTAGAGTAGTCAAATTTATCAACAAAAAGTAGAATGGTGGATGCCAGGGGCTGGGGGTGGGGAAAATAGGGAGGTAGTGTTTAATGGGTACAGAGTTTCAGTTTGGGGTAATGGAGAGTTAGAAATAATGGTGACAGTTGCACAACAATGTGAATATACTTAATGCCACTGAATTTTACATTTAAAATGGTTAAAATGGTAAATTTGTTATATATTTTTTTACCATAATAAAAAAAAAAATACCCCGAGGCCAGGCACATGAGCTGAAGTCTAAGCTACTCAAGAGGCTAAGGTGGGAGGATTGCTTAAGCCCATGTTGCAGTGAGCTAAATGATCATGCCACCACATTCCAGCCTGCACAACAGAATGTGACCCATTTATACAATAAAATATTTTTTTATTTTGTAAAATAAATAAATTTAAAAATAAAAAATATCCCCACAAAAAGGAAACTTTATATGGCTGCAACAAATGAAACCATGACATGGCAATATTAGAAAGTAACAATTAAAAATATATATATTACGTTATATTGGTATACAACCATGCATTGCTTAATGATGAAGATACATTCTGAGAAATGTGTCATTAGGCAATTTCATTTTTGTGCAAACATCATAGAGAAGACTTACATGAACCTAGATGGCAGAGCCTACCACACACCTAGATTGTATGGGGTAGCCTATTGATCCTAGACTACAAACCTGTACAGCAAGTGACTGCACTGAATACTCCAGGCAATTGTCACCCAATGGTATTTGTGTATCTGAATATACCTAAACATAGAAAAGGGACAGTAAAAATACAACATAAAAGATTAAAAATGGTACCCCTGTACAGGGTACTTAGCATAAATGGAGCTTACAAGAGTGGAAGGTGCTCCGGGTGAGTCCGTGAGTGAGTGGTGAGTGAATATGGAGGCCTCGGGCATCACTGTACTATTGTAGACTCTATAAACAATGGACACTTACACTATACTAAATTAATAATAAAAACATTTTTCTTTAATAATAAATTAACCTTAGCTCACTATAACTTTTTTATTATATAAACTTTAAAAATGTTTAACTTTTTGACTCTTGTAATAACACTTAGCTTAAAACACAAACACACTGTACAGCTGTACAAAAATATTTTCTTGGCTGGGCGCAGTAGCTCACACCTGTAATCCCAGCACTTTGGGAGGCCAAGGCTGGTGGATCACGAGGTAAGGAGTTCAAGACCAGCCTGGCCAACATGGTGAAACCCCGTCTCTACTAAAAATACAAAAATTAGCTGGGTGTGGTGGCAGGCACCTGTAATCCCAGCTACTCGGGAGGCTGAGGCAGGAGAATTGCTTCAACCCAGGAGACAGAGGTTGCAGCAAGCCAAGATTGTGCCACTGCACTCCAGCCTGGGCAATAGAGCAAGACTTCGTCTCGAAAAAAAATTATATATATTTGTTAAAAACTAAATGGGACGGGCGCGGTGGCTCAAGCCTGTAATCCCAGCACTTTGGGAGGCCGAGGCGGGTGGATCACGAGGTCAAGAGATCGAGACCATCCTGGTCAACACGG
>NW_016107772.1:1141250-1177641 GCF_001604975.1 Cebus imitator
TAGAGACGGGGTTTCACCATGTTGACCAGGATGGTCTCGATCTCTTGACCTCGTGATCCACCCACCTCGGCCTCCCAAAGTGCTGGGATTACAGGCTTGAGCCACCGCGCCCGGCCTAATTTTTGTTGTTAGAAGTAGAAGGAAGCTGGGTACAGTGGCTCACGCCTGTAATCCCAACACTTTGCGATGCCTTGGTAGGTGGATCATTTGAGCCCAGAAGTTCAAGGTCAGGCTGGGCAACATGGTAAGAACCCCGTCTTTACAAAATAAATACAAAAATTAGCTGGGCATGGTGGCAAGGACCTATGGTTCTAGCTACTCAAGAGGCTGAGGTGGGAGAATCACTTGAGCCAAGGAGGTAGAAGTTGCAGTGAGTTGAGATGGTGTCACTGTACTGCAGCCTGGGAGACAGAGCCAAACTCTGCCTCGAAAAAAACAAAAAAAGAAGTAGAAGGAGTATACACTAAAATAGTAACAAGTCTAGTACAGAAAATACATAAACTAGTCATTTATTATCATCATAGGTACTCTAAGTAATTGTATGTGCTACAAGACTGAGCACAGTAGGTTTGCTTACACCAGCATCGCCACAAAGACATGAGTAACGCTGCTCTACCATGTTACCACAGCTTTGACAGCACTAGGCTATAGGAATTTTTTGGCCCCACTATGATCTTATGGGACCACTGTCATATATACCTTCCATTGTTGATCAAAGCTGTCATTATGCAGTGTATGAAGGGAGTTTTGCCTTCTGTGAGGCACTTATCCCTGGTCAAGGAGGGACATGAGCAATATCCAGAGAGCCAGTGCTTACTGGCCTCCTCCTGGATGTGGCCAGAGGAGCTGTCCATGGACTGAGAAAGGAAGGACTTGCTCAGCAGATGATTCAGTGTCAGTTGATCTGTGCAGCCCCTAACAGCAGCGCCTGTCTTGCTGTAGCAGGAGTACCCAACTCTGGGAGCTCCTCATGTAAAGACACTGGGCACCGAGCCTGGGCTCCATCAGTGCCTGGGGGTCTAACTCTACCTGTCCAAAAGGCAGTCTGCAGCTGAACCATCCTTTGCATACAAAAGCCCGTCTACCAAACTCCCAGGTGAGGAGGGCTGAAGGACAACAGATCGGCAAGGCTGGGAGGGGAATCCGGTAAGATCACCACACCCCCTCAGGCACAGGGCTCCTGGGCAGAAAGGAAGCAGGAACCCTGGGAAAGGAGGGTGGTGCCAACAAACTTTGCAGATGAGGCAGCCCCAGCAAAGCGGGGCTGCTGGAAACCTTTGCTTGTACAGTCAAAATATACAAGGACATTTAGAAATAGTCAATTAGATGTGATACTGTGGAATAATAATACCAATGGTCCGGAGTGGAACGCATTAGCTATGCATTCCAAATACCTGATTCCAGGGTCTGGTCGGCAAGGCAGATACTTTCACCATCTAGTACAAAGGGTCAACACTACCAAGGCTGCCAAACTTTTGCCTGAGGGCAACACGGCAGCTAGCCAGGAATCCAAAAGCTGCACCTGATTGGCATAAAACAAAGTCAAATGGAGCCCCTTTCATCTACCCCACAAAAAAGAAGCCCTGAGGCTGCTGGCACTCCTGCCACCCCCTCAGCCCGCCTGCCTGCCAGGCCTCATCATGATCACAACAGCGTTCTCATCCCACACCCATACCTCATACCCATTCTGTTCCAAGTACTTCTTATGTTCCCTGTCTCCTTGAAACTGCACTGTACACTCTACCTAGAGCTGGCCTCCCAGTTTGGCAAGTCTATTTCCTAACTTGGGTTTCTGCCTTCCTTCCTTTCCATACCCACCTTCCTTTCCATCCCTCCTTTACCACCCTAACCACTGGCACTGCCCTCCAAAATGGTCTCCTGGCCTCTCTCCCCTCCAACCCATCATTGCAAGGCTAAACTCTGTAAACCACAGACCTTAACTACCCTGCTTAAACTCTTCAAAGCTGCCTGCTGCCCCCAGAACAAAGTGTAAATGTCTTGGTCCAATACACAAAGCCCTTCATAATCTGCTTTACCAGCTCACCATTGGCTGCTTATACTTATGACCAATCACACAAGCCTTCTCTGGATTGTCCAAACCTGCCAAATCCTTCATGCTTCTAGGCTCCATGCAGACAATGCCCATTTTCTGAAACTGAATCTGTCATTGCTACCAGGCAGACTTTAATTATCCATGAGGACTCCACACAAATGTCACTTCCTCTGTGAAGCCTTCCCTGGCTCCCACCTCTGAACCCCTTTGGTGTGTTGTATGGTCCTTGATGCATCTATTTCATATTCAGAACATCTGTTTTACAGTCTATCCCCTACCCTCCAACTCACTGAACAGTGAGTCCCACGGGGCAGGGCCACCTTTTATCTGCCAAGTGTTCTCAGTGCCTAACATTCAGAATGCCCTGCTCTATCTACTATGTGCTAAACGTACATTTGCAAAAAATAAAATAAAAACAAAAAATGATATCCACCCTTCACCAAGTGAACACATTCATTGATGAAGAATTAATTTTTCTTACAAATAACCAACTGGCTAAGAATTGTAAGCAAAAAAGAGGTGTACAAGAAGGATCCCAGGTACCTCAAAGAAGCGCGGGGAAAGACCAGCCTTCTCTCTGGTCTAGCACACTATTTCTATCAACATGCTGATTTCCAGAACTCCTAGTTTCCCTGACTTTCCTTCCTAAGTTTCAAATTCCCAGAGAAAAACATTTTTTTAGTACATCTTGGCTCAGGTATCTACCCCTGGCCCAATTAAATATGAATAGGGCTGGAGGAAGTCAGGTGTCCGGGTTCAAATGTGGTCCCTGGGCACCCACTCCTACACAGCAGAGTATTCAGAGATGGGAGACTTGCGGGGTAGTCACACCTTCCCAGTTGGGGCCTCCAGCATCTCATATTCGTGTTCAAGGTTTGAAATGTTCAAAGTTTGAAACGTAATGGCATTATCAGGCTAAAAACCTACTTCTACCTCTCCTACAGGCCTGAGCCTCAGCCTTGTCCTCAGACACTGTCCCTAGGGTGTGCCATGGAGCTCACACATGAAGATAGGCTGGGAACATAAGCACAGTGATATCTGAGAAGCTGGAGAAACAGCCCTCCTCATGGCTCAGTAGCAATCTATTATTATTACCTAGTCCCTAAACCGCTGGGGGAAAATGTGTTTCAGAATTCAGTACTTAAAAAAAAAATTCAGAATAAGGCTAGACATATAAATCAATGGAATTTGAGAATCTAGAAAGAGACATTCACATTTACAGTCAATTGACTTTCGATAAGAGTGCCAACACAAATCAAGAGAGGAAAGAATAGTTTTTTTAACAAAAACTGGGACAACCAGATGTCCATAAGCTAAAGAATTAAGTTGGACCTCTACTTCACACCATATACAAAAATTTACTCCAAATAGATGAAAGACTTAAATGTAAGAGCTAAAACTATAAAACTCAGAAGAAAACATTGGTATGAATCTATGTAACCTTGGATTAAGGAGTTATTTCTTAGATATGATACCAAAAGCACAAGCAACAAAAGTAAGAAACTGGAAGGTTTTAAAAATTAAAAGCTTCTGTGCTTCAAAGGACACCATCAAGAAAGTGAGAAGACAACCCACAGAATGGGAGAAAATATTTGCAAATCATATATCTGATAAGGAACTATCTAGAAAATATTAAAAACTCTATGAGTCAAAAATAAAAAGCCAAGTCAATTTTAAAACTGAATAGGAATGTTCAGTTTTAAAAGAGCTGAATAGGAATGTCTCCAAAGAAGATATATTAACAACCACATGAAAAGATGCTAAGTATCACTAACCATCAGGGAAGTGCAAATCAAAATCACAATGAGATAGCACTTCACACCCACTAGGACGATTATGATCAAATAGACAGACAATAACAAATGTTGGTGAGGATGTAGAGAAACTAGAACCTGCATACATTGCCGTGAGAGTGAAAAATGGTATTCCAGCTGTGAAAAAGTTTGGCAGTTCCTCATAAAGGCAACACAGAGTTATCATATGACCCAGCAATTCATGAGTATATTTATACCCAGGAAAACTGAAAATGTACGTTTACACAAAAACGTGTACATGACTGCTCATGGTAGCATTATTCATAATAATTCAAAAGTAAAAACAATCCAAATGCCTATCAACTAATGAATGGATTTTTAAAATGTGTTTCAGAATTCAGAACATGAACATAAATTCATATTCATGTTCAAGGTTTGAATTGTTCAAAACTTGCATGGAATATTATTCAGCCTTAAAAAGGAATGAAGCAGAGACTGATGCTACAATATGGGTGAATCTAGAAAATATTACACTGGCCAGGCGTGGTGGCTAACACCTGTAATTCCAGCAGTTTGGTATGTTGAGGCAGGAGGATTGCTTGAGCCCAGGAGTTCAAGGCTGCAGTGAGCTATGATCATACCACTGCACACCAGCCTGAGCAACGGAACAAGACCTTACTTCAAAAAAAGAAAATATTACACTAAATGAAAGAAGCCAGACATGGAAAGTCACAAAGTATATATAATTCCATTTATATGAAATGTCCAGAATAGGCAAACCTATAGAAACAGAAAGTAGGTTAGTGGTTGCCTAGGGCAGGTGGAAGGGGAAAATAGGAAGTGACTGCTATTGGTATGGGGTTTCTTTAATGAAAGTGTTCTAAAATTGATCACAGCAATGGTTGCATAACTCTGTGAATATACTAAAAACTAATTAACTGAAACTTAAATGGGAAAACTGTACTGTACGTGAATTATATCTCAATAAAGCTGTTATAAAAATTACAGTGGCTCATGCCTATAATCCCAGCATGCTGGGAGGCAGAGGCAGGCAAATCACCTAAGGTCAGGAGTTCAAGACCAGCCTGGCCAACAGGGTGAAACCCCATCTCTGCTAAAAATACAAAAATTAGCCGGGCGTGGTCGCATTCACCTGTAATCCGAGCTACTTGGGAGGCTGAAACAGGAGAATCACTTAAACCTGGGAGGCAGAGGTTGCAGTGAGCTAAGATCATACCATTGCACTCCAGCCTGGGTGACAAGAGTGAAACTGTCTCAAAAAAGAAAACAAAATGTTTCTCAAAAATATGATACAGTTGCCATACAAAGGAATATTCTATTATAAATTAGTGTCACAGAAACAGTCTATGTTTTATTGCTTAGTAAAGAGAAGCTATATATGAAGTGCTTCATAATATAAAATTATAAAATGATGAATAAATTAAAATAATTATCCCCCCAAAAGATAATTCTGTACATACATAAATATATATTATATAACATCCCAACAGGGATGGGACCGTTCCCTATAATCAAACATTAAATATTCACACTAAACGGGAATAATAAAAGCTTCAGTCAGTTCAGATGGAGTTTTGCATCCAAACTCCAAAAAACTGCTTACAGTTTACAGAGCTAGTTGAATTTTCAAATTATGGATAAGGTATGGTAGACTTAAATTTTTTCTCTCTCTTTTTTTTTTTTTTCTTTCTTTCAGGATCTTGCTCTCTTACCCAGGCTGGAGCGCAGTGACACAATCATAGCTCACCGCAGCCTCAAACTCCTGGGCTCAAACAATCATCTAGCTTCAGCCTCCCAAAATGCTGAGATTACAGGCATCAGCCACCATGCCCTGCCAGATCTGTATTTTTTACCATGTCTCGGTAAGGTACAAAATACAATCATTCTTGCTAGCTTATCCTGAAGAGTTTGTAAAACAATTGAGAATTTCTAAATTGTCCCTTGGAAATGTCAATTTTAGAAATATGCAAAGAGTGCAATGTAGCTAGTTCAGTCTATAAGAGAGAAGGAAAAAAATGTCCTTCATTTTGAACAGAATCAGAACAGTATAACATCACCAACAATACTTACAAAAATTAAGTAATAACACGAAAAATACACATTAAACCAAAACAAAATACAGAACTACAGAGATGGCTATAAATAAATATACTGATAGGTACTTAACTTATACTTTTAACACTTGGGAAAATATATATAAAGAGGAACACTATCCAGCCTTTAAAAAAGGAAATTCTGACACATGCTACAACATGTATGAACTCTGAGGACATTATGCTGAGTGAAGCAAATCAGTCAAAAGGACAAATACTATATGATTCTACTTAATAGTCCAATTCACAGAGAGAATAGAATGGTGGCGGCCAGGAGCTGGTGGGAGGGGGAAATGAGGAATAAGTGTTTAATGGATACAGAGTTTCAGTTTGAGAAGATGAAAAATTTCTAGAGATGGATAGCAGTGATGGTTGCACTACAATGTGCATGTACTTAATGCCACTGAACTGTATATCTAAAAATGGTTAAAAAGGTAAATTTTATATTATGGATATGTTATCGCAATTTTTTTTAACTTGGAAGAAAATAGGAAAAAAAACACTAAAAGTAGTTGGTGGTGGGATCTGAGGGTATTTGGAAGGCCAGACCAATCAAGTCTATATATTGTTTGGCTTTGATGCCTCTCCTTTTTTCCTTGCCACCTCTCTGGAACATGAACACTGGATCCAGGGCTACAAAAAGCTTTTTGTATTGCTGTTCCTGCTGGTGGTCTATTGCATCTTCTCAGGCAATGCAGAAAGCATGTCTTCACAGTCACACTAAACCTCAGAATGCAGAATACAAAATACAAAATGCCCACACTCACCCAAGTTAATACTCCAGACCATCACTCCTTACACAGACAAAGAATGGAAAGCAACTTATGTCAAGCCATTCTACAGACGCTTGAGGAATCCTCAAATCTCTCTCCAGTAGTCTCTGAATGAGCCAAATGGGGAAGAAAAAGAAAGCAACACATTAACTGAAGACCTGCTATCCACCAGGTAGTATGTGGGATGCTCTGCATGCATCGGTTCTCACAACACCATAAGAAGATAAATTGCTCTCGATGTTTTACAGATGGAAACTGAGGTGCAAAGAAATGATGCCTCTTGTTCCAGGTCACATTTCTAATAAGCACTGTAAGAAGCAACACTCCAAAAGCCTTCTTTAGGAAGAATGATGATCTCTGACATAAATGTTCAGGAAAAGAGCTTAAGTGTCACTAGAAGTAGAATTCAATGATTAGACAATCATATAGCATGCACAATCAACTCTGGCTGCATTTATGGGAGGCAGCATAGCCTAGGGGTCAAGGTGATGGGCTTCGGAGCCCAAGTTGGGTTCAAATGTTCACTAACACTTTTAGATTTCAAGAGAAAGACAGAAACGGTATCTAACTCATTAGAGGTTTATCAGGATTAAATCAGGTTAATACAAATTAAATGATTTAGGAGGTGTCTGACGTAGTCAAAGCTCAATAAAGTGCTAGCAGTAATATTTATTCTATCTTCTTAAAGCAAGTCTAACAGGTAGGTATTATGAGCACCATTTTTAGTCATGATAAGCCTGAAGTTCAGAAAGGTAAATTAGTTAACTAAGATCGCTCAGCTAGTAAAATGGTAGAACTAGAATTCAAGCCTGGATCAGCGGGATTTCAAAGAAGAACAAGATTACGGCATACAAAAAGAGGGTAAATTGAAAAGAAAGGCCTCTTCCTGCTCCTTCTCTCTGGCAACCTCCCACCCCCACTACTAGACCAACCACCCCACACCCCTCAATCTCTGCGGCTGGTGGGAAGCAGGCCAAGTGCCAAAGCCACAGTGGTCGCCAGGTCTCTGCCGGCAGCAGGGCTGGTGGGAGCCCTCTGGCTCCTTTTGGACAAGGGCAACAACACTAATCTCTACTGCACAGGTCTGGGTATGAGGACACCCAGGTTCCAGCAGGCACCGTCTCTAGGAATTGACCCTGTGACATGTACACACAACAACCATAAAAGACTGAATAACCAAGGCCTTTCAGACACTGCTGTTCAAGACAGCACAAGTCATCCTTAGACAGTGGAACAGTATGCTGTCATTACAAAGAATGAGGGGAAACTATTATAGATTAATATGGATCCATGTTCAAAATACACACACAAATGAAAACTGATGATGTGTGTTGGTAGTGGGGGGAGTGTAAGGAGGCTAAAACACAGAGACAGAGAAATATACTTTTCTCTGTATATCCTTTAACATTATTTAACTTTTCTACCATGTACATATATAACCTAATCTAAAATATATTACTTTTCAAAAACCCTCGATTGATCACCTTCTTACTACAGTGTGTTTTTTGGATAGTTGCTAAACCTGTCTGAGTCACTTTTTCTTCATTTATTTAAAAAACTAAAACCAAAATAAAACTCTCCTCCCAGATTTGCAGGGGCATTAAACAAGGTAATTTAACAGGCACTCAAACACGAAACTTGATTAGCATTCGCTGTTGTCCATAAACGAAATCTGGGCACCAACCCCCACCAAAAACAAAAACAAAAACAAAAAAACAGGCTGGGCACGGTGGCTCATGCCTGTAATCCCAACACTTTAGGAGGCCAAGGTGGGCAGATCACTTGAGGCCAGGAGTTCAAGACCAGCCTGGCCAACATGGTAAAACTCCATCTCTACAAAAATACAAAAATTAGCCAGGCATGATGGCGGATGCCTATAATCCCAGCTACTCAGGAGGCCGAGGCGAGAGAATTGCTTGAACCCAGGAGGCGGAGGTTCCAGTGAGCTGAGATTGTCCCATTGCACTCCAGCCTGGGCGACAGACCGAGGCTTTATCTCAAAAAACAAGCAAAAAAAGAAAAACAAAACCAAACATGGCTTGATAACATTAACCCTGCATTGCTCATGTTTCATTTCTTATTCCTCAGGACATTTCTGAAATTAAAGAAACCCAGCCTTAGCGTGATGAGGACTGCCTCACACCAGCCAGCTGGGGTATGCACAAGGATCAGACATACTGTGGGAGCAGTGCTCCAACAAGAAAGACCTTTCAAAGGAGAGACACTTTAAAACTCCTTATCACAATCTCCACTAGCTGATGCCAAGCTCTACTTCCAATTTACATCAAGGCTTCTCTTTTGTTTTTGTTTTTGTTTTGTTTTGTTTTGTTTCTAAATCTGGATCAGCATGGAGGCTGGCAGTATCCCTTGAGAAATGAGGACCATGGCTGAAAACACAAAAAAGTGTTCAGAATACCCACTTGTGTGCCAAGCACATGTGATCTGCTCAGAAGAATGTCGGCACAGGCTGTAGGTCTTGATGGGAGGGCAGTAAACAAACAGACAAACTCAGAATGCTCTCCACACACATAAAAGGATTTGGGAATGGGAACAATGAAAGTTATTCTCCCAAGTATTTTATCCTTCATCTGAAATAGACAGGCTGTTCCTTCCACTGGATGGAAAAGAGGGGGCCCCTTAGGAAACCGTGGCAGCCCTTTCCCAGGGAGCCATCCACACACCCACTCACGCCCAGGCTAAGTCCCTGCGTCACCTGCCAAAAGACATGGTCAATCGCCATGCCATGTCCTGAAGTGCCCCCTGAAACAGCCAGGGCTATATGCTTCTAAGAGACAATTAGGCCCTGGCAAAAGGGCAACTTGTTATCCAGGAGTGATCTCTCAAATTACAGAGGTCTCCAAACTCCTGAAATTAGGCAGATGGTCAAACCAAAGCTTTCAGAAGAAAAAGATCTCCACAATAAATACAGAAATAAAGGACTTCACGACTTCATGAGCCCCACCATCTTTTTTCATTCATTTTTAAGTCACATCTGATTTTCAAAGACTAAGCTTTCCTGCTGTACCACCAGGTTCCCTGTCTTTTGGAGTAAAGCAGCAATTCCCAGGCTTCAGTGGCACACTAGCTAGCAGGTTCTGCTGGGTTCTGGACCTGCTGCTCTGCTCCTTTCACTGGCCTGCCTGGCCTCATCAATGTAGGGCCTGGCATCTCTTGCACCGAGTCATGGGCAGAGGCAGCTGCATCTCAATGGCACTGCACATCTGTGATTCACTACCCTTGGCTCCCTCCAGCTGTTGTTTCGCACCATCCTCGCAACTCTTTAAAGTCTTACATTCTTACTTTCCCCATTTTAAAGGCAAGGAAATTGTGTTTAGGAACCTCTTCTCCACAAGACTGCACAGCCACCGTGCACAAGGCTGAGCGCCACACAATAAAAATATACCTCATGCCTCTGAATGCTGCCTGCCAGGTAGTGGGAAAACAGGTGTAAGGATGCCAGCTGTGTAGACGAAGAAAAAGGGTGCGTCAAAGGAATAGCTATCCCCTGGCCAGTTCATTATGGTCAGGAAACCATAAAGCAATTCGGATGAAACATGTCTAGATTCACAGAACATATGAGAGGTTAGCCATATATTTAAGTCCTTCTGAGTTTTGTCTTAAGTACTCAATCTGATGAGACAAAAAAAAAAAAAAAAAAAAAAGAAAAACTTCATGTGTTTTGAGCAGTTCAGTGAATCATTTTTTTCAAGAAAGAAAATTAAGTTTACTCTCAATCCATGTGAACAAAAAGGCAAAACAAAACAAAAAACCATGAGGAAGGAAACTGGTGTCTCCTCTATGCTAAGCATAATGCAAATTACAGATTACAGATTTTAAATGCAATTATTCCCTCCTGTGTTTTTTGGTGGTTAAAACCTGGCAATTTGAGGTGGTCACTCTCAAACATGAATCTCAAACAGCGGGATTTTTATCTACCTCCAAAAAAGTATGGATCTTGGAAAAAGAATTTTTTTTTTACTCTGATAAGACAGTAATCTCCTACCTTGCTGACTCAAATGTACTTGCATATTAATTGCTTCAGACCCCAAAATCCCTGCTGAACTTGCTAAATTGTGGGCCAAATTCAATAATCCAGCAACCTCCCATTCAATGCCTCACTAAGATAACTTTGCATGTTTAATTTAAAAGTACCGATCGTTTTTAAAGGAAATGCTAACGTAAGCCTGTCTGCAGGCCCAAGCCACAGCTGTATCTCTGAGGGACAAGCTGCAAGTTGGAGAGCTGAGACTTAAGTCTGAGTAGCTTTTGGACAACGAGGTAAACACAGCCTACCATCTCTCTGCTAAATGGTATCTGTTTCCCCAAATCAAACTTTTAAAACATGCCCCTTTAGGTTAATTCCCCTGATATACAGGCAATGAGATTTGGCCTCAGGTACTCAAATATTATCTGCTCCAATTGTATCTGATTAGCAAGAAATACACAACTAACCCTCTAGCCAATGTGAATGCCTACGCTATTCTAGCTGAACTGACCTAAGGCATTTTTTCCTTTCTCTTTTGCAACTGTGTTCCATGTTTGACCCTTCAAATTTATTTTAAGTAGTTTTGCAAACAGCTTCCTCTCCCCCTTCCTCCCCTATGCAGCCAGCATCTCACATTACGCCTGCACAGAACTTGTTTTGTCCACCTTGGGAAGTGGCACTTGGGGAAATGGAGAGACTGCTTCAGAAAAATCAGAATCAGAAAGAGGTCCCATTCATTTAAAAGATTAAAACAGCATCAAGGGCTAATTATTATTTATTTTAGTAGACGAAATCAGAATTAAAGCTGTGATTCCCAAGTGTTAAAATTCATGGCAATCTTTCTAGCCTGTAAAAATAAATATCTTACTCCCTACAGTCACAGCAAAAAATGCCCTAAAAAATTTATAAAATCTCTGCATTGCTTCACTACTTAGCTATACACAAGCACTAATCATCATAATCAAAATACTTGATTGAATCTTTTCAAACCAAACATCCAAAGCTTGTTCAATAGTAGTAACAACAATAACTGTTACAATAGAATAACAATTACAATAGTAGTAACAGGGATTTGGAGATTAAAATATGACTAACGTACAGAAAACAGTGAGAAATAGTTTCTGGTCTGTGGTAAAGTGAAAAGGTTTTGATAGGTACAGAAAAAGAACAGTCAATCTGAATTCATTTAGGGTTCTGGGCTCCTGGGCTCACAAATGTTTCATTGTAAAGATTCAATATGAATTTTTGAAACATCAAACAGCAAATGAGTTTAACAGAAAAAAACAAAGTGCTATTTTGTCCTTGGGTTTTGTCTTACTTCTACGGATCTCCCTGCCCCCAAAAGAAATGACCTTTAAGAAGTTTCATTTAGAAATTTCTCTTTTAAACTAAGTTTGAGTCTAAACATAACGGTAGCAAAATTTGGTTATGGTTTAGAAAAATATTCACATGATAATTTGTCTGGAGGCTAGTGACAACTCATAAAGAATTATCTTTGGGAGCTGAATTTTCTAATGCTTTTCCTCAGCCCCCAAAACACAAGTTACTTATCAAAACTACTTCCAGTTTCACTTTATATGCTAGAAATTTTCATGAGAAAAAGGTATTTAAATGTTTCATTTTACATGAAAATAAGATGACTTTCATATTTCAAATTTTCCCAAAAGAGAGTCTTTTAAGGCAATTAAAAAGATCTTCCTCTAAAATAATAAAGCTTGCATTGAAAATTACTTAGTCCACACATTTTTACCACATAACTCGACTCTGAATTATGTTTTCTTTGCTGAACTTGTATTTATTATGGTACATTATTTTGCCGTGAGTTTCTACACATATATCAACGTGCACATAAACTAATCCAGAAGTCTGAAATTCACCTTGAGGTCTAGCATGTTTGTCAACAAGCACGTTTTTGAGAGCCAGATGGCCTACCATTTACATAAAGAATGTCTGTCTACTCATTCTTTATGTCAGTGATTTCTCCAAATTCTAAATGTGCCACACGTCATCTCCTGTCTAGTACTCTGCCTTCATCTTTTTGCAAATCGATTTTCCTATTTATAAAAGCAAACTTGAGCCTGCTCCTCCAAGACAAATTTGACAAAAATGAGTATCTCTTAGTTTTAAAAAACTCACAGCTATTTCTCACTTGGTTTAAGCAGTCTATGCTGCAGCAAAACACAAAAAGAATGAACGTGGGAGATTCTTTGGAGTCTGATGAACTCTTCAAATGCAGTTCTTTACCATTTCTAAAGAGAGATACATTTTGGCTCAGCCAGAGATGCAGAGAAAGCTTCCAGAAATTTCAGAGACCTACAAATTTGGGGAAACTAAAAGTCAGCAAGACCTTTTGAAAAGTCCTGTAAAGGTCTAATGCTTTATTGACAGTTTAAAAATTTTTAAATGTATCATTTATATTTGATGTATTTGGAAACATGCGTGCCAAAAAATAAACAGTAAAATCTGGAGGTTGGGTGGAGTGGTGTCACTGTTTCTCCAACTGAAAGGAGGACACCCCCAACAAGTTTTTAAAAAACTAAAGCTTTCTGAATGTTTCCCTTTTTTCCTTAGGCCGACACATAGGCCTGGCTCAGACCCTAAAAATATTAAGCTATTAAGGCTTTTTTGATCCTGGTTTTAAGATAAGAAATCAACAAAAAAGAGCTTTCCAAAACTTAGCCATATAAATTCACTTATAAGCCTCTCCACAACATTGAATCGATAATCCAGCATGGCTTTTAATCCCAGCTACTTGGGAGGCTGAGGCAGAAGAATTGCTTGAACCCGGGAGTCGGGGGTTGCAGTGAGCTGAGATCGCACTACTGCACTCCAGCCTGGGTGACAGAGTGAGACTCCATCTCAAAATTAATAATAATTTTAATAATAGTAATCCAGTATGTTCATTTAAACTACAGAAAAAAACTACAGCTTTTCAGGGAAGACCATATTTATAGCTGGCAATGGAGTGTCATGCAAGGCCAGGAGTCTTTATTATCAATAGTGAAATAGTAGCCACTACAGCAATGATGTTTATTAAAAGCTTATCATGTACTAGATATATATTCTAATCCTGAAAATAGTTCTTTCTAATTTTGCAAACCAAGAAAGTTGAAACCCAGAGAGGTTAGGTAATCTATCCAAGATCATACAGCTAACAAATGTTGAAGCCAGAATTCAAATTCCGTTTCTCAGATTCTAAACCTCAAGCTTTTTCAATTATACCATGTTTGCAATTTATGCTGTTTTATGCATTTTTTTTCCTTTAATCCTAATGCATAAATTATTTCAAGAGAAGTTAAGTTCCTGTCATCACATATTTTTGGGTACATTTGCATGTAGCAGTGATTGGTACCTATCAGTTTGCAAACACAAAACAAGCCAGTACTTCCAGCAGACTGGTCTCTCCTGGCAGACAACGCATGTGGCTTGTTGACACTCCACCAACATTTCTCTTCTGCTGTGTGTCCTCTGGTTGTGTCTTTCCCCATCGTGGCCTTCCTCATCATAACTTCAACTGCACTCAAAATTTTACAGCCGATCAACACAATTAAGCTCCAATACTCTGATTACTTCAAGTGTTAGTTTCTCCCTAACTAGATCACCAATTTAAAAGCAGAAACAAAAATCATATATTACACATGGTATCAGATACCATCCATCTAGCCTGCCTTCCCAACCAAAAACAAGTAAAGTGAGATTTCTGACAAATGGTTTATTTTTATGTGAAGTCTTACAAAGATTAAAAATTAAATCATATTAAATTATGATCACAATAGCTAATACCATTTACAGAGTATAGGTTCCATACACTGAGATAACTATTACATTTAGCTTATCTCATTGGATTCTCACACGCACATAAACACTTGTAAATTTATGCTCCCCGTTTTGAAGATAAGAAAACTGAGGCTCAGAGCTGTGCATCCTCACAAGCTGACCACTGTGGTTCAAACCTGTACCAGCATGCTGAGCCTCAGCTCTTCCCACTACTCCACTTAAGTGGGCACAGCTACAGATGTCACAAACCACTAAGAGAAGGACAGGGTACAAATCCAGTCTCTGTCCTCAGGCCTACCTGCGGGCCTAATTAGGGGGTTCACAACAAACCCATGTTCTTCCACCTTCTGAAAGAGGCCCAGCAGGCTTTTCCCAGCACTGCAAGTTTCCCAACAGCAAGGACCATGTCTTTTTTATTTGGGCTTTCCAAAGACTGTACTCTGTTGGGCTGACATAACCCACGTACCTGGGACTCATTAAATGGTAAGATGTTTTATCAGCCTCCCCTAGAGAACTCCCCCAGCATCTATCTGCCAGCCTTCATGTTGCCTAGGATCCCAGACCAGTTTTACCAAGGTCAGTCTACATTTTTCCACCTACGCTCATCTTCCCCCAAACCTTGTTCACTCCAATGCCACCCTGTCACCACCCACTGCCTGGGCTGCACAACAGTGGGACTGCTGCATGCTGTTGTTGCAGCCGCTTTACAGCATTCCTCACCAGCCAAAACTAGCCACAGGGCCAGCACCTGGCACCTCCCTTAGAAAGCAACAGGAAACCTGAAGAAAAGACCAAAGACCACAAAAGAGGAAATAATTCCTTGCAGTAGAGTATCTCTAGAACATGAGATTTAATCCCAGGCTTAGGACCTTGGGTTGACTTGGAGAAAAGGGGAGTTTGTTGCAGTACTAGTAAGAAGAGGAGGGGAAGGATGGGTGCGGGGAGGCATGGGAAGAGAAGGGAGGAGGAGTAGAGCAGAGGGGGAGGAGAAGGAGGAAGAGAAGAAGGAGAGAAAAAGAAAGAATGCTGTTGATGACATTAGACAAGAGAGAAGCCAGCTTTGTCCTGCATCCCATTGAATAGCCAAGTAAAACAATAAATCTATTTTTTTCCCTCCTCTTCTTTGACTTAAAAAAGTTCAAGAATTTCATTTCCTTCTTTGAAACATTGGTCTTGCATAATTGCAGTGCTCTTTCCTGCTGTCTGCAATGCTGGGGGAAGACAACTTTTGACTACCCCAAGGACTTCAGAAGTGGCTACATTCTCGTGCCAAGCCTGCAGTGCACTAACCCTATAGCAAGGCCGGCTTCCATTCACCAGGCGTCTGCCTTGCACCCAGAATGATGCTAACTGTATCACAGTTACTATTGCTAACTCTAACAGCAAACCAAAAGGTAGGTATTATTCCTTTTCTCTCCTTTTTTAAAGAAGTGAAGAAATTAAGGCTCAGGAAAGCTACACGTCCACAGTAACACAATAAGCCAGCAGAAGGGCCAAGATTCCAATTTCAATCTTCCTGACTCCAGACCCAGGCCTGTTGTGCTGCAGCTTCTTTACTCTCTGGGAAGTTCTTTGAAGCAAAGTCTGAAACCTCCTCTGCATTTTCCAGAGGCAACTATTAATTAGGCACGATAAGCAAAGCACCAAAGCTTACAGAGTGTTTGCAAACATAAAAAATTTTACTGGCTCCAAAATACAAAAAGAAAACTGCAAAAACTGAAATTACTCAAAGTTAAATGCCTACTACAATGCAAGAGAACACCACTAGTACACTGGGATTCAACTACGAGGAAGGTATTCTAAACCGTATTTTCTGTGAGATGGTAGCACAGTCTATTCATGTTTGTCTGCTTTCCACGCCGCAGTGCGGAACCTCAGGCCCACACAGGCCTGAAATCGGTCCTGGGTTTCACTGGCCTTTTTCACTAAAGGGCATTCCTACCAGGCTATGGCAGCCAGAGAGCCATGCAGGATCCAAAGAAACAGAGAGGAGGGCCTCTGAGAGCAGCGGCTGAAGCAAGGTTTCCTCCTCCAGGCGGCAGAAATAGCTTTCCCAGCCTTGTCATAGTGCCCAACCCTAAGAAATCACCTAGCAGTTGGGTCCCCACCGTTCCCCTCACTTATCTGTGAGAACGCGGACAGGGCTGGAGGAGTGCTGGTCATCCACGTGGCAGGCCAACCCCCTGAGGCACTCTGCCATCACACACACACAAGGCCACACACAACCCCTCCCTGCTATTTTCGCTTGGGATACCATTCTTTCCACAGTATTTTCTCCACTTTCAACTCTTCCCCAGTATTGGTAAATATTGATAATTACCTCCAAACACAAAAGCGAAGAAGCAGTTTGTGTTTTGAAATGTGATCATAATTCAAACTGGAAGCTAACACTAATCATTTGATGTTCACTTGAAAGGACCAGATAGGCTATGCAGGAACATTTCAGTAGGGGGACTGATAAGGAGAAGGGAAATAAAAATTATTGGTATTTACTCAGCCTGCAATGCTTGTGGAAGGAAACTCTTTTAAAAGGGGAGCACTTCAGAATGGTTATTCAATCTGAATTTTACAGATAGCACTGGAAATATTTTCTCGCAGAATGCACTCTATCTCCACCATCATATCTCTCCGGTGTGCCGTTCACGTTGTTCATTGCAGGAATTCTCACTCAATTTTGCTCCATTATGAGCTGACGGTGACCCAGAGTATACAAGGCATTCAAGAATCTGACTGGAAATTACTACCACAAAACATCTGTCCCATTCCCCGCTTGCCAGCCCTGCCTTAGGGAGTGAAGATGGAAAACAACCCAGAATCCACATGCAGGAACAACTTTTTATCCCCCTCACAAACCAGGCTCCTTTGGAAATTGATGGTTCCGGCATTTTTAGAAACTATGTTCCTGGAAAAACATGGCGTGAGCTTCTTTTGAAAGCCTGCAGCTCAAAACCCTTCTTTTCCTACCCAGACCCTTCTAATAAAAGCCAGGACAAGAGCTTCACAGGGAAGCAAACAAGAAGGCCACCCAGGGTTCTCCCCGTTCGGTGTGGTCAGATTCAAATTTTGTATTAAATGCCACTGATCAATTAGAAGACCCCAGGGATGTCACACATACTAGTATATTCCACAGCTTATATGGCATCTATCTTATAGGCACACTCCCTTTGGAAGATTTATGTTGTGATTACAAAAGATTAAAAGAAGACATCTGATTTCATATAGGGCTAAGCTTCGGAACCCAGCTTTTCTCCTCGATTGCTATCAGAGGATCGAGGCGGCAGCACAGCACCTCCCATCTAGATTGCATTTTGCTTTGCTGCAGATGCTCCAAGGGGCCAAGTAATGGACATGCTCAATGAATCAAATAAACGAACAATCTGGAAAGAACTGGTTCATCTCCAATCAAGAATCAGTGATTGGACATCCTCATGTCCAACACTGGCACAGTAACTGCTCCCAGCCGGTCACAATGGCTCACCCCTGTAATCCCAGCAATTTGGGCAGCCAAGGCAGGAGGATCACTTGAGCTCAGGAGTTTGAGACCAGCCTGTGCAACACAGCAAGCCCTTGGCTCTACAAAAAATAAACAAACAAAATAATAACTGCTCCCTACTATGTGCCTAAAGCTTTATTTATGGACATCTTTGATGCAACCATCCTGCAAGATAATCACCTGCATTTGGGTGCACAGACAGGCTCGAAGAAACCAAGTAGCATTTTCCCTAGATCTGGGCTACCCCTATGCATGGGTTCCTTCTGCCTGACCATCATTATGTCCTTAATGTGCTGGGCCTTGCTACCACTGCTGTTTTTAGTTAAACTGTCTTGGGTGCTAAAGTTATGGAGGCACCTGAAATCAGCAGTTCCAGGTTTGAGGAAGAGGAAGCAGAAAGATATGAGATTCCAGTTCTTACATAGGCTGGAATCTGGTGGGACGGGAGTTGCAAACCAATGTCCTTTGTTATCTGTGGGCAATTGGTTTGAGGACTCCTGCAGAACCAAAATCTGCGGATGCTCAGATATAAAATGACAGAGTATTTGCATATAACTTATGCGTATCTTCCCATATATTTAAATCATCTTTAGATCACTTATAGTAACTAATAAAATATAAATGCTATATAAATAGTTGCTACACTGTATTGTGTTTTTAAACTTAGGTCATTTTTTTGTTGCTGAATTGTTATTTTTTGTTTTTTCCATTTTTTTCAAATATTTTCAATCCTCAGTTGGTTGAATCTGCAGATTCGGAGGGCCAGCTGTGTCTTTCTGGCTTAAAAGTTTCTATAGAAAAACACCATGGAGGAATTGAAAATAGGCAAATAATTATACAGAAGAAAAAAAGGAGATCTCCTTTTTTTCTTCTGTAAAGTCCTTGCTTTGGTTAATACTGTGAACTTGCATAAAAAGAAAACTGAGCATAGAAGGGTTGACAACTAAAGCCCACATCTTCAAATGCTTTAAAAGATAAGTCAGATAATCTTTACACTGATGTGAAAGGGGGAGAAAATACATTTGACCCTTTGCTTCAAACAAAAATCTTCCCATCTGGTTTTTAATTAGAAAGCAGTTGTTTTGCTTCTGCAACACTTTTTAACCTCTGCCATTGTAGGTACAAGCCTGCAAACCATATTTTCATTGATTAAAAAAAAAATTAAAAATAAACGTTGAAAGAAACAATATTTTTCTTTTTAAGGAAAAAAAGATAGCAAGCAGCAATTTTTTTGGAGGGGTCAGGCACTTAAAGGCATCTATGGGAAGCCATCATGGCTGTGGCCTACAGTTTATTTTGTCTTGAAAAAGTCAGAGGTCATTTTAACTATGCTGACCTGTGAACCTACACATTGATCATCCCCATCCAAGACTGTAAGCAAATACTGCCCTCTTGTGCACCAAATAGTTCCGGAGTCGGCATGGAGATGATTTCTACCCAACCACCCTGTGGACAGCTTGCGATTGTACAGCTGGGTCTCCAGGGCCGGGAGATGTGTCAGCAAGAGGATGACACACATCTGTTACCAGAGTGCTTGCTAAAGTGTCCCCAGATTGCCTTATGAGATAGATTTCAAGATAAGAGGAAGAGGGAAAGATTCGGCTGAAGAAATCAGACCAAACATAACTGACTCTTATCTTTCCTAGAAAATGTTCATTCCTCGAAAAGAAACTTTATTGGTTGTCATGAAGAGTTTTCTTATTATGTACTTTTAAAACTTTTAGAAACTATTAACGAACCTACAAAAATGACTAAGTAGTACCTCTTTTTATCTAGGAAATCTTTGCCAGGAAAAGAAATTCCATTTGATTCTTTGAGGGGAAAATAAAAGCAGGGGGGTGGGGAAGCCAGATTGTTGTTACTCAGACAAATCCTCTAAAGTTGGCCACATGCCCTTCCTCTCCTTTCTGAGATTCCCCCAAGCTGGGGGCGGGCAGGGGGAGGAGATTACTTGAAAGTATTATTTCCTCTAACCTGTGGACAAGGTTCTGTCACCAGAAGACCAAAATAGCATCTCAAGAAAGCTTTTTCTCTTTTTTTTAGATGGAGTCTCACTCTACTGCCCAGGCTAGAGTGTAGTGGTGTGATCTCAGCTCACTGAAGCCTCCACCTCCTGGGTTCAAGGGATTCTCATGCCTCAGTCCCCCAAATAGCTGGGATTGCAGGTGCCCACCACCACACACGGCTAATTTTTGTATTTTTAGTAGAGATGGGGTTTCACCATGTTGGCTAGAGTGGTCTCAACTCCTGACCTCAGATGATCCACCCACCCCTGCGTCCCAAAGTCCTGGGATTATAGGCATGAGCCACCGCACCCAGCCTCAAGAAAGCTTTAAAGGATGTAAACTACTTGTTTAAAGAATTTGAGAAAATCAATAGCAGAAAAATATGCATGCAAGTCTGAGGCTAGGCCATGTCTGCTCAGCAGGAACCTCAGGGGGTGAGGAGCTGGTCTTCCTACAATGAGTGTCCAGCTCTGGTTCTGAGGTACAAATCATCCCAACATCTGTACCCACGCCTTCACACTTCCAGACACAGAGGAAGACTGATCAAGTCCCATGCCAAACTTGTTTCTGGAGGAAAAAGAAAAGGGAAAATATGCCGCCCGCCCCACTGCCATGCATTGCCTTCAACCCCAGAGGTGGCCCCACAGAAAAGGGGATGGAGGGAAGCATGTAGGGCCTGTGCTCTATGAGGCTATGCAAGAAAAGGAGCACTGACCAGGAGTGAGAAAGGGGCTAGGTGTCAGTGGAATTTTATTTACCAGTTCTATGATGCTAGATACTTAACATCTCTGATGTCCAATTCCTGAGTTAGTGGTTCAGGAATATGTCCTTAACCTCCATGTGGCCTTTAGGTCATAAGCAGCCAGTGGGTCAATGTTTAATGGCCAAACACAATCACAGAGTTGTGAAAAATGTCTAATTCACTTTCAGCCAGCATTGCCTGCCAACCCTGATTCCACATCAGTCTATCCCTCTACTATGGAAAGAAGGGGTTACAGTACCAGAAAACAAGACTAAGAATGGGTGAAGGCCAATAGGATAGCCATGCTGAGATCAGACATCCTCAGAAAGCTGGTCTGCTTTCTTTCATCTCACTCTGTCCTATTTCATAACGATAGGACGTGCCATGCTTATCTTTCAGCAAAACTGTGACTGCCAGAGAGTCCAGGTATACATATCTGTCCAAATATACCAGCAACACCAGGTCTATGGTGTGAAAACCAGCTGATACCCTCTCACTTGTACCTAGCCCCAGGAGAGCTCCAGCCTCAGGACCTTCACATGTGCTATGCCTGTGGTCTGGAACACCTCCCAACATTCCAGGGGCAGGTTCTTATGCCTCCTTCATAGGTTGGCTTCAACTTTATTGCTTCAGAAAGGCCTTCCCTGGCCTCCAAACTAAAGTAGATGCCCCACATATATTAGTCCCTATCTGAGCATCCTGTCTTGTCCTGCTTAGCACTTACATAATTTATAGTTCCACACATTTTGTTTACTTCTGTACTATCTGCCTCCCCCACTAGACAGGAAGCTACATGAAAGCAGAAGCCATTTCTGCCTTGCTGACCACTGGAAACTCAACCCCTGGAAAGTAGTAGTTGCTCAGGGTTTGTTGAATGTATTAATGTCATGATCCACCTTTCCTTCTACACCATCTGAGCTTAAGGAATAAGGTCGCCTAGCCAAATCTTCAGGACACTAAGAATCCTGGGAAAAGAAATTAAAGAAAGCCATGAAACCAAGCCAGGTGCTCAATCAGCTCTCAACCTGTCACAAAGAGTAAGTGACAGAACCAGCAAGGAGCTACCTGGGGAAGTACCAGAGGGCCTCCCCTCTTAGAATCCAGTCTCAAACACTACATACCCATGACAACAGCCTTGAAGTTCCAGGGGGCCTATGACTGTGACATTTCACATTTATGGGCGTCTTGGGCTTCCTGTGAGAAGACACATGAAGAACTAAAGAGTGAAACTGGCTAGCTGATGGAGGTGAGTGACCTGGTCTGCAGAGGGACACTTACTCATAAAGGCTCAGACTAGCACCAGGACAGCAGCAGAACAAATCTCTAACCTCTTGCCTCAGGGAGCCTTCCTCTCTCTCCCCAGGAAGTTTCTTATCACGCAAGTACTTGGTAATGGTATATGGAGCTCCAGGTTCACCTCCGGCCTCCCAGGTTCCTAACAACTTGGCACTCCAGGAATTTCACATTCAGAAGGAAATCTGGACCCAGAACCTGGTGATCAGAGACAGTGGCCTCTTTTTGTCATGTAGTCAAGAAAGCCTGGGCAGAGCTATGTTCTCCCACTGGACAGCTGGCATACCCCTCTGCCTTTGGAAACCCTCTTCTCCCTTCACCCTCATAGACTTATTTGCAGAACAATTACTGGCATCAGCCACAAGCTTGCATTATGCTCATTTCCCCATCCCCAAGCTCTGGGGCAAGTTTAAAAGTGCTCGTCCTGTCTCAGAATCAGGTCTGAATTAGTACCCTTCCTCAAAAGAACTCCAGTAGCAAAGTGAAAACAGATGCCCTAGACAATGCCCTTTGAAAGCCCCAGCAGGGACAACTGGTGACAATGCAGCCCTGGCTCTGAAAGAAACCCTAAGGTTAAAGGTTCACAGAGGCAGAAGAATTACCAAAGTACAAGTTTGTTCAAATTTCCTCCGGCAGATTTAAACAACCAGGGTCAAGCTGAAGATTGCCGGCAAAAACCTATGAGACAACTCAGCCCCTTTGAACTGCATGGAGAAAGGAAAATATATGATCTGGGAGGGATCTATGTTATAGCTTTCAAAAATGTTCTTGAAAGGGTCACCCCTGTTAACTCAAAATCAGAAGGATGTTTGAAAACTGCTTCTCTAAAACAACAGGGCCGCTAGGCCCTCACTGTGTGCGGTGAGCTGCACTGAGGTCTCCGTGTTCCCGGCATTAGTGTGCTGACCCTCTGTGGGCCATGAAATTAACCATCAGCACGGCAGAAATCTGCTACGAGTTAAACTACTTTGCTACGCAAAGTGGCCTGAAAATGAAATATGAGGATTGAATTTCCATTGAAAGATTAACTTGTCTAACCTCAAGGCAGGCTTCCTCCACTGTTGAACTCTGTTTGGCTAGTTGTTTAAAGCACCACAATTGCATGGGTAATTGATGCAGGCAGTGGGAAATGACCTCTTCGTTCATTCATTCATTCCAGCATGCACGCACCAAATATTTACTCTATGCCAAGGCCTGTCCTGGGCCCCTGGACATAGAGTTGAATGATAACAGGCCCCTACCCTCAAAGGGATCAAGTCCAGTGGAAAACATAATCCGGTAAACAGAAAAGGGCATAAGATGGGGAGAAAATGAGATCATAGGGGTATGTGTAGGATGTTACGGGCCCTCAAATGACGGTGACCTAATCTGGCGTAAGGAGGGTGGACAATGAGGCTTCCCAGAAAAGTGCACGTAGCCAGAATATGCAGCATGGGAGAGCACGGTCTGTCCGTACGGAGACCTGCAAGTGGTTCACTCAGCCTGGAGTTCTGAGATCCCAATTCCTCAGGAAGGGCCTCATCAATCATGCTAAGAAGTTCAGCCTTTAAGCCAGCAGAGAGCAAATGAAGACTTCTACACAGGGAAGTAGTTTTTAAACTCTCTTCTATCCATATACCTTCTGTGGGAGGCTGGAATCAAGGAGACTATGTGAGGGGAATGCTGTACTCATCCGGCCAGGAGCTAGCAGAAGCCTGTCATCAGGTCGTAGCTGCAGTGATGGGAAATGCAAGGGCAGAGAGCAAGCAGGAGGGACAAGGTGTGGTGGTGGATCCAGAGGCAGGTGAAGGAGGAAGATACACTGAGGAGCATTTCAAGGGCCTCACCTTGGGAGAGAGAGGTGTCCTTCACTAGGAAGCTGAGAGGATGGTGTCTGAGAGCCTGCGGCAGTCATCCCCAGATGCCAGGGCATCTCAGGAAGATGACAGCTCTTAGTACCAAATCACATGTAGGGGACAGCTCAAACCTAAATGTACAATAGGGACTGAGAACCCAGCCATTCCTCAGTCCATCAAGCCCTGTACTATCAAATACAGCAGCTACTAGCCACCTGTGCCTATTTAAATTTAAATTAATTAAAATTAAATAAGACTAAAATTTCAGTCTTTAGTTACACTAGCCACAGTGCAAGTGCTCCAACAGCCATGAAGCTCGCGGCTGCCATGTTGGACTGTGCCACTGTAGAACATGCCTATCATCACAGAAAGTTCTGCTGCAAAGTACTGATCAAGCCACTGAAGAGATTTTTTTAAAACACTGCTTTTTGCAGCCAAAGTGTCTGACGGCCCTGTCTGCAGGGGCTGGATACTGATGGGAAACACAGCTGTGCTGTAAGTGCCTCAGGGCTCCCTTCCAGTCTTCTTGTCTGTGAGGTCAGACAGCAAGTGCTGAAGAAATGGAGTCCTTCTTATGTAAAGTCTTTTTTCTCTAGAACATAAGTTCTGAAGATTATCTCTGAATATGCCCTGGATCATCTTTTTAGAGAATAGAGAATGCTGAGAACACACACCCAAGGACCTTTACCATTCATGGCGAAAGATCCTGAAACTCACTTGGAAATGAACACAAACAGGGCAATTTTTTCCTCAAGTACCACACCATCGTGTACCTGGGAAGACTGAGCTCTAGTGCCAATGTCAAAAGACCAAGGACAAACCACTGACCCTCCGGAGCTCTAAGCAACCCAAATAAATCTATGGTAAAGGATGTAGCCACCAGGCCAAGCAAGGCAAGCTCCTGCAGTCAGGGCAATACTAGCAAATTTCAAGCACTAATTTTAAAAGAAAAAAGTCAGGTTTATCTTTAAGCAGCACCTGTGCATGGCACCAAATAAATATCCTCAGGAAGTAGGTTAGAGACAAAGGAAATTATTTTAGTCTTCCTGAAGGCCTCAAGACAAGAGAGGAATCATCACAACAGAAGAGATATGGAAAGAGGGAAAGTCAACTTCTCTCTCAACAGCAAAAGTTGTTTTTTCTCCTGCCAAGAGAGGATCACCCACATTAACTAAGTCCTCCCTACCCACCCAACAAAGGCCACTTCAAAGCAGCAGGAGCCTAATCACACAGCACAAGAAAATAAAAGACCCAATTAACAAAAGACAAAAACTCAAATAATCCAGGGGAGAATAGAAGCAGGAATCTCTATTTTTGACAATTTGATTTATATATAAAGTGCTCCTCAGCAGCCACAATTTTCTATGGAAGCAGGCATGGGCTAAGGTCTGAGAGCAACTCCTGGGCAAAGCCAGGGCCTCTGAAACCAAAGTCTGGCTACTCGTGTGCCCTGCAGCAAGCTGCCTACTGCTCACAGCCTCATTTCTAGTAGCTGAGCAATGGAGATGGAAACACCTCCCTCAGAGACTGGCTGGGAGAATGCAGCAAGAGCTGCAGGTCTAGAACAGTGTCCAGTGGACAGCAAGCATTCTCCATTCCTTCTTTCCCTCTCCCTCCAAGAGGCAGAACCATCCCTTGGCCACTGGTCAGCACTGCCACATCTGCACCCCCAGAGCCCCATTTTCCCTGCTGATGGTATCTGCCTTGCCTGCCTGAGGTGTCCTTCCTCTTCTCCCCCATCCAGCTGGGTCAGAAAGCAGAAGCTGGAATGAGGTGAGGAATGCCAGGTCCTAGCACCACTTGTTACTGCACTCTCCTCAGACTCCGAGGGAGCTCACTAAAAGCCACCAGAAGGATCTACCATCTTAAAACCTACCAGCCTTCCTCCCAGAAGCTTTCCTAGCTCCTGAGATCTGCTCCTGGCTACCCTCTGGAAGCTTGGCCTGACACCCTGCTCACACTCCAGCCCTCCCTTTGTCTCTGGGTCCTTGTTTACTCTGAGCCCTCTATGTGGAATGCCTCCCATCTTCGAAAATGCAAAATCTCAACCACTTCCCACAAGTCAGTCAGACTGGCCTGTGATCAATTCCCACAAGCCAGTCAGACTGGTCTGTAACCCAGCCAATCCTGACTCACCTCCTTTTACACCACTGTGTGCAAGTGCCAGCCACGCTGACCACTCCCCTTCTTTAGCCAGAGCTGCTTCCACACCTCTGGACTCTGCTAAGACTGTTTCCTGGATCTCCTCAGCCTGGAAATCCACAAGTCATCCTTTCAGGCCCAGCCGTGTGTCCCCTCCAGCAGGATTCCCTACTTGTCACCCCAAGCAGGAACTCACATCTCTGTGCTCATCTTTGATCTTGATCAAAGCCCTTACCACTCTTCATCTTAAACTGGCTATTGGCACTGCCTGGCTTCCTCCTCCCTACTTGGGACTGTGAGCCCCTTGAAGACAGGCACAACTGTGTATCTGCCCTCATGTCAAAACAAAGCCACACAACATGTGTGTGTAGAATCCCTGAGTGAGTAGAGAAAAACACCAAATGAAGCTCCAAGTGGTCCTCTCCCACCACACAAGCTGCCGAAAGTCCTTAAAATAAGGGCTACGAACCCAAATGTCTCCACAGCCTAGGCACATCACAAAGACGAGACAGCCTGCAGAGCATATGCCACACGCCACACATTTAAAATGGCTAAGATGGCAAATTGTAGATTATGTGTATTTTACCACAAGTAGAAATAAATAGAAATAAGTTTTTTCCCAAAAAATGTAATTACTGGTTCACACTACAGCATGAATGAAATTTAAAAGCATATGCTCACTTTGGGAGGCTGAAGCAGGAAGACTGCTTAACTCCAGGAGTTCAAGACCAGCCTGGGCAACACAGTGAGGCCAAATGAAAGGATCCAGACACAAAGGCCACATATTGTATGATCCATTTACATGAAGTATCCAGGACAGGTCAGTCCAGAGACATTAAGTAGATTTATGGTTGCCTAGGCCTGGGAGAGGGGCGAATGGGGAATGACTTCTAGTAGGTACATGGTTTCCTTATGGGGTGATGAAAATGCTCTAAACTGAGATTGTGTGAGCTAGCTACACAAATGTATGAGTATAGTGAAAACCACTGAGTGTTCACTTTGTGCATATATAGATTATATACCGTAAAATTATTTTTTAAAATTATATAAATACTATATAAATTAAAAAATGTTTTTAAAATTATTATCTACTGTATGCCAGGCCCTTGGTTGGCCCTAGACCTACAGAGATGATTCAGATATTGTCTCTGCCCCATGCTGCTTCCAGGCTATTGGGAAGGAAAGACATGGAAACCAGCCATTGGAGCAGAGTGTTAACACCAAGAGGGATGATTGCTGTGCAACCAAGTCTAGAGCCTAGGAGAATGAGGACTCATGCTCCTGCTCCCTGTCCTACCATGAAGCTGCCTCAGAAGTGCCAGGCTCCACCCTCGCCAAGACTGGGCCTCCAAGATACCCAGAGTACTGGAGCTATAGATACCATCATTTTCTGCGCATTGAAGCCCTTACTGGTAAAGGGGACACAGAATGGAGCTCTTAAGGCAAGAGTATCTCATCCCCAGCCTGGTTGAGGCTCCATCAAACAAAAAATATGACAGAAAGGGGAATATGTCTTAGGGCTTAATTTATGGGTTGTTTCCTGGGATGCCTGCCCAAATCCTACTCCAACCTGGATAGAATGATTGTGAAGAAAAACCCAAGAGACATGCTGATAGAAAACAAAGGAGATGCTCAGTGAAAAGTTTAAAAGCAATTAATTTTAAGTGATTACAGCTTTACCAAAAGCTGTGGCTATGATTTCCTTCTGACTTTGATTATAACCTTCCAGCAAAATATTTGCCTCAAGAAGGCAGAGTCTTTGCATTATTTTCTATTCCTAGCATGACTACAAAAATATTCTTTGATTTAAAATTTGATATGTTTTGTTCTCAAGGGCAAGCCCCATGAGAAGAAAAATGTACCCCAACAGAATGAAATACGACTACCTGCTTCCATTTTTCTTTCCTGTTGGTTCCTGCTCAAATATTCTGCATTAATTTAAACTCAAGGCTATGTCTCTGATGTTGTGCTACTCCCACACTGTCACCCAAGCCAAAGCAAAGTCACCTGCTGTCCAGCACCAAGAGAACGTGCTGCAGACAAAGCTCAACTTGAGTCTCTTGGAGGCAACTAAAGGCACTCCAGTGTTGTGGGAGACCAGGTGGGGCCAGAGGGCGATAAGGTACCAGGCAAAACAAGAAAATTTGTACTTGAATAGTAAACACTTTAGTGCTGAGTGAGGCAGCCTTCCTATTTAACATGAGAGTCTCTGAAGCAAGTGGAGGCAAGCAACTTCAGTGTCAGCCTCAGCTTTAGTTGGTGGTAGAGGATGTCGAAGAAGCAGTACTGGAGAGTAGAACCTTCTAGTTATGGTGTGTACCTTTCAGTGAAGAAGAGAAAGAAAGCTCTCACTGGATGGGCACAAAGAAACAGGGAACTCAAGCCTGACAGATACTAGGAACTAAAGAAGTAAAGCTGAAGGAAGCATTTCCACTTAGAACGCCTTCAAATATGCTCAGTATTTTAGGACAAACATACATAATTACCACTATTTCACATAATGTATTCCTACACAGACTCCCATAAGAAGACTAGGGGCAAAGAAAACCAAAAGTGGCATTTTGTTGTTTGCTTTTGCATTTGAATAACACCCACATTCCTCAGGGACACCAAGGCCTACCTGGCCAAGCCCCCAGTATGTTATTTCTGCTTGGAGCAGGCTGCTTTCCAGGGACATGTGCAGATGCCTAAAGGGTATCATAAAAAATCTGGTTGAAATTCATTCACACACATGAACCCCTTGTTTCATTCATGAGTCCAGAGAGGGCATCTGCTGAAGGAATGAAGGGCACACACCTCAATAAAACAGACCAAAGGGGAAAAGCCTTCTCCATATGGGCGCCAAGAACACAGAAAGCTGGAAAAACAGAAAAGGCAAAGTAGCTTAACTTTTACAAAGAACGTTCTCTCCAGGCTGTGGAGACAAAAGTCTCCTAGGCTCTTGGATGTTTCTCTCCTTCAAGGAGAATAACCTGAGTCAGCCTTAGAAGTCTTGTGCAGTCCTCCTCAACTCTGGGCAGGGAGGGCCCAGAGAGGGTTAGAGCCACACAGGAGGCACTGCTGAAATGGTGGGTACAGAAGGCAAGAGGTCCAGGCGACAAGTTGCAGTGCTATTCATTAACAACCGGAACAAAAGACTGGGAGACAATACACTGTTAATCCTCACAGCCACCAGAGGACTATAAATTGCCAAGCCAAGATACCAGCATTTTTCAGCCCTCCTCTTTCCTGCCAGAGTTAGATTGAGGATAATTCTAAGTCCCTCACCCCCACCCAAGTCTTTAAAACACACGTTACTGAATCTTTTTGAAGTTGTAACCCTGAAAGATTTATACTCTGAAATGGATTCAAGAAAAATACTGCTCGGAAACACTACAGGGGGCTGGAATGGACGGATACACTTTTTCATTTGCACTGAGAATGCCAGCATATGGGCTGTGCAGTCAGATCAATGTGGGTTCAAAGCTAGTTCTGCCACTTATTAACTGGGTTCCCCCTGACCTCTGAGCCATGGTTTTTTTCATCTGTAAAATGGGAATATCACTTCTTACCTCCTGGGAATCAAGTGAAAATTAAACAAACAAACCAAAAAAAACAGCATACAGACAAGCACTAAATAATGCTAAGTATTATTATCATTGTTAATCCTACAGCACTAGGTAGTCTTATCTGTGGCCACATGGATGAAGGGAGATAAAACCCAATTTTTTCTGTTAAGAGGGTGTGTGTGTTGGGGGGTGGGGGGTGGGAGTGTATGTGTGAAGTATTTGGGGAGGAGCAGTGGAATTAGAGAAAGCCAGCTTTAATTTAAGATATATTGGCCAGGCACGGTGGCTCATGCCTGGAATCCCAGCACTTTGGGAGGCAGAGGTGGGCAGATCACGAGGTCAGGAGATCAAGACCATCCTGGCTAACATGGTAAAAACCTCGTCTCTACTGAAAATAGAAAAAATTAGCCAGGCATGTTGGCATGCACCTGTAGTCCCAGCTACTTGGGAGGCTGAGGCAGAAGAATCGCTTGAACCCAGGAGGCAGAGGTTGCAGTGAGCTGAGATCACGCCACTGCACTCCAGCCTGGGCAACAGAGCAAGACTCCATCTCAAAAAAAGAAAAACAAAGATATATTAAACTTCAGAGAGATAATCACAGAACTCAGACAACTGTTCCAATTTCCTTCTCCTGGGGATAACATATTCTACAAGGGGTCTAAATCATTCACAGTAGCAAGGAACTCTAACAAGAGCCCGAGCTCCCAGGGATGCCAGGTGCAGGTGCAGCAAGATAAAACTACACCTGCTGCCAGTGGGAATCCCTGCTCAGCAATCTTGCAACTTTCTGTCAAAAGCTCAGCCAAATCATGTCACACACCTGCTTTAACAGCCTTCCAAGCAGCTCCAGGACTCTTAGGACAAATCTACACTAAGGGCCATTCTCTAGGGTATGGGCCCTGCCAACCCATCTAGCTTCATCTTTAGCACACTTCCCATACCACCCTGATTTCCAGCCATGCCTAAATGCTGGCAGTTAACTCCGATGCTGAACAGAGACAATGGCATGGTTAAGGGTCAGAGCCTTGCCCTCTCCTAGGAAAGGTCTTTTCCCATTTGCATGCTATACTCCACCACCCATCAGAGTTACTCCTGCTTGTGCCCGTGTGCAAAGAACTCAAGAAGATCACTTTGTACACAGTTGTATCCGCTCCTGGGTTCTGCTGTAATCTCCTAAAGGGGAAGGGAAAGAACCAACCTGCATTATTCACTACAGGTCAGGCCCTAAGCTAGTTGCTTTCTGTCAACTAACCTACAAAGAAGATTCTCTGCTCACTAAAACTGGTTAGCCCAGGAGCTGGTACACAGGCTTCATTCGTCCAGAACTTACTGAACTTACCTATCCTATGCCAGGCTCTGGTCCAAGCACTGAGAACGCTGGTGAATGAGACAGAGAAGTTTCCTGCTCTGCTCTCATGCAGCTTACATTCTAGCAGAGGACAGACAGTCGACAAGTAAACACACGAAGAACATCAGGTAGTGAAAAGGGCTACTGGGGCAATGAAACAGAGACATGAGAAAGTATGAGGGAGTGAGGGCTAGAGAGACAACTTTAGATAGGTAGGGCAGGAGAAGCCTCTGAGGAGGTGCCATCCAAGCAGAGACTTAAATGATAAGGAGCTAGACACACCCAACAGCAGCAACAACAGGTGCAAATATCCTGAGGGAAGCAGCCGCTGAGCGCCTTGGAGGAGTAGAAGTGAGGCCAGTGTGACTGAAAGTCAGAACGGGGAGCAGTTGTTGATGGGATTGGAGGAAAGCAGAGCCAGACCATTGTCCTATGAGCCAAAAAGAGGCTGAATTTTACTCCAAGCACAAGAGAACCCACTGGAAAGTCTTAAAGTGTAGGGATGACATGATCTGATGAACATTTGTAAAAGGAAAGCAATGCCCACTGTGCAAAGAAAAAAATAGAGGGAGGAGGAGAACAAGCAGGCAGCGGGCAGAACTGTAGAAGTCCAGGTACCATAAGCCAGGATAGCCTTGGGGGCCACTTCAAGAAGGCAAAGACGCCCATGAGTTTGTGGACCATGAAGCGAACCGAAGGTATTAACCAGATCCAGTTAGGGGCAGCAGAGTTAGGTTCCAACACCGGCCCAAGGCACTTTGCTTGGGTTTCTTCATCTGAGAAATGAGGCTAACTAACACCCCTATCACACAGGGTGGCTACACAGATACACGTTCCTGTCAACAGGCCTGGGCCAGAGCAGGCACTCAAAGGGGAACACCTTCCCTTCACAAGAAAAAGAATTGTTTTTCTCAATTCCCTAAAAAAGAAGGTGGGCCTCTAATCTATTCAAGGAAGAATGGTAGCAGCCTTGGCCTCAGCATTTCATTGCATTCAGGCCACATTTTAAGAAGATAAATCTCCCTACTCCAGAGATGAGGCAAAAATGAGCAACAATATACATAGAAAAATAAGTTCTTCTTCTATTGTTTTAGTCTAAATAAAAAACTTGCCAAATTCTTTGGGACATTACAATTGGTTACATAGGATCAGGCAAGTGCTGAAACCTTTTTGCATTATGAAGAGCTTCTTTATAAATGAGGCATACCTCAGAGATATTGTGCATTCAGTTCCAGACCACTGCAGCACAGTGAATAGTGCAATAAAGCAAGTTAAATTTTTTGGTTTCCCAACATGTATAAAAGTGACATTTACATAACAGGTAGTCAATTAAGTATGCAATAGCAGTATGTCTCAAAAAACAATAAACATTCCTTAATTTAAAATACTTCATTGCTAAAAAATGCTAACAATTACTGAAACTTCAGCAGGTCATAATATTTTTGCTGGTGGAGGGTCTTGCTTCAATGTTGATGGTTGCCAACTGATCATGGTGGTGTTTGATAAAGGCTAGGGTGACTGTGACAATTTATTGAAATAAGACAATGAAGTTTGCCACGAGTTGACTCTTCCTTTTACAAAAACTTATCCATAACATGTGAAGCTGTTTGACGGCATTTTACTCACAGTAGAATTGCTTTCAAAACTGGAATCAATCCTCTCAAATCTTGCCACTGCTTTATCAACTAAGTTTATGTAATATTCTAAATCCTTTGTTGTCATTTCAACAATGTTTACAGCATCTTCACCAGGAGTAGATTCCATCTCAAGAAACCACTTTCTTTGCTCATGCATAAGAAGCAACTCCTCATCCACTCAAGATTGATCATGAGATTGCAGCAATTCAGTCACATCCTCAGGCTCCACTTCTAATTCTAGCTCTCTTGCTCTTTCCAACACATCTGCAGCGACTTGCTCCACTGAAGTCTTAAACCCCTGAGAATCATCCATGAATGTTGGAATCAACTTTTTCCAATTCTTATTAATGTTGATATTTTTACCTCCTCCCATGAATCACAAATGTTCTTTATGGCATCTAGAATGATAAATTCTTTCCAGAGGGTTTTCAGTGCACTTTGTTCAGATCCATAGAGGAATCACTATCTATGGCAGCTAAATATACTTCTTAAATAATAAAACCTGAAAGTCAAAATTACTCCTTGACCCATGAGTTGCAGAATGGATGTTGTGTTAGCAGGCATGAAAACTTTATACATCTCCATCAGAGCCATTAGGTGACCAGGTACATTATCAAGGATCAGTAATCTTTCTTCTAAGCAGTAGGTCTCAACACTAGGCTTAAAATATCCAGTAAACCATGCTGTAAACAGATGTGCTGTCATCCAGGCTGTGTTGTGCCATTTCAAGAGCACAGGCTGAGTAGATTTAGCATAATTCTTAAGGGCCCTGGGATTTTTGGAATGGTCATTGAGCAATGGCTTCAGCTGCATTAGCCCCTAATAAAAGTTAGCCTTGTCCTTTGAAGCTTTGTAGCCACGCACTGACTTCTCTGTAGCTATGAAAGTCCTACACAGCATCTTCTTCATATAAGGGTGTTCCATCTACAGTGAAAATCTGCTCTTTAGCGTACTTACCTTCATCAGTCATCTTAGTTAGATGTCCTGGATAACTTCCTCCAGCTTCTCCATCAGCACTTGTTGCTTCATCTTGTACATTTATGTTCTGGAGATGGCTTCTTTCCTCAAATCTCATGAACCAACCTCTGCTAGCTTCAAACTTTTCTTCTGCAGCTTCCTTACCTCTCTCAGCCTTCACAGAATTGAAGAGTTAGGGCCTTGCTCTAGATTAGGCTTCAACTTAAAAGAATGTGGTGGCTCGTTTGATTTTCTATCCAGATCACTAAAACTTTCTCTATAAAAGCAATAAAGTTGCCTTGTGGCCGGGTGCAGTGGCTCACACCTGTAATCCCAGCACTTTGGGAGGCTGAGGTGAGTGGATCACGAGGTCAAGAGATCAAGACCATCCTGGCCAACGTGGTGAAACCTTGTCTCTACTAAAAATACAAAAATTAGTCAGGTGTGGTGGCACGCACCTGTGGTTCCACCTACTCGGGAGCCTGAAGCGGAAGAATAGCTTGAACCCAGGAGGCGGAGGTTGCAGTGAGCCAAGATTGCGCCACTGCACTCCAGCCTGGTGATGGAACAAGACTTCGTCTCAAAAAAAAAAAAAAAAAGCTGCCTTGCTTTCTTATCATCTGTGTGTTTACTACAGTAGCACTTATAATTTCCTTCAGGAACTTTTTCTTTGCATCCAAAACTTGGCTGTTTGGTATAAGAGGCCTTGCTTTCATCTATCTCAGCCTTCAACATTGCCTTCGTCACTAAGTTTAATCATGTCTAGCTTTTGATTTAAAGTGAGAAACTTGCAACTCTTTCTTTCCCTTGAACACTTAAAAGCTATTTACTGGATGAATTTTAATACTGTCATGTATCAGGGAATAGGGAGGCCTGAGGAGAGGGAGAGAGACAGGGGAGCAGCCAGTAGGTAGAGCAGTCAGAACACACACAACATTTATTAAGTTTGCTGCCTTACTTTAAGTGTCCCTTGTAGCACTTCAAAATTCCAATAGTAACATCAAAGATCACAAATCCCAGATCACCATAACAGATGACATGTGTTTGAAATGAAGTGAAATGTTTGATGCTTAATGTTTGATCAAAATTTTGAAATATTGTTAAGAATAACCCAAATGTGGCATAGAGACACAAAGTGAGCACATGCTGTTGGAAGAGTTGCCACGAACCTTTGATTTGTAAAATTCACTATCTGCAAAGAACAATCAAGTGAAGCACAATAACATGAGCTAGGTATATATATGTTGGAAGGGGACGGGGGAACTACAGGTAGCCTGGGGAAGCATGTAAAGGACTACACCTTTGGAGTCAGGAAGACCTGGACTGTTTCACTGACTAGCTGCCTCCCTAAGTCCCAATTTCCTCAATTATTAAATGGTAGCCACCACACTCCTTGCAGGGTTTGCCCGGTAAGTAGCCAATACACAAGAAAAGCCAAGCCAATAAATAGTTGTGTAGTTACCACTATCTTCCAGTAGGAGGAAGGTCCATAATTAGGTTCAAAGGTCAGAAAGGAAGAAAGCTAGGCTTCCAGCCCAATTTTGTCTGACTCCAAACGTATCTCCTTCACCACTCTACTCACTTCAACTACTCTATTTACTAGAAAACACTAAAAATTTGCCGTCTCATTTTTTAACCTCTGCCTTCCACCTCCAGTCTGGACTGGCTCAGAGTCCAAGTCCTAAAATGTATTTTGATGTGACCAAATAGAATTCAGTTATAAGGAGGCAGGGAGGAATGGGTAGAGAATCATGTGCCCCTTAATATTCCCCTGACCGAAACATGGATTGAGAAGAAGACTTTAGATAGTGTGACTCTGGCCAAGTCCCTTCACCTCTTCAAACCTCTGTTTCCTTTACTGTAAAATAGGGAAATGATCTCTGACTGCCTGCAACATGAAACAGCTGGAAGGTAACAAAGATGAAGTACTATACTTAATAAGCTTATCATTATAGCTGGGACCCACAATGCCCAGTGACCAATGAGGCCATCTGCCACCAAGCCAATTATCATCTGCCAAACACATATTCCCACGTGTGGCATATAGAGTATTGCTGGAAGGAAACACAATGAAATGGGAACAGAAAGGTAATCAGGTACGGGGGTGAGCAGTGAGAGGTAGACTTCTTTAGCTATATACCCTTTATACGATGTGTTTATATTATTGTATCTTTTTTTCTAAAAATAAAAACATGTTTTAAAGCTCTTTCCCCATATTTAAGTGGAGTTAAATGGGTTTGGAAAAGTAATCCACAAAGGTATAATAGTGGTCTTTTCATTTGCAGAGATGGGAGGAGTACAGAATTTAGGACAGAGGAGTAAGTAAGGGAGTGTTTGCCTCATTTGTGATATTCTATTTCTTCACAAGTGGTATGTATTCATGCATACATGTATAATTAAAAATTAACGGTACCTCTTTGGAGGGCATTTTGGCAGTACCCACCACAACCAAAAACACACATGCCTCTTGCTCCAGTCAATTAGTTCTATTACGATACAGATATACAAACATACCAAAGACTTCTAGAATATTCACTGCAGCATGGTTTGCAAACACTGGAAACAACATAAACGTCCATCATTAAAAGATTTGTTGAGAAAGTGTTGGTACAAATGTGCAGTGGAATCCTATGTGAGCTTTAAAAAGAATGATGTAGCTTTTTGTGTGCAGATAATGGGGCACTCTCCAGACACAGTGTGGAGTGAAATCGTGTCTAAAAGGAAGAGGGAAAGAGGGATTTATACAATACACAGATATGCTTGTATTGACGTAGAGCCTTTCTGAAACGGTATACAAAACTGGGAACAGCGGCTGACTCTAGGAACGGGAACCAGGAGACCAAAGGGAAAGGTGAATGGAGACAGCCTTTGTATGTATACCCTTTTTGTAGCTTTTGAGTTTTCTTTATTTGATCATGTATTATAAACATATTT